>NC_090029.1:3632940-4002940 GCF_037176765.1 Anolis sagrei
TACAGCAGTAGATTAAAACAATACAATTAACTTTAAAATACAATCAAAACGAGAACCGACATAGTCCCGAATTATTCACCCATCGAAAGCTTGTCGGAAAAGAAAGGTCTTACAGGCTTTCTGAAAAGCAAGTAGGTCTCGGATGGTTTGGGTTTCAACTGGCAAGGCATTCCATAAATCAGGGGCCACAATCGAGAAGGCTCTCTGCCTAGTCGAGGACAGATGATAAGTCCGGATGTTGGGGACTTCAAGCAAATTGTGGTCCTCGGACCGAAGTAATCTCTGGGGTTGGTAGGGGGATAAGCGGGCCCTCAGGTACGCTGGCCCCAGGCCATATAAGGCCTTAAAGGTTAGTACCAGCACCTTGAAAGTGATCCGGTACTCAATCGGTAGCCAGCGCAGCTGTTGGAGAATTGGGGTGATACGACACCTCGCCGGCACCCCGACGAGAAGACGAGCCACCGCATTTTGCACCAGCTTCAGTTTCCGGATCACTGACAAAGGAAGGTCAATGTAGAGGGTGTTACAGTAGTCAAGCCTAGAGATGACCATCACCTGGATCACCATAGCCAGGTCGTTCCTAGATAGGAAGGGAGCCAGTCGCCTAGCCTGACGTAGGTGGAAAAACGCAGATCTGCTCACAGCAGAGACCTGGGCCTCCATTGTGAGCAGCGGGTCCAATAAGACACCAAGATGACGGACGTAGTGTCTCGCCATCTAGGGTAGGCAGCTGGATCTCCCACCCAGACTGCCCAGCCAAAGGTTCTCCGTCTTCGCTGGGTTCACCCTCAACCTGCTGGCATGCAACCATCCAGTAACGACCTCAAGGCACTAATGGAAATTTTCGGGTAGAGTCTGGCCGGTCCTCCATCCTCAGAATGAGCTGAGTGTCGTCAGCGTACTGGTGGCACTCAAGCCCAAAGCTCCGCACTAGTTGGGCCAGCAGTCGCATATAGATATTAAACAATAGAGGAGAGAGAATAGCTCCCTGCGGGACCCCACAAGTTAGCAGAGATCTCTCGGAAACCATCCCTCCCCTCACCACACGCTGTCCCCGATTCTGGAGGAAGGAGGACACCCATTTAAGGGGTATCCCCCTCACCCCAGTCATGGCTAGGCGGTGGGTCAATAGATTGTGGTCGACCGTATCAAATGCTGCTGTGAGGTCCAATAACACGAGCAGCGCTGATCCGCCTTGATCCATCTGTGATGGCAACTAGTACAGTCTCCATCCCGTGTCCCCTACGGAAGCCGGACTGGAAGGGATCAAGTCCAGCTGTGTCATTATGCAACTGGTGGCTTCCTAAACTTGCCCACAAAGGACAGGCAACTGTCTTCAATAACTTCTTCTTTACTTTAAAGGAAAATCCCTTTTTAACTAATTTAATTTAATTTTAACCATCTAATTTGAAACAGGCTGTGGTTCGGCCACTCCTCAAAAAGGCCTTCCTTGACTCCACGGTGCTGAACAATTACAGACTGATCTCCAACCTCCCTTTTTTGGGTAAGGTGCTGGAGTGGGTGGTCACCTCCCAGCTCCAGGGGTTTTTAGATGGCATAAACTACCTAGATCAGTCACAGTCTGGTTTCAGGCCTGGTCACGGCACCGAGACAGCCTTGGTCGCCTTGGTGGATGACCTCCGTAGAGAGCTGGACAGGGGGAGTGTAACCCTGTTGGTTCTCTTGGACATCTCAGCGGCTTTCGATACCATCGATCATGGTATCCTTCTGGGACGACTCTCTGGGATGGGTCTTGGGGGCACGGTTTTGTCGTGGCTCCGATCCTTCCTGGACGGTTGATCCCAGATGGAGAAGCTGGGAGACACCTGCTCGGACCCCTGGCCTTTGACCTGTGGGGTCCCGCAAGGCTCCATTCTGTCTCCCATGCTTTTTTACATCTACGTGAAACCGCTGGGAGAGGTCACACAACTCTAATACTCATTTCCACCCAATTCCAAGGAAGCCTCTCGGGTGCTGGACGAGTGCCTGGCCGCTGTGTCTACCTGGATGAGGAGGAACAAGCTGAAGATCAATCCCGACAAGACAGAGGTCCTTCTGGTCGATCGCAAACCTGACCGGGGTATAGGGTGGCAACCTGTGTTGGACGGGGTTACACTCCCCCTGAAGTCACAGGTCCACAGTTTGGGAGTCCTCTTGGATTCATCGCTCACGTTTGAGGCTCAGGCGTTGGCGGTGTCTGGGAGGGCTTTTGCACAACTAAGACTTGTGCGCCAACTGCGACCGTACCTCGCGAAGGCTGATCTGGCCGGGGTGGTCCATGCCTTGGTCACCTCTAGGGTGGATTACTGTAATGCGCTCTACATGGGGCTGCCCTTGAAAACAGCTAGGAAATTCCGCTGTGCCTTTCCCGAATAGGAAACCTCCATTACCAAGTCCCACAAGCACTTTATTAAAGCCAAGATCGTCGCACACTGCACACTGCACTTGTCCATAAATCTCATTTCCACCTGTCACATCAGCACTTTTAACTCTTGTACCCTTACTCTGGCCCGGCCCAGTTTTATTGTGTCTTAGTGGATTGTTCATTGCTTGTTGTTTTAAGGTAAAGGTAAAGGTAGTCCCTTGACATTAAGTCCAGTCATGTCTGACTCTGGGATGTGGTGCTCATCTCCATTTCTAAGCCGAAGAGCCAGCGTTGTCCGTAGACACCTCCAAGGTCATGTGGCCAGCATGACTGCATGGAACGCCGTTGTTGTTTTAGATTGCTTTAATTGTTTTTAATTTGCCTAGATTTGTATTGTTGTATTGTTTGTTGAGGCCTTGGCCTTTGTAAGCCGCATCGAGTCCTGAGGGAGATGCTAGCGGGGTACAAATAAAGTTTAATAACAATAATAACTTCTCCCAGGCTGACTGTAATCTAATCCTTACTACCGGGTCGAACTGCTTCTCGAAGCACCGAGTGGACCTACCAGTAAAGGCTTAGATACTCTCCAGCTGGAGTTCTTTGGTCTTTCAAAACTGTTTTTCCTCCGAAATTCCTCAGAGCTTTAAGGCTGTTTCTCTGGAAATCTTTAGAATCTTTGGAGGCTCTTAAGACTGTTCTCCCCCGGAAGATTTTAAGGGTTGAAGTTTTTGTACAGGGGAAGCTTTCACACGTCCTGTACATTAGCTTTCCTTGCTGAGACTAACTAAAAAATGGCTCCCTTCCCTTCCCAATTGCCCTGAGCAAGGGGTGGAACCAAAACTTAACCACGATGGACAGGTGACTTGCCCTACGACTGCAACCAAAGGAAGCCACCTATCTGCAGAGTCCCTGAAACTTAGGACTGCAAGCAAAAATTTAATACAAAGCAAATAAAGGTGGAGCCGTACCAGAACAAGTACTGTGTATCGTTAGGTGAGTAAGTTTAAAGATGTTGAGGTGACACCTTCTGCTGTCAAGAATTCAATGACTGCATGTTGCTTAAGTCACATTGACTGACTGTCTGTGCAGGGTTCCATACTTTGCACTTTAACAACACAACCGTTCAATGCTAAGGCTTCCTGCCAAAATGGAACTGTAGAGCAGGATGTAGAGTGGATCATGGGGGCTCTGTGTGCCAAGTTTGGTCTTGATTGGTCATTAGAAGAGGGTTGCAGCAATCTTCGGAAGGGAGTGGAAGTACTTGAAGTCCCACCATCCATGGTCTGTCCTCCTCCAAACTGCACCAGGATGTAGAGTGGGTCATTGGAGCTCCATGTGCCAAGTTTAGTCTTGATTAGTCATTGGCGAGGGTCTCAGTGGTCTCAGGAAGTGAGCAAAGGTACTGCAAGTCCCATCATCCATCTCCAAATTTTTCCAAACAACACCAGGACGTAAAGTGGGTCATGAGAGGTCTATGTGCCAAGTTTGGTCTTGATCCGTCATTGGATGAGGTTTGCAGAGGTCTCAGAATGTGAGTGAAGGTACTGGAAGTTCCATCATCCATGGTCAACCCTCCTCCCAAACTGCAGCAGGATGTAAATGACCTTGGAGGGCTGTATCCGGCCCCCAGGCCTTAGTTTGAGGACCCCTGCCCTAAAGAGTCTACTGAACAAGCCAGTACCTGCCGCATACCAGTACTGTCATCTGTTGAGGAGTTTCCTACAATCAAAGAGCCCCTTGAACCCCACCAATGATAGAATTGGGCCAAACTTCCCACACAGAACCCTCATGACCAACAGAAATACTGTGTTTTCTGATGGTCTTTGGTGACCCCTCTGACAACCCCTCAAGACCCTACCCCAGGGTTCCCGACCTCCAGGTTGAGGAACACTGTTCGATAATAATCTCTTCCATGGCTGCCTTCTTTCCAATCTGACCCTTATCTTTCGTGGCATGGAAAGTGATGTGGAGCAAGCATGTCATAATGTTTCTCTCTTCTCTGACAAGCCTTTGAGTAGCCCTGTCAGGAATGATTGTAAACGGAACTGAAATAATCAAGAACGAAGTGTCTGCGTGACACACGACGCAGAAGGATTCTCACCAGCAATGGAAGGGCATTGCTAACAAGTTCTTGGCAGAGATATGTCTCTCTATGTATGTATATATATAGATATTTAACCAACTATTTATATATAAGCTCACTACTCTCCCAGAATCACAGACCTGCAGACTTGAAGGTCATCGTTTTTTAAATATTCTATTTTCATAGGAATTTGGTGTTCTCGATCCAAAAATGACATCCAGTTTAGTCTACAAGGTCTAAAGTTGAGAGTGAGAGCCGTTCAGCCGTTCAGAGGAGGAGACATGCACAAGAAGTGGAAAAGGGGAGAAATCACCAAAGAAGAATTCAAACAAATAGCCAACACCTGTAGGGAAAAGGTCCGCAAGGCTAAAGCACAAACTAAAAGAGCTGATAATATAAATCTAAACAGCAACTGAATGTAAATATCTGATATGCAGGATGTATTTTCATTCACTGGACCAAATTTGGCACAAATTACTACATACCCAAATTTGAATACTGGTGAGGAATGTGCCCAGAGGAGGGCAACTAAAAGGATCAAGGGTCTGGAGAACAAGCCCTATGAGGAGCGGCTTAAGGAGCTGGGCATGTTTAGCCTGAAGAAGAGAAGGCTGAGAGGAGATATGATAGCCATGTATAAATATGTGAGAGGAAGCCACAGGGAGGAGGGAGCAAGCTTGTTTTCTGCTGCCCTGGAGACTAGGACGCAATGGAACAATGGCTTCAAACTACAAGGAAGGAGATTCCATTTGAGCGTGAGGAAGAACTTCCTGACTGTGAGAGTCATTCAGCCGTTCAAAAGAGGAGACATGCACAAGAAGTGGAAAAGGGGAGAAATCACCAAAGAAGAATTCAAACAAATAGCCAACACCTGTAGGGAAAAGGTCCGTAAGGCTAAAGTACAAAACGATTAGGACAAGGAACAATGGCTTCAAACTACAAGAAAGGAGATTCCGTCTGAACATGAGGAAGAACTTCCTGACTGTGAGAGCCGTTCAGCAGTGGAACTCTCTGCCCCGGAGTGTGGTGGAGGCTCCTTCTTTGGAAGCTTTTAAACAGAGGCTGGATGGCCATCTGTCAGGGGTGATTTGAATGCAACATTCCTGCTTCTTGGCAGAATGGGGTTGGACTGGATGGCCCATGAGGTCTCTCCCAACTCTTTGATTCTATGATTCTATGATTCTGGTCATAATTCACAGTTATTCATTCTCCTTCCATGTGGACCAAAGTTGACTCAGTTGTCAAAGGCCGCATTCCATAGCCAAGTCTTTGTTAGCTTCCTGAACGTCAGGAGGGAGGGAGCAGATAATCTCCTGTGGGAGGGAGTTCCAAAGCCAGGGAGCCACCATCGAAAAGGCCCTGTCTCTCGTCCCCACCAACCGCGATTGTGACAGTGGTGGGATCGAGAGCAGCCCCCCCCCCCCCCCCCGGAAGATCTTAAAGACCTGGATGGTTCGTAGGGGAACCGAGACTGTGGAGCAGCTGGCTGGGAGCATTAAGATCACTACTGACCAAATGATCATGAGTTCGAAGCCAGCCCAGGTCGGAGTGAGCTTCCGACCAATTTGTGTAGCTTGCTATTGACTTTTGCAGCCCGAAAGACAGTTGCATTTGTCAAGTAGGAAATTTAGGTACCGGGTACGTGAGGAGGCTAATTTAACTAATTTACGACGCCATAAAAATCTCCAGCAAGCATGCAAAGAATGAGGAAGGTGAAAATAAGATTCTGACTATAAATAGAAGATCAGCTGCTGTTCTCACCTTTTTGCCTTGTTTTTTACTCGTGCTCTATTTTGAAATGGTCATATGACTGATCAAATAAATAATAATAATAATAATAATTATTATTATTATTATTATTATTACTTCATCAGTGTCACAAATGGACGATGAAGCGACAGTATTTTCTGTGTTCTGTGTGGGAGGTTTGGCCCAATTCTATCATTGGAAGGGTTCAAAATGCTCTGATTGTAGGTGAACTATAAATCCCAGTAACTGGAACAGTAACTGGAACTCCCAAAATGTCACAGTCTATTTCCCCCAAACTCCATCTGTGTTTATATTTGGGTACATTGAGTATTCATGTCAGGTTTGGTCCAGATCCATAATTGTTTGAGTCCACAGTGCTCTCTGGATGTAGGTGAACTACAACTCCCAAACTCAAGGTCAATGCCCACCAAATCCTTCCAGTATTTTTTGTTGGTCATGGGAGTTCTGTGTGCCAAGTTTGGTTCAATTCCATTATTGGTGGAGTTCAGAATGCTCTTTGATTATAGGTGAACTATCAATCCCAGCAACTACAACTCCCAAATGACAAAATCAATTTTTTTGAGTGAAGGACATACATTAGTTTGTTGGGTGTATTTGGTGTCAATTTGTCCAGGGGTTTTTGGGTTATGTTAATCCCACAAATGAATGTTACATTTTTATTTATATAGAAGATTTAAACTGGCAGTGATCCTTCCGTAATGCTACCCCTCTATTCTGCTTTGGTTAGACCACATCTGGAATATTGTGTCCAATTCTGGGCACCACAATTCAAGAGAAATATTGACTCTAAGCTGGAATGTGTCCAGAGGAGGGCGACTAAAATGATCAAGGGTCTGGAGAACAAGCCCTATGAGGAGCGGCTTAAGGAACTGGGCATGTTTAGCCTGAAGAAGAGAAGGCTGAGAGGAGATATGATAGCCATGTATAAATATGTGAGAGGAAGCCACAGGGAGGAGGAGGGAGCACGCTTGTTTTCTGCTTCCCTGGAGACTAGGACGCAATGGAAGAATGGCTTCAAACTACAAGAGAGGAGATTCCATCTGAACATGAGGAAGAACTTCCTGACTGTGAGAGCTGTTCAGCAGTGGAACTCTCTGCCCCGGAGTGTGGTGGAGGCTCCTTCTTTGGAAGCTTATAAACAGGGGCTGGATGGCCATTTGTCAGGGGTGATTTGAATGCAATATTCCTGCTTCTTGGCAGAATGGGGCTGGACTGGATGGCCCAGGAGGTCTCTTCCAACTCTTTGATTCTATGATTCTATGACTTACAATAAAGGTTGGTTTGTGGTATGGAGCTCTGTGTGTGTGTGCGTAAAATACTTGCTGTCACACAACTGTCCAGTACATCAGATGTCATTCCCGATTACCGGTTTCTCCTCATCTGCGCTCGGAAGCAAATACAGATCAGTAATAATTTACAGTTCCGTACCTTAAGGTTAAATGTCTGACAATCAGACAAAACTTAATGGACTGTGACATTGTTCAAGCCATCGGCCTGACATGATTTGCCGTGTCGTAAGGAGAGAGAAGCAGTGATCGAACCCTGCATTAACAATGCATTAAGCCCACTTCCTGTGCTGGATGTCCGTTGGTGCATCTTTGTTGTTTTTTTTTTAAAAAAAGCAGCAATGCTGGGCTATTTTATTTGTCATGTCAGAGCAACCAGTCCATTATATTACATTTCTAACAGAACAAAGCAAGCAAACAGACAAAATACAAAAATTGTGAGTTTGGTAGTTGGTTAAATGTCCTTTGACCAGTATCTGGCCCCTTGGAGTGTCTCTGGTGTTGCCGCAAGGAGGTCCTCCATTGTGCATGTGGCTCAGGGTGCATTGCAGCAGGTGGTCAGTGGTTTGCTCTTCTCACACTCGCATGTCGAGGATTCCACTTTGTGGACCCATTTCTTGAGGTTGGCTCTGCATCTCGTGGTGCCCGAGCGCAGTCTGTTCAGTGCCTTCCAAGTCGTCCAGTTTTCTGTGTGCCCAGGAGGGAGTCTCTCATTTGGTATCAGCCATTGGTTGAGGTGCTGGGTTTGAGCCTGCCACTTTTGGACTCTCACTTGCCGAGGTGTTCCAGCAAGTGTCTCTGTAGATCTTAGGAAACTATTTCTAGATTTAAGTCGTTGACGTGCTGGCTGATACCCAAACAGAGGATGGGCTGGAGATTTCACTGCCTTGGTCCTTTCACTATTGGCTGCTACTTCCCGGCGAATGTCAGGTGGTGCAATACTGGCTAAGCAGTGTAATTTCTCCAGTGGTGTAGGGCGCAGACACCCCATGATAATGCAGCATGTCTCATTAAGAGCCACATCCACTGTTTTAGTGTGGTGAAATGTGTTGCACATCGGGCATGCATACTCAGCAGCAGAGTAGCACAGCGCAAGGGCAGATGTCTTCACTGTGTCTGGTTGTGATCCCCAGGTTGTGTCAGTCAGCTTTCGTATGATATTGTTTCTGGCACCCACGTTTTGCTTGATGTTCAGGCAGTGCTTCTTGTAGGTAAGAGCACGGTCCAGAGTGACTCCCAGGTATTTGGGTGCGCTGCAATGCTCCCGTGGAATTCCTTCCCAGGTAATAATCCTCAGAGCTCGGGATGCTTGTCTGTTCTTGAGATGAAAGGCACATGTCTGTGTTTTAGATGGATTAGGGATCAGCTGGTTTTCCCTGTAATAGGCAGTAAAGGCACCTAGAGCTTTGGAGAGCTTCTGTTGTACCATCTCAAAGCTCCCTGCTTGAGCGGTGATGGCACGATCATCCGCATAGATGAAGCTCTCTGTCCCTTCTGGCAGTGGCTGGTCATTTGTGTAGATGTTGAACATGGATGGAGCAAGCACGCTCCCCTGAGGCAGGCCATTCTTCTGTTTCCGCCATCTGCTTCTCTGGCCCTGGAACTCAACAAAAAAGCTCCTGTTTTGTAGCAGGTTTCCTATGAGGCGGGTGAGGTGGTCGTCCTTTGTGATACTATACATTTTTCTCAGGAGAAGGCCGTGGTTCACAGTCTCATAGGCTGCTGACAGGTCTATGAAGACAGCTCCTGGGCTGGGCTATTATAATAGCTGGGCTATTATGTCTGGGGAGCAAAATCCTAGGCCTATAGCGATAGAGAAGACCTTAAACAGAATCTTATACGCTCTCAAAAGTATAGCTGTGGAAATATGTTTCTAGTCTATCTATGTTGCTTTGATCTTGGACAGTAGACCATCTCATTCAGTGAGTTGTGGTGAGTTTTCCGGGCCATCTGGCCATGTTCCAGAAGCATTCTCTCCTGACATTTCACCTGCATCTATGGCAGGCATCCTCAGAGGTTGTGAGGTGTGTTGGAAATTAGGAAAATGGCATTTATATATCTGTTGCACTCCAGGACAGGAATAGCCCTCTGACTTGGCTCGAGAGCAGTACGTGTGAAAAAGATCTTGGAGTCCTCGTGGACAACAAGTTAAACATGAGCCAGGAATGTGATGTGGCGGCAAAAAAAGCCAACGGGAGTTTGGCCTTCATCAAGAGGAGCCTAGTGTCTAGGTCCAGGGAAGTCATGCTCCCCATGCTCTATTCCACCATAGAGTTCCCATGATAGGGAACATGAAAACAGCTCAGCACCTGGCCCACCTGCAGAAATTAATGAGCAAATAGATAAACAGGAGATCAGTCAAAACAGGAGAACAGTACAGTAGTTTCGGTGGTCTGCCAGGCTCTGAGAGAAAAAGATAAGAAATGCTATTCCACCTTGGTTAGATCACACATGGACCATCAAGTTTGCAGACGACACCAAATTGGGAGGGAGGGCCAATACTCCAGAGGACAGGAGCAGGATTCAAAGGGATCTTGATAGATTAGAGAGATGATTAGCCAAAACAAACAAAATGAAGTTCAGCGGTGACAAACGCAAGATACTCCACTTTGGCAGGAAAAACGAAATACAAAGATAAAGAATGGGAAAAGATCTTGGAGTCCTCGTGGACAGGAAGGTGAACATGAGCCAACAATGTGATGTGGTGGCAAAAAAAGCCAATGGGATTTTGGCCTGCGTCAAAAGGAGCTTTGTGTCTAGATCTAGGGAAGTCATGCTCCCCATGCTCTATTCCGCCTTGGTTAGACCACACCTGGAATATTGTGTCCAATTCTGGACACCACAATTCAAGAGAGATATTGACAAGCTGGAATGTGTCCAGAGGAGGGCGACTCAAATGATCAAGGGTCTGGAGAACAAGCCCTATGAGGAGCGGCTTAAGGAGCTGGGCATGTTTAGCCTGAAGAGAAGGATGAGAGTAAATGTGATAGCCGTGTATAAATATGTGAGAGGAAGCCACAGGGAGGAGGGAGCAAGCTTGTTTTCTGCTTCCCTGGAGACTAGGACAAGGAACAATGGCTTCAAACTACAAGAGAGGAGATTCCATCTGAACATTAGGAAGAACTTCCTGACTGTGAGAGCCGTTCAGCAGTGGAACTCTCTGCCCCGGAGTGTGGTGGAGGCTCCTTCTTTGGAAGCTTTTAAGCAGAGGCTGGATAGCCATTTGTCAGGGGTGATTTGAATGCAATATTCCTGCTTCTTGGCAGAATGGGGTTGGACTGGATGGCCCATGAGGTCTCTTCCAACTCTTTGATTCTATGATTCTATGATTCTATGTTGGAGGCCACAGTGTTCTGTGGAAACCGGGCCATGGAGGCTCTGTGTGCCAAGTTTGGTCTTGATCGGTCATTGGATGAGGGTCGCTATGATCTCAAGAAGTGAGTGAAGGTACTTGAAGTCCCATTATCCATGGTCTGCTCTCCTCCAAACTGCAACAGGAAGTAGATTGGGTCATGGGGGCTCTGTGTGCCAAGTTTGGCCTTTATCGGTCTTTGTTGGGGGCCACAGTGGCATTTATATGCCGTCAGTCACCTACGGAAGACTATCCTACGCGGATAACGAAGGATCGCCTAAGTAAGCAAGTAAGGGAAGAAAAATGCCCTTTTTGCTCCGAGCGACAGCTTTGCCTCTCTCTTTCTCTCTCTCTCTCCCCCTTTCCCCTGCATTTCATTTTTGTGCCATTATGTAAACACTTGCCAAAACACTAAAGTATAGTTTCTGGGTCCAGAACATCTGCTGTTCATTCAGCCTAAATGTAATAATTATTGCTTTTGTCTCTCGCGCGGCTCGCAAAATGCAACAAAACAGAATAATGAAATACTATGAAAATGCCTTTCGTGAAAGGCTGGAAGTCCCGCTCGCATAAGGAACACCCCTTGACTCTGATGCCTTGGTTCCTTTCTTCCAATGGAAGAAGCTCTGCTTGCATAACTGGGGGGCGATGGGTCCTCCTCACATTTGCAGAAGGAGCCTTTCCCCTAACCAGTTTGTGGTGGAGATGGGCCCAGTCGGCACCGGCTTGCCTTCCCATTAATCCACAGGCAGAAGCAGGGAATCATAGAATCAAAGAGTTGGAAGAGACCTCATGGGCCATCCAGTCCAACCCCATTCTGCCAAGAAGCAGGAATATTGCACTCAAATCACCCCTGACAGATGGCCATCCAGCCTCTGTTTCAAAGCCTCCAAAGACTGAGCCTCCACCACACTCCGGGGCAGAGAGTTCCACTGCTGAACAGCTCTCACAGTCAGGAAGTTCTTCCTCATGTTCAGATGGAATCTCCTCTCTTGTAGTTTGAAGCCATTGTTCATTGTCCTAATCGTTTTGTGCTTTAGCCTTGTGGACCTTTTCCCTACAGGTGTTGGCTATTTGTTTGAATTCTTCTTTGGTGATTTCTCCCCTTTTCCACTTCTTGTGCATGTCTCCTCCTCTGAACGGCTGAACTGCTCTCACAGTCAGGAAGTGCTTCCTCATGTTCAGATGGAATCTCCTCTCTTTTAGTTTGAAGTCATTCCTCCATTGCGTCCTAGTCTCCAAGGAAGCAGAAAACAAGCTTGCTCCCTCCTCCTTGTGGCTTCCTCTCACGTATTTATACATGGCTAACATATCCCCCCTCAGCCTTCTCTTCTTCAGGCTAAACATGCCTGTTGGTTAAATGGACGAACCCAGAGGGTGATTCTCCCCAAGGCTTCCTCTTCATCCTGGAAAGAAGTGACGAGCGGAGTGCCACAAGCAGGGTTCCGTCCTGGGTCCGGTCCTGCTCAGGATCTTCATTCAGACTTAGATGAAGGGCTAGAAGGCAGGATCATCAAGTTTGCAGATGACACCAAATTGGGAGGGAGAACCAATACACCAGAAGACAGGAGCAGGATTCAAAACGATCTTGACAGATGAGAGAGATGATTGGCCAAAACTAACAAAATGAAGTTCAACGGGAACAAAGGCAAGAGACTCCACTTAGGCAGGAAAAACGAAATGCAAAGAGACAGAATGGGGGACAATGCCTGGCTCGAGAGCAGTATGTGTGAAAAAGATCTTGGAGTCCTCGTGGACAACAAGTTAAACATGAGCCAACAATGTGATGTGGCGGCAAAAAAAGCCAATGGGATGTTGGCCTGGCAAAACTAGAAACATGAAACTAGAAATCCACTTGGAAACAAGACTGTAATGAAAGTTGACGAGACTGAGCTAAAATCCTTTCCCGTCCCATATAAAGCTTTTCTTGTCCCATGAAATGAAAGGAAAGCATTCCATTTGCCTTTACAACCAGATAAGGATTTCTCATCTCTTTTTTCTAGCAAATGGGCTGACCTTTGGCAGTTTTGAGAATTTTGTCTTAGTTTACAAAAGTGGCGGCAAAAAAAGCCAAAGGGATGTTGGCCTGCATCAAGAGGAGCCGAGTGTCTAGATCTAGGGAAGTAGTGCTACCCCTTTATTCTGCTTTGGTTAGACCACTTTACCTGGAATATTGTGTCCAATTCTGGGCACCACAATTGAAGAGAGATATTGACAAGCTGGAATGTGTCCAGAGGAGGGCGACTCAAATGATCAAGGGTCTGGAGAAAGCCCTATGAGGAGCGGCTTAAGGAGCTGGGCATGTTTAGCCTGAAGAAGAGAAGGTGGAGAAAGAAAGAGAGGATGACAGAAGGAAGGGAGGAAGGAAAAAAAGAAGAAAGGAAGGAATTAAGGAAGGAAGGAAAGAGAGGATGAGAGAAGGAAGGAAGGAAAGAAGGAATTAAGGAAAGAAGTAAAGAGAGAGAGGATGAGAGAAGGAAGGAAGGAAGTAAAGAATCCAGGAAGGAAGGAAAGAGAAAGAGAGGATGAGAGAGGAAGGAAAGAAAGAGAGAGGGAGAGGGAAGGAAGGAAGGAAGGAAGGAAGGAAGGAAGGAAGGAAAGAGAGAAAGAGAGGATGAGAGAAGGAAAGAAAGAAAGAAGAAAGGAAGGAATTTAAGAAGGAAGGAAAGAGAGAGGAGGATAGAAGGAAGGAAGGAAAGAGAGGATGAGAGAAGGAAGGATGGAAGAAAGGAAGGAAGGAAAGACAGAAGAAAGGAAGGAATTAAGGAAGGAAGGAAAGAGAGGATGAGAGAAGGAAGGAAGGAATCAAAGAAGAAAGGAAAGAGAAAGGATGAGAGAAGGAAGGAAGGAAGGAAGGAAGGAAAGAAAGAAGGAAAGAGAGGATGAGAGAAGGAAGGAAGGAAAGAGAGAGGGAGAGGGAAGGAAGGAAAGAAAGAGAGGATGAGAGAAGGAAGGAAGGAAAGAAAGACGAAATGAAGGAATTAAGGAAGGAAGGAAAGAGAAAGGGAGGATGAGAGAGGGAAGGAAAGAAAGAAAGAAGTAAGGAAGGAAAGAGAGATAGAGGATGAGAGAAGGAAGGAAGGAAAGAGAGGACGAGGGAGGGAAGGAAGGAAAGAAAGAAGTAAGGAAGGAAAGAGAGATAGAGGATGAGAGAAGGAAGGAAGGAAAGAGAGGACGAGGGAGGGAAGGAAGGAAAGAAAGAAAGAAGGAATTAAGGAAGGAAGGAAAGAGAGAAAGAGTGGATGAGAGAAAGAAGGAAGGAAGGAATCAAGGAAGAAAGGAAAGAGAGAAAGAGAGGATGAGAGGAGGAAGGAAGGAAAGAGGGGATGAGAGAAGGAAGGAGGGAATCAAGGAAGGAAGGATATTTATAAAAGAAGGAGGAGAAAGAGGGGAGTTTGTGCCCAAGTGCCGGGGTGTTGTGTTTGAGAAACCCCTTCCAGGGCGGCGGCGGCGCTTCTGTGCGCCTTTCCTCCTCCTCCTCCTCCTCTCTGTTTTCTCTTCTCTCTCTTTCTCTCTTTCTCCTCTTTCTCCTCCTCCTCTTCTGGGGCCGGGGAAGAGGGCGGCCCTGGCGGCGGAGCTCCCGCTGGTCACATGGAGGCTCAGCTGGGCTCAGAAGAGGAGGAGGAAGAAGAGGAGGAGGAAGAGAAGGAGGAGGAAGAGAAGGAGGAGGAGGCTACCGCCGGTGCCGCCGCCGCCGCCGAGGCTGCTGCTGCTGTTGTTGCAGCTGGAACTGCCAGGGCCGGAGAGCAAGGAGAAAGAGAGAGCCCGGGAGGAGGAGGAGAAGAAGGAGAAGAAGGAGAAGGAGAAGAACCTACGAAGGAGAAGGACGGCGCGGGGACAAGCGAGGCGCACTTTCTCCTTCCCTTCTTTCTCTCCTTCTTTCTCTGTCCTTCCTTCCTTGAATTACAGAATTGGAAGAGACAAGAGCCATCTTTCCTTCTTTCCTTCCTTCTCTCCTTCTCTCTCTGTCCTTCCTTCCTTCCTTGAATCATAGAATTGGAAGAGACAAGGGCCATCTTTCCTTCCTTCCTTCCTTCCTTCCTTCCTTCCTTCCTTCCTTCCTTCCTTCCTTCCTTCCTCGATTCCTTCCTTCCTCAATTCCTTCCTCAATTCCTTCCGTACTTAATTCCTTCCTTCCTTAATTCCTTCCTCAATTCCTTCTTTCTTTCCTTCCTTCCCTAATTCCTTCCTTCTTTCCTTCCTCAATTCCTTCCTTCCTCAATTCCTTCCTTCTTTCCTTCCTTGACTCTTTCCTTCCTCGATTCCTTCCTTCTTTCCTTCCTCAATTCCTTCCTTCCTTCTTTCCTTCCTTAATTCCTTCCTTCTTTGCTTCCTTGACTCTTTCCTTCCTCGATTCCTCCCTTCTTTCCTTCCTCAATTCCTTCCTTCCTTCTTTCCTTCCTCGACTCCGTCCTTACTCAATTCCTCCTTTCTTTCCTTCCTTGATTCCTTCCTTCTTTCCTTTCTCGATTCCTTCCTTCCTCAATTCCTTCCTTATTTAATCCCTTCTTTCCTCCCTTCCTTGATTTCTTCTTTCCTTCTCTTTCTCTCTCTCTATCTCTCCTTTCCTTCCTTCCCTCTCTCCGCTCAGCTGCCCACCCCCCACACCCCCGACGAATGATGTGTTTGGTGATCGCAGCGATGAAAGGTGAGTCTGGGGTCTCATCCCCCTTTTTTTCCACCAACGTACACATTTTGGACTGGGTTGTCGTAGATTTTTTTCGGGCTCTATGGCCATGTTCTAGTGGCATTTTCTCCTGACGTTTCGCCTCCATCTACGGCAAGCATCCATCATTTTGGACTCCTCTTAGTTGAATCCCCGTAGATTTTTGTCGGGCTCTATGGCCATGTTCTAGAAGCATTTTCTCCTGACATTTCGCCTCCATCTACGGCAAGCATCCATCATTTTGGACTCCTCTTAGTTGAATCCCCGTAGATTTTTGTTGGGTTATATGGCCATGTTCTAAAGGCATTTTCTCCTGACGTTTCGCCTCCATCTACGGCAAGCATCCATCATTTTGGACTCCTCTTAGTTGAATCCCCGTAGATTTTTGTTGGGTTATATGGCCATGTTCTAAAGGCATTTTCTCCTGACGTTTCGCCTCCATCTACGGCAAGCATCTATCATTTTGGACTCCTCTTAGTTGAATCCCCGTAGATTTTTGTCGGGCTCTATGGCCATGTTCTAGAGGCATTTTCTCCTGACATTTCGCCTCCATCTATGGCAAGCATCCATCATTTTGGACTCCCCTGAGTTGAATGCCTGTAGATTTTTGTCGGGTTATATGGCCATGTTCTAGTGGCATTTTCTCCTGACGTTTCGCCTCCATCTACGGCAAGCATCCATCACTTTGGACTCCCCTCTGTTTTTTCCCCAACACCCAGAGACTTTGTTTCTTTCCCACACCATGTATTCTAATCTCTGCTCTTGAACAATGGCTTTTCATAACTCTTGGAAGGATTACCTCAAGTAAGAATAGATTTGATAGCTTCATTTCCCAGATGGGGAAATAAATCAGGAGTTTTGCCCCTTTCGGAAACCACAAAACCCTCTCCAAGGGTCTCTTACTCCATCCAATGTGGCTAGAGAAGGGACGGCAAGTGCGGGGACTTTATCTCCCCTTCCTCTCCTTTTCTGGACCCAACCTCTCCGAGCGACCGCCTGGGCCCTCCAGGTGTTTTGGACTTCAATTCCCACCATTCCCAACTCTTATGGATGGTGGGAGTTGGAGTCCAAAAGACCTTGAGGGGCCCAAGTTGTATTATGCTTGTTTGTATTGCTGTGTTGTTGGGCTTGGCCTCGTGTAAGCCACACCGAGTCCCCTTGGGGAGATGGTGGCAGGGTATAAATAAAGTTTATTATTATTATTATTATTATTATTATTATTATCTGAAACACAACAAGATGAGTCCACAGCAGACACTCTGAGCTCGTTTTGTGCTTTAGCCTTGCGGACCTTTTCCCTACAGGTGTTGGCTATTTGTTTGAATTCTTCTTTGGTGATTTCTCCCCTTTTCCACTTCTTGTGCATGTCTCTTTTGTGTTTTAGCACAGTTAGAAGTTCTTTGGACATCCATTCTGGCTTCTTTGCACATGTCCTATTTTTTTCTCTTTGTTGGCACAGTTTGCAATTATTATTAGAAACACAACAAGATGAGTCCACAGCAGACACACTCTGCTGGATGTTGTATTGGATGTTGTATTGTGTGATGTTTATTATTATTATTCAATTATTCAAACTTCTTCTTCTTCTTCTTCTTCTTCTTATTATTATTATTATTATTATTTGCAACACCGCAAGATGAGTCCACAGCAGACACTCTTCTAGCTGTTGTATTGGATCACACGTCGGACACTTCCCAAGTGTCTAGGACTGTGTGATGCTTATTATTATTATTATTATTATTATTATTATTATTATTTGCAACACAACAAGATGAGTCCACAGCAGACACTCTGCTGGTTGTTGTATTGGATCACATGTCAGACACTTCCCAAGTGTCTAGGACTGTGTTGTGTTTATTATTATTATTATTATTATTATTATTATTATTATTATTAGAAACATAACAAGATGAGTCCACAGCAGACACTCTGCTGGCTGTTGTATTGGATCCCACATCGGACACTTCCCAAGTGTCTAGGACTGTGTTTTTTATTATTATTATTATTATTATTATTATTATTATTATTATTCAATTATTCAAACATCATCATCATTATTATTATTATTATTATTATTATTAACACAACAAGATGAGTCCACAGCAGACACTCTGCTGGCTGTTGTATTGGATCCCACGTCGGACACTTCCCAAGTGTCTAGGACTGTGTGATGTTTATTATTACTATCATTATTATTATTATTATTCAATTATTCAAACTTATTATTATTATTATTATTATTATTATTATTATTATTATCACAAGATGAGTCCACAGCAGACACTCTGTTGGCCGTTGTATTGGATCACACGTCATACACTTCCCAAGTGTCTAGGACTATTATTATTATTATTATTATTATTATTATTAGAAACACAACAAGAACAATCCACAGTAGACAGTCTACTGGCTGTTTTATTGGATCACACGTCGGACACTTCCCAAGTTTCTAGGACTGTGTGATGTATCACCGAATAATGCGTGCAAATCCCAGTAAGGTGGCCTTCTGCAGCTGGCAGGTGGTAATTTTGTCAGCGCTGATTGTTTTTAAGTGCATGCCAAGGTCTTGAGGCACTGCACCCAGTGTGCCGATCACCACTGGGACCACCTTGACTATCTTGTGCCAGAGTCTTTGCAGCTCGATCTTCAAATCCTCATATCGTGTCGGCTTTTCCAGTTGTTGTTATTATTGACACAAAAGCACAGTATGTCACAGCAAACGATATCTCTGTGCTGGATTTCATATCACAAAATCACAAGTCGAACACTTCCCAAGCGTCTAGGACTGTGTGATGTATTATTGTTGTTGTTGTTGTTGTTGTTCTGACACAAAAATACAGTATGTCACAGCAAACGAGATCTCTATGCTGGATTTCATATCACAAAATCACAAGTCGAACACTTCCCAAGCATCTAGGACTGTGTGATGTATTATTATTGTTGTTGTTGTTGTTGTTGTTGTTCTGACACAAAAATACAGTACGTCACAACAAACGAGATCTCTATGCTGGATTTCATATCACAAAATCACAAGTCGAACACTTCCCAAGCGTCTAGGACTGTGTGATGTATTATTATTATTGTTGTTGTTGTTGTTGTTCTGACACAAAAATACAGTATGTCACAGCAAACGAGATCTCTATGCTGGATTTCATATCACAAAATCACAAGTCGAACACTTCCCAAGCGTCTAGGACTGTGTGATGTATTATTGTTGTTGTTGTTGTTGTTATTGTTCTGACACAAAAATACAGTATGTCACAGCAAATGAGATCTCTATGCTGGATTTCATATCACAAAATCACAAGTCGAACACTTCCCAAGCGTCTAGGACTGTGTGATGTATTGTTGTTGTTGTTGTTGTTGTTCTGACACAAAAATACAGTATGTCACAGCAAACGAGATCTCTATGCTGGATTTCATATCACAAAATCACAAGTCGAACACTTCCCAAGCGTCTAGGACTGTATGATGTATTATTATTGTTGTTGTTGTTGTTGTTGTTGTTGTTGTTCTGACACAAAAATACAGTATGTCATAGCAAACGAGATCTCTATGCTGGATTTCATATCACAAAATCACAAGTCGAACACTTCCCAAGCGTCTAGGACTGTGTGATGTATTATTATTGTTGTTGTTGTTGTTGTTGTTGTTGTTCTGACACAAAAATATAGTATGTCACAGCAAACGAGATCTCTATGCTGAATTTCATATCACAAAATCACAAGTCGAACACTTCCCAAGCTTCTAGGACTGTGTGATGTATTATTATTATTAGTAGTAGTAGTGGTATTAGTATTAGTATTATTAGTATTATTAGTATTATTAGTATTATTAGTATTATCCTCCGCCAGGCTGGCTTCCCCGGTTCTTGTGCCCCACTAATCCAGTTGTGACTGGAGGCAGCCAGCTGGACTTTACCCCCTTGCACACCTCGCAAACAGAGCATCCCGCTCTCCTGCTGCCTTTTTCCCGAACCGATCATGCCGCTCTCCAGGTGTTTTGGACTTCAACTCCTACCATTCCGAACAGTCGGAGCAAGAGATCTCAAACTTTCGACGGCATTGTATTGTCGAAGGCTTTCATGGCCGGAATCACTGGGTTGTTGTAGTTTTTTCGGGCCATATGGCCATGGTCTAGTGGCATTCTCTCCTGACGTTTCGCCTGCATCTATGGCAAGCATCCTCAGAGGTAGTGAGGTCATGTTTTCAATTAGCCCTCGTGCTGCGCCATGAAGTTGTTTTGCAAATTCATACGCAGGCTTGGAAAATGACAAAAATTGCAAAGTTTGGGTTTTGTTTTTTGTTTTTTGTTTGTTTGTTTGTTTGTTTTGTCGTGTCAGGAGCGACTTGAGAAACTGCAAGTCGCTTCTGGTGTGAGAGAATTGGCCGTCTGCAAGGACGTTGCTCAGGGGACGCCCAGATGTGTTATCATCCTGTGGGAGGCTTCTCTCAAGTCCCCGCATGAGAAGCTGGAGCTGACAGATGGGAGCTCACCCCGCTGAGAAACTGCAAGTCTCTTCTGGTGTGAGAGAATTGGCCGTCTGCAAGGACGTTGCTCAGGGGGCGCCCAGATGTGTTACCATCCTGTGGGAGGCTTCTCTCATGTCCCCGCATGAGAAGCTGGAGCTGACAGATGGGAGCTCGCCCCGCTGAGAAACTGCAAGTCTCTTCTGGTGTGAGAGAATTGGCCGTCTGCAAGGACGTTGCTCAGGGGACGCCCAGATGTGTTATCATCCTGTGGGAGGCTTCTCTCATGTCCCCGCATGAGAAGCTGGAGCTGACAGATGGGAGCTCGCCCCGCTGAGAAACTGCAAGTCTCTTCCGGTGTGAGAGAATTGGCCGTCTGCAAGGACGTTGCTCAGGGGATGCCCAGATGTGTTATCATCCTGTGGGAGGCTTCTCTCATGTTCCCATATGAGAAGCTGGAGCTGACAGATGGGAGCTCACCCCGCTGAGAAACTGCAAGTCTCTTCTGGTGTGAGAGAATTGGCCGTCTGGAAGGACATTGCCCAAGGGACATTGTTTTTTGATGTTTTTACCATCCTTGTGTGAGGCTTCTCTCATGCCCCCGCATGGGGAGCTGGAGCTGACAGAGGGAGCTCATCCGTGCTCTCCCCGGATTCGAATCTGCGACCGGATTCGAATCTGCGACCTCTCGGTCTTCAGTCCTGCCAGCACAGGGGTTTAACCCACTGCGTCACCGGGGAACCTTGATAGAAATGTTAATAATAATAATATATTAATAATATTAATTATATTATAAATAAATAAATAATAATAATATAATATAATAATTATATTATATTATTATTATTATGTGCATATGTTGCTTGTTTATAATAGTAGGCTGTCAGGAATGGTGGGAGTTGAAGTCCAAAACACCCAGAGGGCTGAAGCTTGCCCGTGCCCAGACTAGCCCTTCTCTGCAAGACTTTGAGACTCTCTCTTTGCGAACCATACACTTTGTGCCAATACTGAGCGGATACGTAGTAAGTAAGATGTGCGGAGTGGTGTGGTACCGTCTCTAGGTCCTGGGTTTCTGATCTTGGGGATGATGTTTGCCTGACGAACAAAGCATTCCCGGGATCTGCACATTCTTTGGGAGATCAATTTGAAGGAGCTAAGCTTTGGGAACGGCACTGAATTATTTATTAGCCGAGCGCATTGGTGTATTGAAAGCCGAAGTAGCCTCCGTGGGACGATCCTTGGCCCAGCAAAGGAGACACGACAGTAGCCATGGCACAGTTTCTCCCCGTAGAGATGTTCAATGTATTGTCGAAGGCTTTCATGGCTGGAATCACTCAATTCTTGTGGGTTTTTTCGGGCTATATGGCCATGTTCTAGAGGCATTTCTCCTGACGTTTCGCCTGCATCTATGGCAAGCATCCTCAGAGCTGAGGTGACCTCACCTCTGAGGATGCTTGCCATAGATGCAGGCGAAACGTCAGGAGAAATGCCTCTAGAACATGGCCATATAGCCCGAAAAAACCCACAAGAACTGAGTAGCCATGGCGCTCTGCGGCATCCAAAGAGTCCCATGGATTGAATTGTTTGTTGGACTAGATCCCTTCCAGTCCGACCACAACCTTTTGACCCACCGCATTGCTGTTGCTCGAGTCAAGGGGAGAGCTTTGAACTGGCTCCCCTCCTTCCTTCACAACCGTGGACGGCGAGTGGAGCAGTCCCCTCTCTCTCTCTTGTGGGGTTCCTCTGGGAGCCATTCTCTCCCCTCTGTTGTTTAACATCTCTATGCGACCACTTGCTCAGCTGGTCCGAAGTTTTGGGCTGGAGTGTGACCAGTACGCTGATGACACTCAGTTTATGTTGAAGATGGAAGTCTGACCGGACTCTGTACCCGATTGTTTCCCTCAGTGCCTCAAGGCCGTGACTGGATGGCTGCGTGCCAGCAGGTTGAGGGTGAACCCGGCAAAGACGGAGATCCTATGGCTGGGTTGACCGGGCAGTGGGGACATCCAGCTGCCTACCCTGGATGGCGAGGCGCTACGCCCGTCCTCGTTGGTCAAGAGTCTGGGAGTCCTTTTTGTTGTTTTTAATGTCCCTGGCAAGCCTGAGCTCATTTTGTGCTTTAGCCTTGCGGACCTTTTCCCTACAGGTGTTGGCTATTTGTTTGAATTCTTCTTTAGTGATTTCTCCCTTTTTCCACTTCTTGTTCATGTCTCTTTTGTGTCTTAGCACAGTTAGATAGATAGTGTTAGATAGTGTGTACATCTGCGGACGATGGAGGCCCAGGTCTCCGCCGTGAGCAGAACTGCCTTCTTCCACCTGCGGCAGGCTAGACGGCTGGCCCCCTCCCTGTCCAGGGACGACCTGGCTACGGTGATCCAGGCCACGGTCATCTCAAGACTGGACTACTGTAACGCCCTCTACATTGGCCTTCCTCTGGCGGTGATCCGGAAGCTCAAGTTGGTACAAAATGCAGCTGCTCGGCTTATTGCGGGAATTCCGATGAGATGCCACATAACACCAATCTTACTACCAATTGAGCACCGGATCACTTTCAAAGGGATGGAACTCACCTTGAAGACCTTGCATGGTCTGGGGCCGATGTACCTGAGGGACCGCCTCACCCCCTCCCAACCCCAGAGATCCCTCCGTTCTGAGGACCAAGATCTATTGGAAGTCCCCAGTGTCAAGACCTTGCGTCTAACAGCAACCAGACGCAGAGCCTTCACAGCAGTGGCACCATCACTCTGGAACACTCTGCCACATGAAGTCCGTGCCTTGCGGGACCTATTAGCTTTCCGCAGGGCATGTCAGGCATACCTGTTTCGACAGGCTTTTAATGTTTGATATTGCTGTTTTAAAATTGTTTTCAAATTGTGTTAGATTTTAGCCATTCTTGTAAGCCGCTCTGAGCCCCAGGGGAGTGGCCGCATAGAAGTTCGAATAATAAATAAATAAATAAATAAATAAATTGTACCAGCCATGATATCAATTAATATAAATAAAAGGGTAAAGGTAGTCCCCTGACATTAAGTCCAGTCATGTCCGACTCTGGGGTGTGGTGCTCATCTCCATTTCTAAACCGAAGAGCCAGCGTTGTCCGTAGACACCTCCAAGGTCATCTAGCCGGCATGACTGCATGGAGCGCCGTTACCTTCCAGCCGGAGCGGTACCTATTGATCTACTCACATTTGCATGTTTTCGAACTGCTAGGTTGGCAGAAGCTAGGGCTGACAGCAGTAGCTCATGCCGCTCCCCGGAATCGAATCTGCGACCTTTCGATCAACAAGCTCAGGAGCTCAGTGCATTAACCCACTGCGCCACCAGGGGCTCCTATCAATATGCAACCTTTGAAAGTGCAATAAGCACTTTCCAATGTAAACATTGAAACTTCTTTGAAAATTATAGTAGCAATGACATGATAACAATAACAATAGTCTGATTTGTATCACCTCCATTTCAGTGTATTGCGGAAGGTATTGTCGAAGGCTTTCATGGCCGGAATCACTGGGTTGTTGTAGGTTTTTTCGGGCTATATGGCCATGTTCTAGAGGCATTCTCTCCTGACGTTTCGCCTGCATCTATGGCAAGCATCCTCCAAGGTAGTGAGGTCTGTTGGAACTAGGAAAAAGGGGTTTATATATCTGTGGAATGACCAGGGTGGGACAAAGGACTCTTGTCTCTTGGAGCTAGGTGGGAATGTTTCAACTGACCACCTTATTTATTTATTTACTTTATTTTGATACCGCTTTTCTCAGCCCGCAGCTGACTCAAAGCGGTGAACAACATCAATACAAAACATCACGAGACAAGTATAGGGCAATTAAAAACAATTGTAACATAAATCATTAAACATCCGTATAACAATCGTTAGCGCCTCAAGAGTAAAATCAGAATCCAGTCTCATCATACATTATTCCGTATTCCTATGTTCAGTTACACTGTTTAATCAAATACTTGTTCGAACAGCCAGGTCTTCACTTTCCTCCGAAACGGCAGCAGAGATGGGGCCGATCTGACTCCACAACTGAGGGGCCACCACTGAGAAGGCCCTGTCTCTCATCCCCGCCAAGCATGCCTGTGATGCAGGCAGGACAGAGAGCAGGGCCTCCCCAGATGATCGTGTTCTAGCCTTGATTAGCATTTGATGGCCTGGCAGGGCCTGGGGCAATCTTTTGTTGAGAGGTGATTCGATGTCCTTGGTTGTTTCCTCTCTGTTGTCCTGCTTTTGTAATTTTAGAGTTTTTTCATGGTCAGCCATAGCAGAGCACCTGATGAACCAACCTGGATACAGCAGATTATTTGAGAACACAGAAATGCTGGACCACACCAACAACCACCAGGTCAGACTACACAGAGAAGCCATTGAAATCCACAAGCATGTGGACAATTGCAACACAAAGGAGGAAACCATGAAAATGAACAAAATCTGGCTACCAGTATTAAAAAAAACTCTAAAATTACAACAACACAACAACAGAGAGGAAACAAACAAGGACATCTAATCACCTCTCAACAAAAGATTGCCCCAGGCACTGCCAGGCCATCAAATGCTAATCAAGGTGGTCAGTTGAAACATTCACACCTAGCTCCAGCAGACAAGAGTCCTTTGTCCCACCTTGGTCATTCCTTGGTCATTTTCCTAGTTCCAACAGACCTCACTACCTCTTAGGATGCTTGCCATAGATGCAGGCAAAACATCAGGAGAAAATGCCTCTAGAACATGGCCATATAGCCCGAAAACACCTACAACAACCCTATTGTGGAAGGGTTGCTGTGAGTTTTCCGGGCTGTCTGGCCATGTTCCCGAAGCATTCTCTCCTGACGTTTCGCCTGCATCTATGGCAAGCATCCTCAGAGGTAGTGAGGTCTGTTGGAACTAGGAAAAAGGGTTTATATATCTGTGGAATGACCAGGGTGGGACAAAGGACTCTTGTCTGCTGGAGCTAGGGGTGAATGTTTCAAATGACCACCTTGTATTGTCAAAGGCTTTTGTGGCCGGAATCACTGGGTTGTTGTACGTTTTTTTCGGGCTATATAGCCATGTTCTAGAGGCATTCTCTCCTGACGTTTCGCCTGCATCTATGGCAAGCATCCTCAGAGGTTGGGAGGTCTGTTGGAACTAGGAAAAAGGGTTTATATATCTGTGGAATGACCAGGGTGGGACAAAGAACTCTTGTCTGCTGGAACTAGGTGTGAATGTTTCAACTGACCACCTTGATTAGCATTTGATGTCCTGGCAGTGCCTGGGGCAATCTTTTGTTGATAGGTGATTAGATGTCCACAGATATATAAGTAATAATAATAATAATAATAATAATAATAATGTATTATCAAAGGCTTTCATGGCCGGAATCACTGGGTTGTTGTAGGTTTTCCAGGCTATATGGCCATGTTCTAGAGGCATTTTCTCCTGACGTTTTGCCTGCATCTATGGTAAGCATCCTCAGGGGTAGTGAGGTCTGTTGGAACTAGGAAAAAGGGTTTATATATCTGTGGAATGACCAGGGTGGGACAAAGGACTCCTTTCTGTTGGAGCTAGGTGTGAATGTTTCAACTGACCACCTTGATTAGCATTTGATGGCCTCACAGTGCCTGGAGCAAACTTTTGTTGAGAGGTGATTAGATGTCCACAGATATATATATATATAAATAATAATAATAATAATAGTAATAATAATAATGTATTATCAAAGGTTTTCATGGCCGGAATCACTGGGTTGTTGTAGGTTTTTCCAGGCTATATGGCCATGTTCTAGAGGCATTTTCTCCTGACGTTTTGCCTGCATCTATGGCAAGCATCCTCAGAGGTTGTGAGGTCTGTTGGAACTAGGAAAAAGGGTTTATATATCTGTGGAATGACCAGGGTGGGACAAAGGACTCTTGCCTGTTGGAGCTAGGTGTGAATGTTTCAACTGACCACCTTGATTAGCTTTTGATGTCCTGGCAGTGCCTGGGGCAATCTTTTGTTGAGAGGTGATTAGATGTCCACAGATATATAAGTAATAATAATAATAATAATAATAATAATAATAATAATGTATTATCAAAGGCTTTCATGGCCGGAATCACTGGGTTGTTGTAGGTTTTCCAGGCTATATGGAATTGACCTTGAGTTGGAATGTGTCCAGAGGAGGGCGACTCAAATGATCAAGGGTCTGGAGAACAAGCCCTATGAGGAGCGGCTTAGGGAACTGGGCATGTTTAGCCTGAAGAAGAGAAGGCTGAGAGGAGATATGATAGCCATGTATAAATATGTGAGAGGAAGCCACAGGGAGGAGGAGGGAGCAAGCTTGTTTTCTGCTTCCTTGGAGACTAGGACGCGGAACAATGGCTTCAAACTACAAGAGAGGAGATTCCATCTGAACATGAGGAAGAACTTCCTGACTGTGAGAGCCGTTCAGCAGTGGAACTCTCTGCCCGGGAGTGTGGTAGAGGCTCCTTCTTTGGAAGCTTTTAAGCAGAGGCTGGATGGCCATCTGTCAGGGGTGATTTGAATGCAATATTCCTGCTTCTTGGCAGAATGGGGTTGGACTGGATGGCCCAGGAGGTCTCTTCCAACTTTGATTCTATGATTCTATATGGCCATGTTCTCGAGGCATTTTCTCCTGACGTTTTGCCTGCATCTATGGCAAGCATCCTCAGAGGTTGCGAGGTCTGTTGGAACTAGGAAAAAGGGTTTATATATCTGTGGAATGACCAGGGTGAGACAAAGGACACTTTTCTGTTGGAGCTAGGTGTGAATGTTTCAACTGACAACCTTGATTAGCATTTGATGTCCTGGCAGTGCCTGGGGCAATCTTTTGTTGAGAGGTGATTAGATGTCCTTGTTTGTTTCCTCTCTGTTGTCGTGCTGTTGTAATTTTAGAGTTTTTTTCAAATACTGGTAGCCAGATTTTGTTCATTTTCATGGTTGGCACCTCATGAACCAACCTGGACAAAGCAGATTATTGGAGAAGACAGAAATGCTGGACCACTCTCACAACCACCATGTCAGACACAGAGAAGCCATTGAAATCCACAAGCATGTGGACAATTTCATCAGAAACGAGGAAACCATGAAAATGAACAAAATCTGTCCAAACTTTGGAGATGTAATTCCTTCCGTCTGGTGAAAGGCTTGCAAAAAGTCTCGGTTGCTTGGCTACACAATGCTGGAAGAGCCCAAAACGGCCCGTTTCCAAAGAGGATCTGCTTTTCGAGAGGCGCCAAAAAGAGCGCTTGGTGGAATCATGGAAATTTCGACGTTTCGGCATCCTCCTTGGTGCCTGTCCTTAATGGCCTTGGTTTGGAGGACACGCAAGGGAAGTTTTGCATTTTTGGTGCCTGAGCAAGAGATCTCAAACTTTCGATGGCATGTTTTCAATTAGCTTTTGTGCTGCACAATGAAGTCATTTTGCAAATTCGTACACAGGGTTGGAAAACAACAAAAACAGCAGAGTGACCGAATGTGAAACCTTGATCGAAATGTGTATTGTCGAAAGCTTTAGCGGTCGGAATCATTGGGTTGTTGTGAGTTGTGATATTATATATTATATTATATTATATTATATTATATTATATTACTAGCCGCCCCTGCCACGCATTGCTGTGGCTCACATGTCGTTGGGTTGTTGTGATATTATATTATATTATATTACTAGCTTGGGGACCCAGCGTTGCCCGGGTTATTAGAGAAAGTTGGTTTTGTTGGTTCTGTATGCCAAGTTTGGTCTTTATTGGTCTTTGGATAACGGCTGCATTATTTTCAGGAAGTGAGTGAAGGAGTGGGTAATGGGGGCTCTGTGTGCCAAATTTGGTCTTTATCAGTCATTGGATGAGGGTCGGAGGGGTTTCAGTAAGTGAGTGAAGGTACTGCAAGTCCCATCATCCAAAGTCCATCCTCTTTCAAACAGCAGCAGAATGTAGAGTGGATCATGGGGGATCTATGTGCCAAGTTTGGTCTTGATTGGTCATTAGAAGAGGGTTGCAGCAATCTTTGGAAGGGAGTGGAGGTACTTGAAGTCCCATCATCCATGGTCTGTCCTCCTCCAAACTGTAGCAGGATGTAGAGTGGGTCATTGGAGCTCCATGTGCCAAGTTTAGTCTTGATTAGTCATTGGCGAGGGTCTCAGTGGTCTCAGGAAGTGAGCAAAGGTACTGCAAGTCCCATCATCCATCTCCAAATTTTTCCAAACAACACCAGGACGTAACGTGAGTCATGAGAGGTCCGCTGCCACGCATTGCTGTGGCTCACATGTCATTGGGTTGTTGTGATATTATATTATATTATATTATATTATATTATATTATATTATATTATATTATATTACTAGCCGTCCCCTGCCACGCATTGCTGTGGCTCACATGTCATTGGGTTGTTGTGATATTATATTATATTATATTATATTATATTATATTATATTATATTATATTACTAGCCGTCCCCTGCCACGCATTGCTGTGGCTCACATGTCATTGGGTTGTTGTGATATTATATTATATTATATTATATTATATTATATTATATTATATTATATTATATTATATTACTAGCCGTCCCCTGCCACGCATTGCTGTGGCTCACATGTCATTGGGTTGTTGTGATATTATATTATATTATATTATATTATATTATATTATATTATATTATATTACTAGCCGTCCCCTGCCACGCATTGCTGTGGCTCACATGTCATTGGGTTGTTGTGATATTATATTATATTATATTATATTATATTATATTATATTATATTACTAGCCGTCCCCTGCCACGCATTGCTGTGGCTCACATGTCATTGGGTTGTTGTGATATTATATTATATTATATTATATTATATTATATTATATTACTAGCCGTCCCCTGCCACGCATTGCTGTGGCTCACATGTCATTGGGTTGTTGTGATATTATATTATATTATATTATATTATATTATATTATATTATATTATATTATATTATATTACTAGCCGTCCCCTGCCACGCATTGCTGTGGCTCACATGTCATTGGGTTGTTGTGATATTATATTATATTATATTATATTATATTATATTATATTATATTATATTACTAGCCGTCCCCTGCCACGCATTGCTGTGGCTCACATGTCATTGGGTTGTTGTGATATTATATTATATTATATTATATTATATTATATTATATTACTAGCCATCCCCTGCCGCGCATTGCTGTGGCTCACATGTCATTGGGTTGTTGTGATATTATATTATATTATATTGTATTGTATTACTAGCCGTCCCCTGCCACGCATTGCTGTGGCTCACATGGGAGTTCTGTGTGGGAGGTTTGGCCCAGTTCTATCGTTGGTGGGGTTCAGAATGCTCTGTGATTGTAGGTGAACTATAAATCCCAGTAACTACAACTCCCAAATGTCAATGTCTATTTCCCCCCAAACTCCATCTGTGCTCATATTTGGTCATATGGAATATTTGTGCCAAGTTTGATCCAGATCCATCATTATTTGAGTCCACAGTCATCTCCGGATGTGGGTGAACTACAACTCCCAAACTCAAGGTCAATGCACACCAAACCCTTCTAGTGTTTTATGTTGGTCATGGATGTTTTGTGTGCCACGTTTGGTTGAATTCCATCGTTTATGGAGTTCAGAATGCTCTGTGATTGTAGGTGAACTATAAATCCCAGCAACTACAACTCTCAAATGTCAAGGTCTATTTCTCCCAAACTCAAGGTCAATGCCCACCAAACCCTTCTAGTGTTTTTTGTTGGTCATGGGTGTTCTGTGTACCAAGTTTGGTTGAATTCCATCATTGCTGGGGTTCAGAATGCTCTTTGATTGTAGGTGAACTATAAATCTCAGTAACTACAACTCCCAAAATGTCAAGGTCTGTTTCCCCCAAACTCCATCTGTGTTCATATTTGGGCATATGGAATATTTGTGCCAAGTTTGGTTGAGATCCATCATGGTTTGAGTCCGCAGTGCTCTCTGCATTTAGGTGAACTACATCTCCCAAACTCAAGGTCAATGCCCATCAAGCAGTGGTTGGTGCTGGGGGGGGGGTCTTCCAACTGATGACACTGGAGGCAAGATGGAACTGCCTTCCTGGCCCCTCTGTTCCCAGTTTGGGTGTCAGTTTAGGGACCAGAGAACTGTGGAAAATGGGCATTGTCAACATTCAGAACCCAGTCTTTTTTTAAAGCTGTCAGTTTTATTTTTTTGTCGTGTCAGAAGAGACTTGAGAAACAGCAAGTCGCTTCCTGCCGGCACAGGGGTTGAACCCACTGCGCCACCGGGGACTCCTTGTTTTCCAGGATGTATGGCCATGTTCCAGAAGCATTCTCTCCTGTCGTTGTGAGAGCAGGACCTTGCAACCTCTGAGGATGCCTACCATAGATGCAGGCGAAACGTCAGGAGAGAATGCTTCTGGAACATGGCCACATAGCCCGGAAAACTCACAAGAACCTTGTGTAGATAAGTATTTTTCTCACCATGACATCATACTGTTTGCATTTTGCAACTAAAGATACGGAATTGGACGCTAGTGTTTTTTAAAGCTGTCAGTTTTATTTTTTTGTCGTGTCAGAAGAGACTTGAGAAACTGCAAGTCGCTTCCTGCCAGCAAAGGGTTCAACCCACTGCGCCACCAGGAACTCTCTGTTTCCCAGGCTGTATGGCCATGTTCCAGAAGCATTCTCTCCTGTCGTTGTGAGACCAGGACCTTGCCACCTCTAAGGATGCCTACCATAGATGCAGACGAAACGTCAGGAGAGAATGCTTCTAGAACATGGCCACATAGCCCGGACAACTCACAACAACCTTGTGTAGAAAAGTATTTTTATCACCATGACATCATACCATTTGCATTTTGCAACTAAAGATACAGAATTGGATGCTAGTGTTTTTTAAAGCTGTCAGTTTTATTTTTTTGTCGTGTCAGAAGCGACTTGAGAAACTGCAAGTCGCTTCCTGCCGGCACAGGGGTTTAACCCACTGCGCCACCGGGGACTCCTTGTTTCCCAGGCCATGTTCCAGAAGCATTCTCTCCTGCCGTTGTGAGACCAGGACCTTGCCACCTCTAAGGATGCCTACCATAGATGCAGACGAAACGTCAGGAGAGAATGCTTCTAGAACATGGCCACATAGCCCGGACAACTCACAACAACCTTGTGTAGAAAAGTATTTTTCTCACCATGACATCATACTGTTTGCATTTTGCAACTAAAGATATGGAATTGGACACTAGTGTTTTTTAAAGCTGTCAGTTTTATTTTTTTGTCGTGTCAGAAGCAACTTGAAGCAAGTCACCTCTGGTGTGAGAGAATGGGCTGTCTGCAAGGACGTTGCCCAGGGGACATTGCCCGGATGTTTTGATGTTTTGACCATCCTTGTGGGAGGCTTCTCTCATGTCCCCGCATGAGGAGCTGGAGCTGATAGAGGGAGCTCATCCCTGGATTCGAACCTGCGACCTTCAGGGGTTTAACCCTGAAGAGTGGAGCGCATAAAAATGATTATGTGCACATGTTGCTTGTTTACAATGGTGCGCAGTGCTAATTGAGTTCTGCTTGCGTTTGGCTGAGCTTACTTTTGTCTCTGCGGATTGTTTTGTTGTATGGAAAGGTGTAATTAGCTTAAGGGATGGTTTCATTGTCGTTCTTACACAACCCTCACTTATAGAGACAACAAGGAAGAGGCCGGCTTTTAAACATCCTGGTTCAAGCCACTTTCCATCGTGATTCCAGCTTTCCTGGCCGGAATCACTGGGTTGCTGTGAGTTTTCTGGTCTAGAAGCATTCTCTCCTGACATTTCGCCTGGATCTATGGCAGGCATCCTCAGAGGTTGTGAGGTCTGTTGGAAACAGCCAATTCTTTCATTCCAGAAACTACTTCTGGGCGAAAGGTTGGTGGTTCCAATCCAGGAAGTGGGGTGAGCTCCCATTTGTCAGCTCCAGCTTCTCATGTGGAGACATGAGAGAAGCCTCCCACATCATGGTAACACATCCGTGCATCTCCGGGGCAATGTCCTTGCAGACGGCCAATTCTCTCACGCCAGAAGTGACTGCTGACTGAAAAGTCAGTGGTTCAAATCCAGGGAGCGGGGTGAGCTCCCATTTGTCAGCTCCAGTTCCCAATGTGGGGACCTGAGAGAAGCCTTTCACAGGATGGTAACACATCTGTGCATCACCTGGGCAGTGTCCTTGGAGAAGGCCAATTCTCTCGTGCCAGAAGCGACTGCTGACTGAAAAGTTGGTGGTTCAAATCCAGGGAGCGGGGTAAGCTCCCATTTGTCAGCTCCAGCTCCCCATGCGAGGACCTGAGAGAAGCCTCCCACAGGATGGTAACACATCCGTGCGTCTCCGGGGCAGTGTCCTTGCAGACAACCAATTCTCTGACACAAGAAGTGACTGCTGACTGAAAAGTCAGTGTTTCAAATCCAGGAAGTGGGGTAAGCTCCCATATGTCAGCTTCAGCTTCCCATGTGGGGACCTGAGAGAAGTCTCCCACAGGATGGTAACACACCCATGCGTCTCCAGGGCAGTGTCCTTGCAGAAAGCCAATTCTCTGACACCAGAAATGACTGCTGATTGAAAAGTCAGTGGTTCAAATCCAGGGAGCGGGGTAAGCTCCCATCTGTCAGCTCCAGCTTCCCATGCGGTGACATGAGAGAAGCCTCCCACAGGATGGTAACACATCCGTGCATCACCTGGGCAATGTCCTTGGAGATGGCCAATTCTCTCATACCAGAAGCGACTGCTAACCAAAAGGTTTGTGGTTCAAATCCAGAGAGTGGGGTGAGCTCCCATTTGTCAGCTCCAGCTCCCCATGCAAGGACATGAGAGAAGCCTCCCACAGCATGGTAACACACCCGTGCGTCTCCAGGGTGGTGTCCTTGCAGAAAGCCAATTCTCTGACACCAGAAGTGACTGCTGACTGAAAAGTCGGTGGTTCACATCCAGGAAGCGGGGTGAGCTCCCATATGTCAGCTCCAGCTCCCCATGCGGTGACATGAGAGAAGCCTCTCACAGGATGGTAACACCGAAGTACATCCTGTGGGAAATGTCTTTAGAGATGGCCAATTCTCTCACACCAGAAGCTACTTCTGGGCGAACGGTTGGTGGTTCAAATCCAGGGAGTGGGGTGAGCTCCCATTTGTCAGCTCCAGCTCCCCATGCAAGGACATGAGAGAAGCCTCCCACAGCATGGTAACACACCCGTGCGTCTCCAGGGTGGTGTCCTTGCAGAAAGCCAATTCTCTGACACCAGAAGTGACTGCTGACTGAAAAGTCGGTGGTTCACATCCAGGAAGCGGGGTGAGCTCCCATATGTCAGCTCCAGCTCCCCATGCGGTGACATGAGAGAAGCCTCTCACAGGATGGTAACACCGAAGTACATCCTGTGGGAAATGTCTTTAGAGATGGCCAATTCTCTCACACCAGAAGCTACTTCTGGGCGAACGGTTGGTGGTTCAAATCCAGGGAGTGGGGTGAGCTCCCATTTGTCAGCTCCAGCTCCCCATGCGGTGACATGAGAGAAGCCTCCCACAGGATGGTAGCACATCCGTGCATCACCTGGGCAATGTCCTTGGAGACTGCCAATTCTCTCATACCAGAAGCGACTGCTAACCAAAAGGTTTGTGGTTCAAATCCAGAGAGTGGGGTAAGCTCCCGTTTGTCAGCTCCAGCTCCCCATGTGGTGACATGAGAGAAGCCTCCCACAGGATGGTAACACATCCGTGCATCCCCTGGGCAATGTCCTTGGAGATGGCCAATTCTCTCATTCCAGAAGCTACTTCTGGGCGAAAGGTTGGTGGTTCAAATCCAGGAAACGGGGTGAGCTCCCATTTGTCAGCTTCAGCTCCCCATGCGGGGACCTGAGAGAAGCTTCCCACAGGATGGTAACACATCCGGGCAACGTCCTTGCAAATGGCCAATTCTCTCACGCCAGAAGTGACTGCTGACTGAAAGGTTGGTGGTTCAAATCCAGGGAGCGGGGTAAGCTCCCATTTGTCAGCTTCAGCTTCTCATGCGGGGACATGAGAGAAGCCTCCCACAGGATGGTAACACATCCGGGCAACGTCCTTGCAGATGGCCAATTCTCCGACACCAGAAGTGACTGCTGATTGAAAAGTCGGTGGTTCAAATCCAGGGAGCGGGGTGAGCTCCCATCTGTCAGCTCCAGCTTCCCATGCGGTGACATGAGAGAAGCCTCCCACAGCATGGTAACACACCGGTGCGTCTCCGGGGCAGTGTCCTTGCAGACAACCAATTCTCTGACACAAGAAGTGACTGCTGACTGAAAAGTCAGTGTTTCAAATCCAGGAAGTGGGGTAAGCTCCCATATGTCAGCTTCAGCTTCCCATGTGGGGACCTGAGAGAAGTCTCCCACAGGATGGTAACACACCCATGCGTCTCCAGGGCAGTGTCCTTGCAGAAAGCCAATTCTCTGACACCAGAAATGACTGCTGATTGAAAAGTCAGTGGTTCAAATCCAGGGAGCGGGGTAAGCTCCCATCTGTCAGCTCCAGCTTCCCATGCGGTGACATGAGAGAAGCCTCCCACAGGATGGTAACACATCCGTGCATCACCTGGGCAATGTCCTTGGAGATGGCCAATTCTCTCATACCAGAAGCGACTGCTAACCAAAAGGTTTGTGGTTCAAATCCAGAGAGTGGGGTGAGCTCCCATTTGTCAGCTCCAGCTCCCCATGCAAGGACATGAGAGAAGCCTCCCACAGCATGGTAACACACCCGTGCGTCTCCAGGGTGGTGTCCTTGCAGAAAGCCAATTCTCTGACACCAGAAGTGACTGCTGACTGAAAAGTCGGTGGTTCACATCCAGGAAGCGGGGTGAGCTCCCATATGTCAGCTCCAGCTCCCCATGCGGTGACATGAGAGAAGCCTCTCACAGGATGGTAACACCGAAGTACATCCTGTGGGAAATGTCTTTAGAGATGGCCAATTCTCTCACACCAGAAGCTACTTCTGGGCGAACGGTTGGTGGTTCAAATCCAGGGAGTGGGGTGAGCTCCCATTTGTCAGCTCCAGCTCCCCATGCGGTGACATGAGAGAAGCCTCCCACAGGATGGTAGCACATCCGTGCATCACCTGGGCAATGTCCTTGGAGACTGCCAATTCTCTCATACCAGAAGCGACTGCTAACCAAAAGGTTTGTGGTTCAAATCCAGAGAGTGGGGTAAGCTCCCGTTTGTCAGCTCCAGCTCCCCATGTGGTGACATGAGAGAAGCCTCCCACAGGATGGTAACACATCCGTGCATCCCCTGGGCAATGTCCTTGGAGATGGCCAATTCTCTCATTCCAGAAGCTACTTCTGGGCGAAAGGTTGGTGGTTCAAATCCAGGAAACGGGGTGAGCTCCCATTTGTCAGCTTCAGCTCCCCATGCGGGGACCTGAGAGAAGCTTCCCACAGGATGGTAACACATCCGGGCAACGTCCTTGCAAATGGCCAATTCTCTCACGCCAGAAGTGACTGCTGACTGAAAGGTTGGTGGTTCAAATCCAGGGAGCGGGGTAAGCTCCCATTTGTCAGCTTCAGCTTCTCATGCGGGGACATGAGAGAAGCCTCCCACAGGATGGTAACACATCCGGGCAACGTCCTTGCAGATGGCCAATTCTCCGACACCAGAAGTGACTGCTGATTGAAAAGTCGGTGGTTCAAATCCAGGGAGCGGGGTGAGCTCCCATCTGTCAGCTCCAGCTTCCCATGCGGTGACATGAGAGAAGCCTCCCACAGCATGGTAACACACCGGTGCGTCTCCAGGGTGGTGTCCTTGCAGAAAGCCAATTCTCTGACACCAGAAGTGACTACTGATTGAAAAGTCGGTGGTTCAAATCCAGGGAGCGGGGTAAGCTGCCATTTGTCAGCTCCAGCTCCCCAAAACGTTGGTGGTTCAAATCGAGGAAGTGGGGTGAGCTCTCATATGTCATCTCTAGCTTCCCATGTGGTGTCATGAGAGAAGCCTCCCACAGGATGGTAACACACCCGGGCAACGTCCTTGCAGATGGCCAATTTTCTGACACCAGAAGTGACTGCTGACTGAAAAGTCGGTGGTTCACATCCAGGAAGCGGGGTGAGCTCCCATATGTCAGCTCCAGCTCCCCATGCGGTGTCATGAGAGAAGCCTCCCACAGGATGGTAACACATCCAGTCAACGTCCCCAGGGCAACATCCTTGCAGACAGCCGATTCTCTCATACCAGAAGCAACTTGCAGTTTCTCAAGTCGCTCCTGACCCCTGGCTGCTTCTTCTGTTGGTCTTCTGTTGACACGCTCAGAGACCAGAAGCAAGGGGGGAAATGCAATTTGCACACGGGATATGTACACGTATGTCTAGGTCGTTAGAATATTTTATTGATTGTTGACACTTCTTTTGAGGGAAGGGGTTTATTTATAACTACTCTGAAAATGAAAGCAAATAATATATATCTATATATCTGCATTCATTTATGTTATAGAGCATTGCATAGTTGCCTGTTTGTCAGGCCGGGATAGAAATATATCTATATAAATAGAAATGTAATGTTCGTTTGTGGGATTCACATAACGCAAAAACCACTGGACGAATTGACGCCAAATTTGGACACAAGACACCTAACAACCCAATGTATGTCCTTCACTCAAAGAAATTTGATTTTGTCATTTGAGAGTTGTAGTTGCTGGGAGTTATAGTTCACCTGCCTCCAGAGAGCACCGTGGACTCAAACAATGATGGATCAGGACCAAACTTGGCACGGATATTCAATATGCCTAAATGTGAACACTAGTGGAGTTTGGGGAAAACAGACCTTGACATTTGGGAGTTGTGGTTGCAGGGATTTATAGTTCACCTACAATCAGAGCATTCTGAACTCCACCAATGATGGAATTGACCCAAACTTGGCACACAGTTCTGCCATGACCAACAGTAAATACTGGAAGGTTTTGGTGGGCATTGTCCTTTGGTTTTGGAGCTGTAGTTCACCTACTTCCAGAGAACACTTGGACTCAAACAATGATGGATCAGGACCAAACTTGGCACGGATATTCAATATGTCTTAATGTGAACACTAGTGGAGTTTGGGGGAAACAGACGTTGACATTTGGGAATTGTGGTTGCTGGGATTTATAGTTCACCTTAAATCAAAGAGCATTCTGAACCCCACCAACGATGGAATTGAACAAGACTTGGCACACAGTTCTCCCATGACCAACAGAAAATACAGGAAGGGTTTGGTGGGCATCGACCTTGAGTTTAGGAGTTATAGTTCTCCTGCCTCCAGAGAACACTTGGACTCAAACAATGATGGATCAGAACCAAACTTGGCACGGATATTCAATATGCCTAAATGTGAACACTAGTGGAGTTTGGGGAAAACAGACCTTGACATTTGGGCGTTGTGGTTGCTGGGATTTATCGTTCACCTTAAATCAAAGAGACTTCTGAATTCCATCAATGATGGAATTGAATCAAACATGGCACACAGAATTCCCATGACCAAGAGAAAATACTGGCAAGGTCTGGTGGACATTGACCTTGCGTTTTTGGAGTTGTAGTTCACCTACATCCAGAGAACACTGTGGACTCAAACAATGATCAATCTGGACCAAACTTGGCACGAACACTCAATATGTCAAATTGTGGACTCTGGTGAAGTTTGAGGAAAATAGACCTTGCCATTTGGGAGTTGTATTTAGTGGGATTTATAGTTCACCTACAATCAAAGAGCATTCTGAACCCCACCAATGATAGAATTAGGCCAGACTTCCCACACAGAACCCCCATGACCAACAGAAAATATTATATATTCCGATGGTTTTCAGGGACCCCTCTGACACCCCCTCGTGGCCCCCACAGGGGTCCAGACCCCCAGGCTGAGAAACACTGCCCTACTGGGTGACCTTTTGTGAGTCACATGCTCTCAACCCCGGAAAATCCATACCATGAATTTGAAATAGTATAAAGACACAAAACCAACATAGCACCGGGATTGTGGCGCAGCTGGCTGATTGTGGTGCCACCAATAGCTCAGGGTTTGATGGGAAGTGTCCTTTGGCTTTGGAGTTGTAGTTCACCTACATCCAAAGAGCACCGTGGACTCAAACAATGATGGATCAGGACCAAACTTGGCACAAATACTCAATATGCCCAAATGTGAACACTGGTAGAGTTTGGAGAAAATAGACCTTGCCATTTGGGAGTTGTAGTTGTTGGGATTTATAGTTCACCCACAATGAAATAGCCTTCTGAACCCCACGAACGATAGAATTGGACCAAACTTTCCACACAGAACCCCCATGACCAACAGCTGCATTAAGATCACTCTGACCAAAAAGGTCATGAGTTCGAAGCCAGCCCAGGTTGGAGTGGGTTTCCAACCAATTGTGTGCAGCCTGTTGTTGACCTTTGCAACCCGAAAGACAGTTGCATTGTCAAGTAGGAAAATTAGGTACCACCTTAAAGTGTGGGGAGGCTAAATTAACTAATTTATGAGGCCATAAAGAAGACTCCAGCAAAAGCATTCCAGCGGGGAAGCATGCGGGGAATGTGGAAGTGCTTCATCAGCATCGCAGATGGACGAGGAAAGCGACAGAAAAAGTGAAATAGCCTCTGTGTATGTCTGTATATGTTTGTATGTCAAAAATTGGCATTGAATGTTTGTCATATATGTGTACACTGTAATCCGCGGGGTGAGAAGGGCAGAATATAAAAGCTGTAAATAAATAAATAGGAATCCTCCCCGTAACCCCCTCCCCAATTCAATGGCATTTGAGTATTTAGAAATCGAGTTTAGGCACCCAAAACAAAAAGGTGAAACTGACCAAAGGAATGTGAACACAGTAAATGGAAGAGTTTTAGGAATGTGTGATTATCAGTATCTCGTTTTCTGCAATGTGAGCGACAACCTTTCTCTGTTCAAAGAGACAGGAAACTTTTCCTTGCCTTTTGATTCATCCGAAACTGGTAAACTGTGATTAATTGTCGGTATAGGAAATGGTCTGGTTTCAAACACCGATAGCTCAGGCTAACCGTAGTTTCAGATTTGAGTGTCACGCAAAGCTGTGGTTAATTGGCCCCGATCATTTTCGTTTCTTGTAAAAGTCTGAATGATTCTGTATTGTTTCTCTGTGTTCCGTAATTGCCATTAATTTTTGGCACGTGCTATTCTGAAAGGCTATTACTCCATGTCTACTGCCAGCATCAACAACTATCTATCTATCTATCTATCTATCTATCTATCTATCTATCATCTATCTATCATCTATCTATCATCTATCTATCATCTATCTATCATCTATCTATCTATCTCTATCTAGATAGATAGATAGATAGATAGATAGATAGATTGCCACAAGAAGGTCCTCCCTTGTGCATCATGTGGCAGGGCTCAGGGTGCATTGCAGCATGTGGTCAGTGGTGTGCTCTTCTCCGCACTCACATGTCGTGGATTCCACTTTGTGGACCCATTTCTTGAGGTTGGCTCTGCATCTTGTGGTGCCAGAGCGCAGTCTGTTCAGCGCCTTCCAAGTCTCCCAGTTTTCTGTGTGCCCAGGGCGGAGTCTCTCATTTGGTATCAGTTCTGGGTTTGAGCCTGCCACTTTTGGACTCTCGCTTGCTGAGGTGTTCCAGCGAGTGTCTCTGTAGATCTTAGAAAACTATTTCTAGATTTAAGTCGTTGACGTGCTGGCTGATACCCAAACAGGGGATGAGCTGGAGATGTCTCTGCCTTGGTCCTTTCACTATTGGCTGCTACTTCCCGGCGGATGTCAGGTGGTGCAATGCCGGCTAAGCAGTGTAATTTCTCCAGTGGTGTAGGGCGCAGACACCCTGTGATAATGCAGCATGTCACATTAAGAGCCACATCCACAGTTTTAGCGTGGTGAGATGTGTTCCACACTGGGCATGCATACTCAGCAGCAGAGTAGGAAAACTCAAGGGCAAATGTCTTCACTGTGTCTGGTTGTGACCCCCAGGTTGTGCCAGTCAGCTTTCATATGATATTGTTTCTAGCACCCACTTTTTGCTTGATGTTCAGGCAGTGCTTCTTGTAGGTCAGAGCACGGTCCAGGGTAACTCCTTCCAGGTATTTGAGTGCGCTGCAATGCTCCAGTGGGGTTCCTTCCCAGGTCATAATCCTCAGAGCTCGGGATGCTTGTCTGTTCTTAAAGTGAAAGGCGCATGTCTGTGTTTTAGATGGGTTGGGGATCAGCTGGTTTTCACTGTAATAGGCAGTAAGAGCACCTAGAGCTTCGGAGAGCTTCTGTTCAACCATCTCAAAGCTCCCTGCTTGAGCGGTGATGGCACGATCATCAGCATAGATGAAGCGCTCTGTCCCTTCTGGCAGTGGCTGGTCATTTGTGTAGATGTTGAACACGGATGGAGCAAGCACGCTCCCCTGAGGCAGGCCGTTCTTCTGTTTCCGCCATCTGCTTCTCTGGCCCTGGAACTCAACAAAGAAGCTCCTGTTTTGTAGCAGGTTTCCTCTGAGGCGGGTGAGGTGGTCGTCCTTTGTGATATTATACATATCTTGAGATGAAAAGCACATGTCTGTGTTATAGATGTATTGGGGATCAGTTGGTTTTCCCTGTAATAGGCAGTAAGGGCACCTAGGGCTTCGGAGAGCTTTTGTTCTACCATCTCAAAGCTCCCTGCTTGAGCGGTGATGGCACGATCATCAGCATAGATGAAACTCTCTGTCCCTTCTGGCAGTGGCTGGTCATTTGTGTAGATGTTGAACACGGATGGAGCAAGCACGCTCCCCTGAGGCAGGCCGTTCTTCTGTTTCCGCCATCTGCTTCTCTGGCCCAGGAACTCAACAAAAAAGCTCCTGTTTTGTAGCAGGTTTCCTATGAGGCGGGTGAGGTGGGCGTCCTTTGTGATACTATACATTTTTCTCAGGAGGAGGCAATGGTGGTTCACAGTCTCATAAGCAGCTGACAGGTCTATGAAGACAGCCATCATTTTCTCTGGCCCTGGAACTCAACAAAGAAGCTCCTGTTTTGTAGCAGGTTTCCTATGAGGCGGGTGAGGTGGTCGTCCTTTGTGATACTATACATTTTTTTCAGGAGGAGGCAGCGGTGGTACACAGTCTCATAAGCCGCTGACAGGTCTATGAAGACAGCTCCAGTGATCTGCTGCCTTTTAAAGCCATCTTCTATGTGCTTTCCTGGTGCTTTTGAAGAACTCCAAGGAACAGGGAGGCTGCTCCAGGTTAAGTCCCGGTGAAATCACGGCCATGCTTTGTGGTTTTACATCCTTGGAATGAAACACTATTCCCGGCAGCCTTTTTCCCCCCGTCTCCCAGCCTGTTTTAACTTGCTCTGCCAAAACATCGAGGGAGAGAAAACAAGATATCCTGCAAAATATGTCAATGGTAGGCACTCCACCCACGGAAACTCGGCTGACGTCAGTGAGAGTTCTGCATGTGCGCAATGCCGCGGGATCAGGCCCTCGGCGGAGGGGTGTGTGGCGCGTTGCTGCTCTTTTTGTTTCATGGCGCATTAATGAACATGCCAGTCTGGAAATACCTGCCATTCAGAGTTACGTTTGATAATGACAGTATGTTTGGGGAAGCAGATGGAATTATCTTGGGAGAGGGAAGGTGCCGGGATCATAGAATCATAGAATCATAGACTCAAAGAGTTGGAAGAGACCTCATGGGCCACCCAGTCCAACCCCATTCCACCAAGAAGCAGGAATATTGCATTCAAATCACCCCTGACAGATGGCCATCCAGCCTCTGTTTAAAAGCTTCCAAAGAAGGAGCCTCCACCACCCTCCGGTCCAGAGAGTTCCACTGCTGAACGGCTCTCACAGTCAGGAAGTTCTTCCTCCCGAACGTTCAGCACATTATGTCCTGGGCCTTCCAAAATGCGCGTTCCCTGACTGCCGGGCAAATGAGACAGTTGCTTCAAGGAAAAAGCTATCCAATGAAGACAGAAGCAACGGGTCTTTCTGCACAAGTGACTGGATGTGGCCCTAGAGATTCAGGGAGATGTAGTCTTTCAAAGGAGCTTTTTAAACTGAATCATAGAATCATAGAATCAAAGAGTTGGAAGAGACCTCATGGGCCATCCAGTCCAACCCCATTCTGCCAACAAGCAGGAATATTGCATTCAAATCACCCCATCTGGCCATCCAGCCTCTAGTTCAAAGCTTCCAAAGAAGGAACCTCCACCACACTCCGGGGCAGAGAGTTCCACTGCTGAACAGCTCTCACAGTCAGGAAGTTCTTCCTCATGTTCAGATGGAATCTCCTCTCTTGTAGTTTGAAGCCATTGTTCCATTGCATCCTAGTCTCCAAGGAAGCAGAAAACAAGCTTGCTCCCTCCTTCCTGTGGCTTCCTCTCACATATTTATACATGGCTATCATGTGTCCTCTCAGCCTTCTCTTCTTCAAGCTAAACATGCCCAGCTCCTTAAGCCACTCCTCATAGGGCTTGTTCTCCAGACCCTTGATCTGCTCCCTCCTCCCTGTGGCTTCCTCTCACATATTTATACATGGCTCTCATCATATCTCCTCTCAGCCTTCTCTTCTTCAGGCTAAACATGCCCATTTCCCTAAGCCGCTCCTCATAGGGCTTGTTCTCCAGACCCTTGATCATTTGAGTCGCCCTCCTCTGGACACATTCCAGCTTGTCAATATCTCTCTTCAATTGTGGTGCCCAGAATTGGACACAATATTCCAGGTGTGGGAGTTATAGTTCACCAACCTCCAGAGAGCACTTTGGGCTCAAACAGTGATGGATCTGGACAAAATATTGGGACAAATGCTCAATATGCCCAAATGTGAACAGTGGTGGAATTTGGGGGAAATAGAGCTTGACATTTGGCAGTTGTAGTTGCTGGGATTTATAGTTCACCTATAATCACAGAGCATTCTGAACCCCACCAATGAGAGAATTGGGCCAAGCTTTCCATGCTGAACTCCCACTATGAACAGAAAAATACTGTGTTTTCTGATGGTCTTTGGCGACCCCTCTGACACCCCTCGCGACCCCCCGAGGGGTCCCGACCCCCAGGTTGAGAACCTATAGGCTAAGGCTTCTTTCTCTTCCATCTCCTCCGCTGTCCTCCTACCGGGTATTTTCTGAGAGCGATATAAATAGAATATTATCTTTGTAGTGTTCGAAAGTCTTGGCTTCTGAACGTTCTTTCCTTGACACAGTTTGGAGATAAGCTCCGATTATTTTACTGCCGCATGCGTGTGTGTGTCGGAGAGACTCTCGGAAAAGAGAGTCGGTTGAATTATTAGAAAATCTGCCGATCGAAACGATACGAGGAGCCTCCCTCCTTTCCCTCCCTTCCTCTACCTCACTTGGCATCAGTAGCACAACTTTTAAGGCTGCCATTATGCTATTTCTCTCCCAAACTATAATTGGCCACCACAACCGATGGCTTCCAAAGATCAAGTGACCATCTCATTCTCGGCTTTCGCCGCCGATGGGCTTCTTTGCATGGAGATTTATGGCTCAGAGCTGTCCTCAGAGACCTCTGCTCCCACCTGGAAGCTCTTGCCCACTCGCACGTCTGTTGTGCTGGATGGAAGACGGCAAAAAAGCCAATGGGATGTTGGCCTGCATCAATAGGAGCATAGTGCCTAGATCTAGGGAAGTCATGCTCCCCACGCTCTATTCCGCCTTGGTTAGACCACACCTGGAAGACAGTTGATTATTCCCCCCAGTTGTATGGATTCAAAAACAACTGGTCTAAATACGCACCCTTTCTTCTTGCAATAGTTGTATAAAGTATTACGCTAATTTTGGTTTTAATTATGGCTAGTGCAAGCCATGGTTGGAACAAATGCTTCAAACCATTGTTTTATCGGAGTCCCCAGTGGCACAACTGGTTTATGGTTGCATACATGCATAGAGTTTACGGTTGCATACATGCATAGAGTTTAGGGTTGCATGCGTGCATAGAGTTTATGGTTGCATGCGTGCATAGAGTTTACGGCTGTATACGTGCATATAGTTTATGGATGCATACATGGAGTTTACGGCTGCATACATGCATAGAGTTTACGGTTGCATACGTCCTTAGAGTTTACGGTTGCATACATTGATTATTTATTTATTTACAGTATTTATATTCTGCCCTTCAGGGTTGCATACATGCATAGAGTTTAGGGTTGCATACATGCATGGAGTTTACAGTTGCATATATGTATAGTGTTTACGGTTGCAAACATGCATACTGTTTACGGTTGCATACATGCATAGTGTTTACAGTTGCATATATGTATAGTGTTTACGGTTGCATACATGCATAGTGTTTACGGTTGCATACATGCATAGTGTTTACGGTTGCATACATGCATAGTGTTTACAGTTGCATACATGCATAGTGTTTACGGTTGTATACGTGCATAGAGTTTATGGTTGCATACATGCATAGTGTTTACGGTTGCATGCGTGCATACAGTTTACAGCTGCATACGTACATAGAGTTTATGACTGTATACATGCATAGAGTTTTTGGTTACATGTGTGCATAGAGTTTACAGTTGCATACATTCATAGTGTTTACAGTTGCATATGTGCATAGAGTTTATGGCAGGATACGTTCAGAGTTTATGGTTGCATACATGCATAGAGTTTTCGGTTACATGTGAGCACATACATGCATAGAATTTGTGGTGCATTGAGTTTACGGTTGCATGGGTGCATAGAGTTTATGGATTCATATGTGCATAGAGTTTACAGTTGCATGTGTGCATTGAGTTTACGGTTGCATGTGTGCATAGAGTTTACGGTTGCATACATGCATAGTGTTTACGGTTACATGTGTGCATAGAGTTCACAGTTGCATACATGCATAGAGTTTATGGTGCATAGAGTTTACGATTGCATATGTGCATAGAGATTACGGATGCATACATGCAGAGAATTTATGGTAGCATACATGCATAATTTCCAGTTGCATGTGTGCATGGTTTCCGGTTGCATAGTTGCATAGTGTTTCTGTTTGCATACAATGAGGCCTGTTTATCTCGCAGTGCTCGTCTTTCCTTCCCTGAAGAAAAGTGGGGCTTATTATGTATTCAGGATGGAAATACTGTAGACAGTTCAAGGAAAAAATTTTTGAGGCTCTAATCTTTGGGAAACTCCAGAGTTTGGGGATTATGGGAGCTGTATTTGGGGTAGGAGGAAGAGGCAAAGTGTGGCTTCTTCCTTTCCTCCTCCTTCTATTCACTTGTCTCCTATTTACATCTGATAAGAAGATGTCCAAGGAAGGAGTTGCCTCCGAGCCTGCCACGGTTGCCAGGAACCTCCTTAGTTCTCTCCGAGCGACCAATGAACCGGCTTGCCCGGAATAAATCTCCATGTGAGATGGTCTGTGTGGCAGGTTTGCGAGAGCGACATCACCCTCTGAGATGGAGAAGAATAAACATGAAGTTTGGGAAGCCTCAAGAGATGTCAGGCGCCTGCTGAATGGCCATGTGGCACTCTTTTTTGAAAAATATCTGAAGCCTCTCTTATTTTATTTTTTTGCGCCGCATGCCTTCTTACTTAGCGTTGCGTCTTATATTAGGAAAGACTCTGCCCCAAATATGTCTGGCTCCGATGCCACAAAAACCCACACAGACTGACTTCTTTTTTTCCCCTGTTTGGCTGTATGGAAAGTCAGACATGGTATTTTTTTCGGTCTCTGTCTCTTTTTTGCTGACTCAGTTTTCTGAAGCATTGTATATATTTTAAGCAGAAATACAGATTTCCTGTGCCGGTTGTGAAATTAATAAACCAATGTCTGGGATCCTGTTTTTAAAAAGCACTAGTCTGCATGTGTTGTCCGCTCAGACGATATTAAAAAAATAAAACTAGGACGTGCTTCTCTCTATGTCTGAGCGAACTGCAGGTGTCTATATTGAGAAGCTTGAGATACTCAGCAACTGAGACTATTACTGGATTATTTATTTATTTACTTACTTTATTTCTATACCGCTTTTCTCAGCCCTTAGGCGACTCAAAGCGGTTTACATATTACAAATTATCACAAGACGGTATCAAAAGCAGATTAAAACACATTCTACATTCTACATAACAGTCAGTATCCAAAGACAATCCTTATCATAATCATAGTGCCTCAACAACAAATCAGAATCCTTTCTCATAATCCTTTGTTCCATATTCCTATGTTCGATTGCACCGTGTTCCTATATTCCATTGCACTGATTAGCCAAACACTTGTTTGAAGAGCCAGGTCTTCACCTTCCTCCGAAACGCCAACAGCGAGGGGGCCTGTCTGATGTCTGTAGGTAGGGCATTCCACAGCCGAGGGGCCACCACCAAGAAGGCCCTGTCTCTCGTCCCCGCCAAACGTGCCTGCGATGCAGGCGGGACCAAGAGCAGGGCCTCCCCAGACGATCTTAATGTCCTGGTCGGTTCATAGGTGGAGATGCATTCGGAGAGGTAAGTAGGGCCCGAACCGTTTAGGGCTTTATAGGCTAACGCCAGCACTTTGAATTGTGCCTGGTAGCAAATTGGCAGCCAGTGGAGCTGGCGCAACAGAGGAGTGGTATGCTCCCTGAGTGCCGCTCCTGTTAGTAACCTGGCTGCCGAGCGTTGGATCATTTGAAGCTTCCGAGCAGTCTTCAAGGGTAACCCCATGTAGAGAGCGTTGCAGTAGTCTAAACGGGATGTAACCAGAGCGTGGACCACCGTAGTCAAGTCAGACTTCTCAAGGTACGGGCGCAGCTGGCGCACAAGTTTTAATTGTGCAAAAGCTCCCCTGACCACCGCCGAAACCTGGGGTTCCAGGCTCAGCGATGAGTCCAGGGTCACTCCCAAGCTGCGAACCTGCGTCTTCAGGGGGAGTGTAACCCCGTCCAGCACAGGCTGTAACCTTATGCCCTGTTCGGCCTTTCGACTGACCAGGAGTACCTCTGTCTTGTCTGGATTAAGTTTCAATTAAACATCAAAAAAGGATATTTATTTATTCAAAGTCCTTGAAGACTTGGCACAGTTCATCAAAGTTACAAACAAACAGTCAATAGATGAAACTACAAAAATATTCTTTCTTTTCTTTAGTTACAGAGGTAACCTTTTTCTCCAAATGGCAGAAAAGATCCTGGAATCTTAACACCCTAACCTTAAGCTGTTGTGGTTTAGAAAAAAGCAGGGTTTTCCCTATCTATAACTTAAGGTTAGTTCTGGAGACAAAGCAGTAAAGACTCTCTCTCTATAACAGTGGTTCTCAACCTGGGGGTCGGGACCCCTGAGGTGGTTGCGAAGGGGTGTTAGAGGGGTCGCCAAAGACCATCAGAAAACTCAGTATTTTCTGTTGGTCATGGGGGTTCTGTGTGCCAAGTTTGGTTCAATTCCATCATTGGTGGAGTTCAGAATCATAGAATCATAGAATCAAAGAGTTGGAAGAGACCTCATGGGCCATCCAGTCCAACCCCATTCTGCCAAGAAGCAGGAATGTTGCATTCAAATCACTCTTTGATTATAGGTGAACTATAAATCCCAGTAACTACAACTCCCAAATCTCAATGTCTGTTTCCACAATATTAGGAAGATTGAGAACCACTACTGTAGATGCAAAATTACAGCTATGAAGTTATGCTTGGAGGTCACCACAACATGAGGAACTGTATTAAGGGGTCGCGGCATTCGGAAGGATGAGGACCAATGGTGTAGATGCAAAATCACAGCTATGAAGTTATGCTTGGAGGTCACCACAACATGAGGAACTGTATTAAGGGGTAGTGGCATTCGGAAGGATGAGGACCAATGGTGTAGATGCAAAATCACAGTTATGAAGGTATGCTTGGAGGTCACCACAACATGAGGAACTGTATTAAGGGGTCGCGGCATTCGGAAGGATGAGGACCACTGGTGTAGATGCAAAATCACAGTTATGAAGTAACAACGAAAACAATGTGATGGTTGGAGGTCACTATAACAAGAAGATGGTTGAGGTTCACTGTATTAAGGGGTAGTGACATTCGGAAGGATGAGGACCACTGGTGTAGATGCAAAACCACAGCTATGAAGTTATGGTTGGGGGTCACCACAACATGAGGAACTGTATTAAGGGGTAGTGGCATTCGGAAGGATGAGGACCAATGGTGTAGATGCAAAATCACAGCTATGAAGTTATGGTTGGGGGCCACCACAACATTAGGAAAATTGAGAACCACTACTGTAGATGCAAACTTACAGTTATAAATTTATGGTTGGAGGTCACCACAACATGAGGAACTGTATTAAGGGGTCGTGGCATTCAGAAGGATGAGAAGTACTGGTGTGGATGAAAAATCACAGCTCTGAAGTTATGGTTGGGGGTCACCACAACATGAGGAACTGTATTAAGGGGTAGTGGCATTCGGAAGGATGAGGACCAATGGTGTAGATGCAAAATCACAGCTATGAAGTTATGGTTGGGGGCCACCACAACATTAGGAAAATTGAGAACCACTACTGTAGATGCAAACTTACAGTTATAAATTTATGGTTGGAGGTCACCACAACATGAGGAACTGTATTAAGGGGTCGTGGCATTCAGAAGGATGAGAAGTACTGGTGTGGATGAAAAATCACAGCTCTGAAGTTATGGTTGGGGGTCACCACAACATGAGGAACTGTATTAAGGGGTCGTGGCATTCGGAAGGATGAGGACCACTGGTGTAGATGCAAAATCACAGTTATGAAGTAGCAACGAAAATAATGTGATGGTTGGAGGTCACCACAACAAGAAGATGGTTGGGGTTCAATGTATTTAGGGGTCGAGGCATTCAGAAGGATGAGGACCACTGGTGTAGATGCAAAATCACAGCTATGAAGTTATGGTTGGGGGTCACCACAACATTAGGAAGACTGAGAACCACTACTTTAGATGCAAAATCACAGTTATGAAGTTATGGTTGGGGGTCACCACATTAGGAAGATTGAGAACCACTACTGTAGATGCAAACTTACAGTTATGAAGTTATGGTTGGGGGTCACCACAACATAAGGAACTGTATTAAGGGGTCGTGGCATTCAGAAGGATGAGGACCACTGGTGTAGATGCAAAATTACAGCTATGAAGTTATGGTTGGGGGTCACCACAACATGAGGAACTGTATTAAGGGGTCATGGCATTCAGAAGGATGAGGACCACTGGTGTAGATGCAAAATCACAGCTATGAAGTTATGGTTGGGGGTCACCACAACATGAGGAACTGTGTTAAGGGGTCGTGGCATTCAGAAGGATGAGAACCACTGGTGTAGATGCAAAATCACAGCTATGAAGTTATGGTTGGGGGTCACCACAACATGAGGAACTGTGTTAAGGGGTCGTGGCATTCAGAAGGATGAGAACCACTGGTGTAGATGCAAAATCACAGCTATGAAGTTATGGTTGGGGGTCACCACAACATGAGGAACTGTGTTAAGGGGTCGTGGCATTCAGAAGGATGAGGACCACTGGTGTAGATGCAAAATCACAGTTATGAAGTTATGGTTGAGGGTCACCACAACATGAGGAACTGTATTAAGGGGTCGTGGCATTCGGAAGGATGAGGACCACTGGTGTAGATGCAAAATCACAGCTATGAAGTTATGGTTGGGGGCCACCACAACATTAGGAAAATTGAGAACCACTACTGTAGATGCAAACTTACAGTTATGAAGTTATGGTTGGAGGTCACCACAACATGATGAACTGTATTAAGGGATCGTGGCATTCAGAAGGATGAGGACCACTAGTGTAGAAGCAAAATCATAGTTATGAAGTAGCAACGAAAATAATGTGATGGTTGGAGGTCACTATAACAAGAAGATGGTTGAGGTTCACTGTATTAAGGGGTCGTGGCATTCAGAAGGATGAGGACCACTGGTGTAGATGCAAAATTACAGCTATGAAGTTATGGTTGGGGGTCACCACAACATGAGGAACTGTATTAAGGGGTCATGGCATTCGGAAGGATGAGGACCACTGGTGTAGATGCAAAATCACAGCTATGAAGTTATGGTTGGGGGTCACCACAACATGAGGAACTGTATTAAGGGGTCATGGCATTTGTAAGGATGAGGACCAATGGTGTAGATGCAAAATCACAGTTATGAAGTTATGCTTGGAGGTCACCACAACATGAGGAACTGTATTAAGGGGTCGCGGCATTCGGAAGGATGAGGACCACTGGTGTAGATGCAAAATTACAGCTATGCAGTTATGGTTGGGGGTCACCACAACATGAGGAACTGTATTAAGGGGTCTTGGCATTCGGAAGGATGAGGACCACTGGTGTAGATGCAAAATCACAGCTATGAAGTTATGGTTGGGGGCCACCACAACATTAGGAAAATTGAGAACCACTACTGTAGATGCAAACTTACAGTTATGAAGTTATGGTTGGAGGTCACCACAACATGATGAACTGTATTAAGGGATCGTGGTATTCAGAAGGATGAGGACCACTAATGTAGAAGCAAAATCACAGTTATGAAGTAGCAACGAAAATAATGTGATGGTTGGAGGTCACTATAACAAGAAGATGGTTGAGGTTCACTGTATTAACGGGTCGTGGCATTCAGAAGGATGAGAACCACTGGTGTAGATGCAAAATCACAGCTATGAAGTTATGGTTGAGGGTCACCACAACATAAGGAACTGTATTAAGGGGTCGTGGCATTCGGAAGGATGAGAACCACTGGTGTAGATGCAAAATTACAGCTATGAAGTTATGGTTGGGGGTCACCACAACATGAGGAACTGTATTAAGGGGTCGTGGCATTCAGAAGGATGAGGACCACTAGTGTAGAAGCAAAATCACAGTTATGAAGTAGCAACGAAAATAATGTGATGGTTGGAGGTCACTATAACAAGAAGATGGTTGAGGTTCACTGTATTAAGGGGTCGTGGCATTCAGAAGGATGAGGACCACTGGTTTAGATGCTAAATTACAGCTATGAAGTTATGGTTGGGGGTCACCACAACATTAGGAAGATTGAGAACCACTACTGTAGATGCAAACTTACAGTTATGAAGTTATGGTTGGGGGTCACCACAACATGAGGAACTGTATTAAGGGGTCGCGGCATTCGGAAGGATGAGGACCACTGGTGTAGATGCAAAATCACAGCTATGAAGTTATGGTTGGGGGTCACCACAACATGAGGAACTGTATTAAGGGGTAGTGGCATTCAGAAGGATGAGGACCACTGGTGTAGATGCAAAATTACAGCTATGAAGTTATGGTTGGGGGTCACCACAACATTAGGAAGATTGAGAACCACTACTGTAGATGCAAACTTACAGTTATGAAGTTATGGTTGGGGGTCACCACAACATGAGGAACTGTATTAAGGGGTCGCGGCATTCGGAAGGATGAGGACCACTGGTGTAGATGCAAAATCACAGCTATGAAGTTATGGTTGGGGGTCACCACAACATGAGGAACTGTATTAAGGGGTAATGGCATTCGGAAGGATGAGGACCACTGGTGTAGATGCAAAATCACACTTATGAAGTAGCAACGAAAATAATGTGATGGTTGGAGGTCACCACAACAAGAAGATGGTTGGGGGTCACTGTATTGAGGGGTCGTGGCATTCAGAAGGATGAGGACCACTGGTGTAGATGCAAAATCACAGTTATGAAGTAGCAACAAAAATAATGTGGTAGTTGGAGGTCACCACAACAAGAAGATGGTTGGGGTTCACTGTATTAAGGGGTCGAGGCATTCAGAAGGATGAGGACCACTGGTGTAGACGCAAAATTACAGTTATGAAGTTATGGTTGGGGGTCACCACAACATGAGGAACTGTATTAAGGGGTCATGGCATTCGGAATGATGAGGACCACTGGTGGCGGTGCAAAACCACAGTTATGATGTAGCAACAAAAATAATGTGATGGTTGGGGGTCACCACAACAAGAAGATGGTTGGGGTTCACTGTATTAAGGGGTCGTGACATTTGGAAGGATGAGGACCACTGGTGTAGATGCAAAATCACAGTTATGAAGTTATGGTTGGGGGTCACCACAACATTAGGAAGATTGAGAACCACTACTTTAGATGCAAAATTACAGCTCTGAAGTTACGGTTGGGGGTCACCACAACATTAGGAAGATTGAGAACCACTACTTTAGATGCAAAATCACAGTTATGAAGTTATGCTTGGAGGTCACCACAACATAAGGAACTGTATTAAGTGGTCGTGGCATTCAGAAGGATGAGGACCACTGGTGTAGATGCAAAATTACAGCTATGAAGTTATGGTTGGGGGTCACCACAACATGAGGAACTGTATTAAGGGGTCATGGCATTCGGAAGGATGAGGACCACTGGTGTAGATGCAAAATCACAGCTTTGAAGTTATGGTTGAGGGTCACCACAACATAAGGAACTGTATTAATGGTTGGTGGCATTCAGAAGGATGAGGACCACTGATGTAGATGCAAAATCACAGCTATGAAGTTATGGTTGGGGGTCACCACAACCTGAGGAACTGTATTAAGGGGTCGTGGCATTAGGAAGGTTGAGAACCACTGGAGATAGAAGAAAGTCTCAGACTCAGAAGGAATGTTCATAGGAGGGGGGGAAGAATTCTTATTTGGAGGGTCAGTGCCCCCCCCCCACCAGGTCTATCTCTGGATTTCCTTGATATTCACTGAGACAGTCATCTTAGCATGACTAAGAACATCTTGGAAGTTCACGACAAAGGGAAGATCACAACTGGGAACTTCTAGATCATGCCTTGCAGCCGGTGTACCACAACAACCTTCAGGAATTATGCAACCGGCTTTATCTGCTGTCACCTGGCATTTCAAACCGAGGCGAAGCAACGCTTGATCCCTGGGTGGGGCCGCCATGCCACCACCTACCAAGCAAAGCTGGGGAGGAGAATCCGATTCTCTGCGCTTGGGGTGGTGCGTGGGCACTGGCTGGGTATGCGCCGATGCCTTCCCAGATCTTGCATGTGGTGAGGTGGTGGTGGTTTCATAAGCACGTTCTGCGGCGGATGGCGAAAGGGGTGCGCGGCGCAATGACTTTGGGGTGGACTCTGGTATGCGAATGTCTGCTGTGGGGTGATGCTTCAGAACCCTTACACAACATGATTCCCGTGGAGTGGTGGCATCTGAAGAATGGAGGCATTGCTGTGGTCTTTCTGGCTTCCTTGAGAGGTTGGCGTCACCCAACGCATTGTTCCCTCCAAGCTCTTGCTTGTTGCTCTTTGAAGCAAATGAGTCGCTCCACATGGCTCCCATGTGCTCACAGCTGGGTCGTTGGAACATTTCCTTCTTCCACATCTACCCTCATTTGTCTCTCACCATGTGGCACAGATTGCAGGACTTGCCCTCTGCTTTCAGGACATCCTTTACCATTCTCCGCACCACGCTTTCCAGGTTGTCTAACAAAAGCGTTATTAGTGTACAGGTGTTTATTTATTTACTAGCTGTGCCCTGCCACGTGTTACTGTGGCCCACATGGGGGTTCTGTGTGGGAGGTTTGGCCCAATTCTGTCATTGGTGGGGTTCAGAATGCTCTTTGATTGTACGGTGAACTATAAATCCAGCAACTACAACTCCCACATGTCAAGATTCTATTTCCCTCAACTCCACGAGTGTTCACATTTGGACATATTCAGTATTCTTGTATAGTTTGGTCCAGATCCATCATTGTTTGAGTCCACAGTGATCTCTGGATGTAGGTGAACTACAACTCCAAAACCAAAGGACACTGCCCACCAAACCCTTCCGGTATTTTCTGTTGGTCATGGTGAGAACTGTGTGCCAAGTTTGGTTCAATTCCATCATGGTGGGGTTCAGAATGCTCTTTTATTGTAGGTGAACTATAAATCCCGGCAACTACAACTCCCACATGTCAAGATTCTATTTTCCCTCAACTCCACGAGTGTTCACATTTGGACATATTGAGTATTCTTGTATAGTTTGGTCCAGATCCATCATTGTTTGAGTCCACAGTGATCTCTGGATGTAGGTGAACTACAACTCCAAAAGCAAAGGACACTGCCCACCAAACCCTTCTAGTATTTTCTGTTGCTCATGGGAGAACTGTGTGCCAAGTTTGGTCCAATTCTATTGTCGTTGGGGTTCAGAATGCTCTTTGATTGTAGGTGAACTATAAATCCCGGCAACTACAACTCCTAAATGACAAAATCAATTTTTTGAGTGAAGGACATACATTGGGTTGTTAGGTGTCTTGTGTCCAAATTTGGTGTCAATTCATCCATTGTTTTTTCATAGAATCCTAGAATCAAAGAGTTGGAAGAGACCTCATGGGCCATCCAGTCCAACCCCATTCTGCCAAGAAGCAGGAATATTGCATTCAAATCACCCCTGACAGATAGCCATCCAGCCTCTGTTTAAAAAGCTTCCAAAGAAGGAGCCTCCACCACACTCCGGGGCAGAGAGTTCCACTGCTGAATGGCTCTCACAGTCAGGAAGTTCTTCCTCATGTTCAGATGGAATCTCCTCTCTTGTAGTTTGAAGCCATTGTTCCTTAACCTAATCTCCATGGAAGCAGAAAACAATCTTGCTCCCTCCTCCCTGTGGCTTCCTCTCACATATTGATACATTGGTTCAATTCCATCATTGGTGGAGTTCAGAATGCTCTTTGATTGTAAGTGTACTCAGAGGCCGCCCTAGGTAATTTTCAACGGCAAGCAAAGAGTATTTTGGCGCTCCCCCCCCCCCCCCAACCAATCACTGATATATACTTTCTGTTCGTCGTGGGAGTTCTGTGTGCCACGTTTGGTTCAATTCCATCATTGTGGAGTTCAGAATGCTCTTTGATTGTAAGTGTACTCAGAGGCTGCCCGAGGTAATTTTCAAGTGTAAGCAAATAGTATTTTGGCACCCCCCCCCCTCCCAACCAATCACTGATATATATTTTCGGTTCATCGTGAGAGTTCTGTGTGCCACGTTTGGTTCAATTCCATCATTGGTGGAGTTCAGAATGCTCTTTGATTGTAAGTATACTCAGAGGCAGCCCTAGGTAATTTTCAACGGCAAGCAAAGAGTATTTTGCCCCCCCCCCCCCAACCAATCAATGATATATACTTTCTGTTCGTTGTGGGAGTTCTGTGTGCCACGTTTGGTTCAATTCCATCATTGGTGGAGTTCAGAATGCTCTTTGATTGTAAGTGTACTCAGAGGCGGCCCTAGGTAATTTTCAAGTGTAAGCAAATGGTATTTTGCCCCCCCCCCCCCCCAACCAATCACTGATATATATTTTCGGTTCGTCGTGGGAGTTCTGTGTGCCATATTTGGTTCAATTCCATCATTGGTGCAGTTGAACCTTTCCTTCCATCCATCCTTCTCTTCCTCCCTTTCTTCCTTCCCTGCCGCCTCTCCCTCTCTCTTTCTCCTTCCTTCCTTCCTTCCCTTTTGTATTCCTTCCTTGGGGTGCTCAACCCATTACGCAAAGTAAGCATTTGCAGTGTAGTTGATTTTGCCCAGGGACGCTCTTGAGGCGCTCTTGGGGGAAAATAGACCTTGACATATGCGAGTTGTAGTTACTGGGATGTATAGTTCACCTACAATCAAAGGGCATTCTGAACTCCACCAATGATTGAACTGAACCAAATATGGCACACAGAACTCCCACGACAAACAAAAAATATATATACCAATGATTGGTTGGGGGGGGGGGCAATATACTGTTTGCTTACCGTTGAAAATTACCTCTGCCCACACCTACTCTAGAAAGTTATTCACTGCATCAAACATTCTAATTTCAAAATAAGTTGAAAGTATTGACTACTAGTGAGTGCCACCCTAATGATACTGCAATTTGGAAGAACTCGTTTTTGTGAGAGTAGCTAGAACTAGTCCAATGTGGGCTAGGCAAAACTACGGTGAGGTGGATCTGGAATTGGTTAAATGGACGAACCCAGAGGGTGATTCTCTCCAAGGCTTCCTCTTCATCCTGGAAAGAAGTGACGAGTGGAGTGCCGCAGGGTTCCGTCCTGGCCCGGTCCTGTTCAACATCTGTATTAATGACTTAGATGAAGGGCTAGAAGGCAGGATCATCAAGTTTGCAGACGACACCAAATTGGGAGGGATAGCCAATAGTCCAGAGGACAGGAGCAGGATTCAAAACGATCTTGACAGATGAGAGAGATGATGGGCCAAAACTAACAAAATGAAGTTCAACAGTGACAAATGCAAGATACTCCACTTTGGCAGGAAAAACGAAATGCAAAGATACAAAATGGGGGACGATGAGGCCTGGCTCGAGAGCAGGACGTGTGAAAAAGATCTTGGAGTCCTCGTGGACAACAAGTTAAACATGAGCCAACAATGTGATGTGGCGGCAAAAAAAGCCAATGGGATTTTGGCCTGCATCAAGAGGAGCCTAGTGTCTAGATCTAGGGAAGTAATGCTCCCCATGCTCTATTCTGCTTTGGTTAGACCACATCTGGAATATTGTGTCCAATTCCGGGCCCCACAATTGAAGAGAGATATTGACAAGCTGGAATGTGTCCAGAGGAGGGCGACTAAAAGATAAAAGATCTGGAGAACAAGCCCTATGAGGAGCGGCTTAAGGAGCTGGGCATGTTTAGCCTGAAGAAGAGAAGGATGAGAGGAGATATGATAGCCATGTATAAATATGTGAGAGGAAGCCACAGGGAGCAGGGAGCAGATCAAGGGTCTGGAGAACAAGCCCTATGAGGAGCGGCTTAAGGAGCTGGGCATGTTTAGCCTGAAGAAGAGAAGGCTGAGAGGAGATATGATAGCCGTGTATAAATATGTGAGAGGAAGCCACAGGGAGGAGGAGGGAGCAAGCTTGTTTTCTGCTTCCTTGGAGACTAGGACGCAATGGAACAATGGCTTCAAACTACAAGAGAGGAGATTCCATCTGAACATTAGGAAGAACTTCCTGACTGTGAGAGCCGTTCAGCAGTGGAACTCTCTGCCCCGGAGTGTGGTGGAGGCTCCTTCTTTGGAAGCTTTGAAACAGAGGCTGGATGGCCATCTGTCAGGGGTGATTTGAATGCAATATTCCTGCTTCTTGGCAGAATGGGGTTGGACTGGATGGCCCAGGAGGTCTCTCCCAACTCTTTGATTCTATGATTCTATAATTCTATGAACGCTTCCAAATGTGGGTCAAGTTTTTCCTTTTCTGAAAAAGATATTTCGGTGGAAGAAATAAAACTTTTCGCAAATGTGTTTACTCTCCCTCTTTCTTTCTCTCTGGCAAGAATCTGGCAACGGTGCTCTTTAAATCTTGGAAACGCCAACTCTTGGAAAGAAGAGCATTGAATTCTTCAAATCCTCTTTCCAAAGTCCTTTTCTGTTTAGCATACAAATTGAATCCACTCGATTAGTCTTCTCGAAAAATCTAAAGCTTCCCATTTCCACCACATTCCGTCCCAGCAAAACAGGCCAAGACCTCGGGCGTTTTTCTGGGGGAACCTGTTCTCATTGGAGACGTCATTCCAAAGCAGAACAATTTGGTTTTAATGTTCAGATTGATGTAACCAATCCTCTTTTCTCAAAGAGAGGCTTTGCCAAGTGTTGCTGCTGCTGCTGCTTTGCCTCCTCCGTTCATTATAGGACTTACTTAGGCGATCCCTCGTTCTCCGAGTAGGATAATCTTCCAGGGTGGGTCCGTAGGTGACTGTGGAGCCCTCTTCTTGATCCGCGTCTTCTCCTGCAGTGAGGGCATTGGTTTCCAGGTGGAAGGCGGTCTCTGATGCGCCTTCTTCTTGGCACGTTTCTCTCTTTCACCCTCCATTCGTGCCTCTTTAAATTCTGCAGCACTGCTGGTCACAGCTGACCTCCAGCTGGAGCAGTCAAGGGCCAGGGCTTCCTAGTTCTCAGAGTTTTCAAGGTTGGCTTTGAGCCCATCTTTCAATCTCTTTTCCTACCCACCGACATTCCGTTTTCCGTTCTTGGGTTTGGAGTAGAGCAACTGCTTTGGGAGACGGTGGTCGGGCATCCGGATAATGTGGCCGGTCCAGTGGAGTTGATGGCGGAGGACCATCACTTCAATGCTGGTGGTCTTTGCTTCTTCCAGCACGCTGATGTTTGTCCACCTGTCTTCTCAAGAGAGTTCCAGGATTTTCCGGAGGCAACGTTGATGGAATCGTTCCAGGAGTTGCATGTAACGTCTGTAGGCAGTCCACGTTTCACAGGCATATAGCAGGGTTGGGAGGACAATAGCTTTATTGTCCCTACGGATGTCCTGGTCCTCAAACACTTGCTGCTTCATTCGGAAAAATGCTGATGGAATCGTTCCAGGAGTTGCGTGTGACGTCTGTAGACAGTCCATGTTTTGCAGGCATATAGCAGGGTTGGGAGGGCAATAGCTTTATAAACAAGCACCTTGGTATCCCTACAGATGTCCTGGTCCTCAAACACTCTCTGCTTCATTTGGAAAAATGCTGATGGAATCAATCCAGGAGTTGCATGTGACGTCTGTAGACAGTCCACGTCTCGGAGGCATATAGCAGGGTTTGGAGGACAATAGCTTTATAAACAAGCACCTTGGTATCCCTACGGATGTCCCGGTCCTCAAACACTCTCTGCTTCATTCAGAAAAATGCTGATGGAATCGTTCTAGGAGCTGCATGTGATGTCAATAGACAGTCCACGTTTCGTAGGCATATAGCAGAGTTGGGAGGACAATAGCTTTGTAAACAAGCACCTTGGTATCCCCACAGATGTCGCAGTCCTCAAACACTCTCTGCTTCATTCAGAAAAATGCTGATGGAATCGTTCTAGGAGCTGCATGTGATGTCTGTAGACAGTCCACGTTTCGCAGGTGTGTAACAGGGTTGGGAGGACAATAGCTTTATAAACAAGCACCTTGGTATCCCTACGGATGTCGCAGTCCTCAAACACTCTCCACTTTGTTCGGAAAAATGCTGATGGAATCGTTCCAGGAGTTGCATGTGATGTCTGTAGACAGTCCACGTTTCGCAGGCATATAGCAGGGTTGGGAGGACAATAGCTTTATAAACAAGCACCTTGGTATCCCTACGGATGTCCCAGTCCTCAAACCCTCTCTGCTTCATTCAGAAAAATGCTGCACTTGCAGAGCTCAGGCGGTGTTGTATTTCAGTGTCAATGTTGACTTTGGTGCAGAGGTGGCTGCCAAGGTAGCGGAAATGGTCAACATTTTCCAACAATGATGGATCTGGACCAAACTTGGCATGAATACTCAATATGCCCAAGTGTGAACACTGGTGGAGTTTAGGGAAAATACACCTTGACATTTGGGAGTGGTATTTGCTGGGATTTATAGTTCACCTACAATCACAGAGCATTCTGAACCCCACCAACGATGGAACTGAACCAAACTTAGCACACAGTTCTCCCATGACTAACAGAAAATACTGAAAGGGTTTGGTGGGCAGTGTCCTTTGGTTTTGGAGTTGTAGTTCACCAACATCCAGAGATCACTCTGGACTCAAACAATGATGGATCTGGACCAAACTTGGGACAAATATTCCATATGCCCAAATGTGAACACTGGTGGAGTTTGGGGAAAATAGAATCTTGACATTTGGGAGTTGTAGTTGCTGGGATTTATAGTACACCTACAATCAAAGAGCATTCTGAAGTCCACCAACGATGGAATCGGGCCAAACTTGTCACACAGAACCCCCATGACTAACAGAAAATTTTGTGGGTTGTTGTAGGTTTTTTCGGGCTATATGGCCATGTTCTAGAGGCATTCTCTCCTGACATTTCACCTGTATCTATGGCTTCTCTGTATATTTCAATGGCTTCTCTGTGTAGTCTGACATGGTGGTTGTGAGAGTGGTCCAGCATTACACAAGCATGTGGACAATTTCAACAGAAAAGAAGAAACCATGAAAATGAACAAAATCTGGCTACCAGTATTAAAAAAACTTTAAAATTGCAACAGCACAACAACAGAGAGGAAACAATCAGGGACATCTAATCACCTCTCAACAAAAGTTTGCTCTAGGCACTGTCAGGCCATCAAATGCTAATCAAGGTGGTCAGTTGAAACATTCATACCTAGCTCCAGCAGAGAAGAGTCCTTTGTCCCACCCTGGTCATTCCACAGATATATAAACCCTTTTTCCTAGTTCCAACAGACCTCACTACCTCTGAGGATGCTTGCCAGAGATGCAGGCGAAACGTCAGGAGAGAATGCCTCTAGAACATGGCCATATAGCCCGAAAAAACCTACAACAACCCAGTGATTCCGGCCATGAAAGCCTTCGACAATACAGAAAATTTTGTGTTTTCTGATTGTCTTTGGTGACCCCTGTGACACCCCCTCGTGACCCCCACTGGGTTCCCGACTCCCAGGTTGAGAAACACTGTTCTACAGTGGTAATATATGTGGGAAATGCTAAGTAGTCATCCAGAACCGAAGGCAATCCTTTGCAAATGGGCAGAGTTGTCCCCTGCCCTTTCCTTCCCTGCGCCCTCAAGAGTATCCGGACGTGCCCAAATTAAACAGGGAATCATTTTCCTCTTGCTTTTCTCCATGTCAGGAAAGGCATTATACACTAATTTCTGTGCATTGAGCCGGTCGAAGACAACTGCCGTACCTAAAACAAATGTGTGTAATGTACACGGAACGCTTGGGCCTCATGCCTGCCAACTACGATCATTATCAAATTATGTGGTGGCCTGTGAACAAAGCCGAATTTCGATTGACCTCCTGCCAGAAACTATTTCTGTTCTTATTCCTAAAGAAAAGCTTTTGATTTATTTTGGGGGGTTTTGGCTTCAAACAACGAATTCAGCATTTGGACCAGCAATTTCTTTTTTTGCAGGCATTTTAAGGAGCTTATCCGTCACAAAAAGAAAATCACTCTTTTTAAAGACGTGGCTGCTCCTCTGCTGGATAGAGGCACATTCGTACTTCCTTTCTTCCCTTGGAAGATATATTCTCATGGAGCATGTTCCTACTTAATTTTTGTAAATAATAGGACCAAGCTAGGACACATGGTAAACGTTGTTTGCGTGTGCCATTGGAAGCACCAAAAGGCCTGGAAAGAGGGTGCCCTTGAATAGGGCTTTCACTTAACACCACGCTTTAGAGCAGCGTTTCTCAACCTGGTTTGGTGGGTAGTGTCCTTTAGTTTTGGAGTTGTAGTTCACCTACATTCAAAGATGACTGTGGACTCAAACAATGATGGATCTGGACCACACTTGGCACAAATACTCAATATGCCCACATGTGAACACTAGTGGAGTTTGGGAAAATAGACCTTGACACTTGGGAATTGCTGGGATTTATAATTCACCTACAATCAAAGAGTATTCTGAATGCCACCAATGATGGGATTGAACCAAACTTGGCACACAGAACCCCCATGACCAACCAAACCCCCATGGCACAAGTTCTGAGCAACGGTGTTATTCCTCTGCTTGTAGTCCGTCTGCGCAAACTTCTTGCAGCAGCTGAGGATGCGATCCATTGTTTTGTCTGCTTCTTTGCAGAGTCTACACTTGGAATCTGTCATTGACTTTTCAATTCTGGCATTGATGGTATTTATTCAAATATGTTGTTGTTGTTGTTGTTGTTGTTGTTGTTGTTGTTGTTATGGCTATTCTTAAAGACTTGCTGTTAGCTCTGTGAAACAGAGAAAAAGAATGGTTGAAATGAGCATGTTGTGCCCAGGGGCGGCTCGTCCATTACGCAAAGTAAGCGGTTGCAGAACACTTTTTTTGCCAGGGGTGCAGAGGTCTTTGGTCTTTGCCGACCCCTCTGACATCCCCTCATGACCCCTACAGGGGTCCCGACCCCCAGGTTGAGAAACACTGGAGTAGAAAAAGTGTATTTGTGAGGGAGGAGCTCAAAAAGGACGATCAGTGGGGTTAGGCTCCTCAGTAAGAACGATTCTGAATTTTCCTTTTCACCCACATACACACAACATCCCACCTCTTGCTGGATGGCTTTGCAATGCCATACGCTTCCAGTCGGTACTTGTTACGGTCTGTTGTTCACTTGCTGTTCTCTTGTTTAGGGTATATGCTTTTGTGCAATTATGTTTTATTGGTGTAATTATGTTTTCTTTAGTGTTTGTATCTTGTATTATTTTGATCTGAATTCTTTAATTGTAATGAGTCTGTTAATGTTTATTTCTCATCTGTTGATACTGTGTGGTTTAATGATGGCATTGAATGTTTGCTTTTTTATATGTACATAAACCGCTCTGGGAGCTCCCGGTGGCGCAGCAGATTAAACTGCTGAGCTGCTAAACTGGTGGGCTGACAGGTCGGCAGTTCGAATCCGGGAAGCAGGGTGAGCTCCCACCGTTATCTCCAGCTTCTGCCAACCTAGTAGTTTGAAAACATGCAAATGTGAGAGGATCAGTAGGTACTGCTTCATCATCATCATCATCAGATCTAGATCTAGACACTAGGCTCCTATTGACGCAGGCGAAAATCCCATTGCTTGTATTCTTCTCAAGCCCCGGCGATCAATTGCTTGCATGTTCATGTCGACCTGAACGTTGTGAATTCTGTAGAAGTGCAGGAGAAAAAGAAACACAGAATATGGTTTCGGCTCCAGAAGTCAGTTTTTGACAGATTTCTTTTCTTTCCCTTCCGTCCTTCTTTTCTTTCTTTGCAACTTTCTGGGTTTATCCGTGTGGCGGCATAGATACGTTTGTAAGTGTGTGGGCAATGCCGGCAGTAATCTCAGAAGCTGGAAAGCAATGAATGAACAAAAGATTCCCAGTGTCAGCGAGCGATGCTTTGTGGCTTGGCTCCTTCTGCCCCATCCTTTCTCCGCAGTCACCACCCCCTCCAAGGAGCAGAGTGGATTTTGCAAAATAGGAGGGCTGCGCACTACAATCTGGCTGCAAAAACTCGGTTGGTGCCAAATTCCGATTCTGCAGTTCTGTGGGCCATGTCTCTTTTACCTGCACCTGCACGGTGGTCTTACATAATTACAATGCAAAGCAGAGGCGGCCCTAAGTAATTTTCAAAGGTAAGCAAACAGTATTTTGCCGCCCCCCCCCCCCCCAAACCAATCATTGATATATATTTTCTGTTCGTCGTGGGAGTTCTGTGTGCCATATTTGGTTCAATTCCATCATTGGTGGAGTTCAGAATGCTCTTTGATTGTAGGTGAACTATACATCCCAGTAACTACACTTGCCTCACTTGCTCCCTTGCTTGGCCCGCTTTGGGTCCAGAGGCGTGCTTGATGTTGGGGTTCAGCCTGATCCTGATCTGTGTGAACCAGATTCTCTGATAGTTTTTCCAACTGAGCAAGCTCTCCCTGACTGACAGTGTGGAATGTGTTGTTGATGCAGAGGTCAGCGGGGATGAAAACGAAACCCAACAGCTGGAGGAAAATGTTTTGGAAGTTAGCCGTGATATCTCTCCACCTGGGTTTTTTAATGAGGACCGAAGAGAACAGATAGTTAGAGACAGAAATATTTCCCAGTTTCTACGAAGGTCACATCGTTTACAGGAGAGAGAGGCCCAGACGTCAAAGTCAAGGGGCGTTTCAAAGAATAGCTTCTTCGGTTAAAGAAGCCTCCTGCCGGGTGCCTCTTTAGATCAAGCAACGTTTGGGACTGTGGCTGTGCCTTGGCAGAATTCCTGTGTTTTATGGCCGGTAATCCCAGAGGCTTAGTTATCAAGTTCATGGTTAGTAAAAGGCTAACAGATTCCTGGTTCTTGTATTGTGGCTTTTGAAATTTTGCTCAAATTCAGAGATTCTACTGACTGCTGTGTTTTTCTGTGGCTTTTTGACTTTGCATTTATCTTTCTTTTGTAACCAATTTTTCATAAATAAACAAGGATTGCTTTTCCTACAGTCCAGTGTGGTGGATTTAATCTTATGGTCTCGTTTCTTGAACTGGGATGCAACATCTGAAGACCCCCAGCGTGTGCACCAAAGGTCACCTCTTCTCCTGACTTTCTCCTCAGCCATTGGGACCAAGAGAGAGAGAGAGAGAGAGGTAGGTGGAGATGCCCACCTTTCCTGAAGGTAAGCTCAAAAACAAAGAAGGGAGCGGAGATGGGAGATACCTCCAGCCAGATGGGCTCTCTCTCTCTCTCTCTCTCTTGGTCCCAATGGCTGAAGAGAAAGTCAGGAGAAGAGGTGACTTTTGGTGCGCACGCTGGGATCTTCAGACACACCTCTGGACCCGAAGCGGGCCAGGCGTGGCGGCTCCGCCCCTTGGCCCACCCGCGGATTGAGGAGAGGAGAGGAGGCGGGTGGAGCGCCGGGGGATCGGGAAAGGGAGCCGGTCATGGGGAAGGGATCGAACGCGGAGAACGATTGAGCACTGGCTCTGCTCGTGCACCCGGTGGCCAGGTGGAGCAGGAACGAGAGGGGCTAGGCGAGGCTCAAGGGCCCGGCCCCTTTGGGAAGAGGATCGCCCGGCAGCGAGGCAAGAAAGCCGAGGCTCCCCCCGGACTGCTAGGGCTGTTGTGAGCTGAGGGGGCGCTCCTCAAGTGGCGGTCGAGGGGCATTTACAGAGGCGCCTCTGCACCCCTGGCAAAAAAAAGGGTTCTGCGTCCGCTTACTACGCGTAATGGACGAGCCGCCCCTGATGCAAAACTAACCAGCAAGAGGTGGGATGTTCTGTGTATGTGGGAGAAAAGGAAAATACTGAGGAGCCTAATCCCACTGGTCGTCCTTTTTGAGCTCCTCCCTCACAAATACACTTTTTCTACTCCTTTCTCATCCAGGGTTTTATCATTTTATCTTGTGCATTTGGCCCACCCATTCTGTTCGACTTTCTATTATGTTATTTTGCATTGTTTATTTTATCTTGTTACTCTGTGTATTTTATTGTGATGTAATTTTGTTGAATTTTCGAAGGCTTTCATGGCCGGAATCACTGGCTTGTTGTAGTTTTTTTTCGGGCTATATGGCTATGGTCTAGAGGCATTCTCTCCTGACGTTTCGCCTGCATCTATGGCAAGCATCCTCAGAGGTAGTGAGGTCTGTTGGAAACAGGAAAAAGGGGTTTATATATCTGTGGAATGACCAGGGTGGGACAAAGGACTCTTGTCCGCTGGAGCTAGGTGTGAATGTTTCAACTGACCACTTTGATTAGCATATAATGGCCTGACAGTGCCTAGAGCAAACATTTGTTGAGAGGTGAAACAAGGACATCTAATCACCTGTCAACAAAAGTAGTACAAAAAAAACACTTAAAAACAATACAATAATTAAAACAAAGAACAATTTTAGCAAATATAGAATCATAGAATCAAAGAGTTGGAAGAGACCTCATGGGCCATCCAGTCCATCCCCATTCTGCCAAGAAGCAGGAATATTGCATTCAAATCACCCCTGACAAATGGCCATCCAGCCTCTGTTTAAAAGCTTCCAAAGAAGGAGCCTCCACCACATTCCAGGGCAGAGAGTTCCACTGCTGAACGGCTCTCACAGTCAGGAAGTTCTTCCTCATGTTCAGATGGAATCTCCTCTCTTGTAGTTTGAAGCCATTGTTCCGCGTTTATAATAAATATAAACTTATTAGTATTTCAATGGGAAATGTGGGCCTCCTTTTGGCTGATGAGATAGGATTGTTGTTGTTGTTGTGTGCTTTCAAGTCGTTTTAGACTTAGGTTGACCCTGAGCGAGGGCTGGGTAAATGACCTTGGAGGGCCGTATTCGGCCCCTGGGCCTGAGTTTGAGGATCCCTGGTGTAGAGTTTGGTCCAGATCCATCATTATTTGAGTCCACAGTGATCTCTGGATGTAGGTGAAGTACAACTCCAAAACCAAAGGACACTCTCCACCAAACCCTTCCAGTATTTTCTGTTGGTCATGGGAGAACTGTGTGCCAAGTTTGGTTCAATTCCATCATTGGTGGGGTCCAGAATGCTCTTTCATTGTAGATGAACTATAAATCCCAGCAACTACAACTCACAAATGACAAAATCATTTTTTTGAGTGAAGGACGTACATTGGGCTGTTGGGTGTCTTGTGCCCTAATTTGGTGCCAATTCGTCCAGTGGTTTTTGCGTTCTGTTAATCCCACAAACGAACATTTTTATTTATATAGACTCGTCTAAAGTAAAATAAAATCTTATTGTAGAAATAGCCATTGTCTCATGCTGAGGAAGCGGAACCCCAAAGAGGTAAACACAGTGAAGCCCATCCACTAGGCCTGTGGTTCTCAACCTGTGGGTCTCCAGGTGTTTTGGCCTACAACTCCCAGAAATCCCACTTTGCACTACCTTCTTTCACCTTGCTGAGAAGGCTCCTCAGCTCCTCCTCACTTTCAGCCGTCAAAGTGGTATCATCCGCATATCTAAGATTGTTAATGGTCCTTCCAGCAATTTTAACCCCAGCCTTGCATTCGTCAAGCCCCGCACATCGCATGATTTGTTCTGCATACAATAGGTTGGGTGAGAGTATTTAATTAATTAATTATTCAAACTTCTATGCCGCCACTCCCCTGGGGCTCGGAGCGGCTTACAAAAATGGCTAAAATCTAACACAATTTAAAAACAATTTAAAACAATTTAAAAACAGCAATATCAAACATGAAAAGCCTGTCGAAACAGATACGTCTTACAAGCCCTGCGGAAAGCTGATAAGTCCCGCAAGGCACGGACTTCGGGTGGAAGAGTGTTCCAGAGTGATGGTGCCACTGCTGTGAAGGCTCTGCGCCTGGTTGCTGTTAGGCGCAAGGTCTTGACATTGGGAATTTCCAATAGATCTTGGTCCTCAGAACGGAGGGATCTCTGGGGTTGGGAGGGGGTGAGGCGGTCCCTCAGGTACATCGGCCCCAGACTATGCAAGGCCTTAAAGGTGAGGACCATCCCTTTGAAAGTGATCCGGTGCTCAATGGGTAACCAATGCAGCTGTAGTAAGATTGGGGTGATGTGGCATCTCATCGGAATTCCCGCAAGAAGCCGAGCAGCTGCATTTTGTACCAACTTGAGCTTCTGGATCACCGACAGAGGGAGGCCAATGTAGAGGGCGTTACAGTAGTCCAGTCTTGAGATGACCGTGGCCTGGATCACCGTAGCTAGGTTGTCCCTGGACAGGGAGGGGGTCAGCCATCTAGCCTGCCGCAGATGAAAAAGGCGGTTCTGCTCACGGCGGAGAGAGACCTGGGCCTCCATCCTCAGCAGAGGGTCCAAAAGGACTCCCAGACTCTTTACCAACGATGACAGGCGTAACGCCTCGCCATCCAGGGTAGGCAGCTGGATATCCCCACTGCCTGGTTGACCCAGCCATAGGATCTCCATCTTTGCTGGATTCACCCTCAACCTGCTGGCACGCAGCCATCCAGTCACGGCCTCGAGGCACTGAGGGAAACAATCGGGTACAGAGTACGGTCGGCCTTCCATCTTCAGCACCAGCTGAGTGTCATCGGCGTACTGATAACACTCAAGCCCAAAACCTCGAACCAGCTGAGCAAGTGGTCGCATAGAGATGTTAAACAACAGAAAGTATACAGCTAGGCCTGGGTAACAACGGAAAAAAAATTGTTTCTAAACTCGTTTCGTTTTTAGGGGTCCATCGCGTTTCGTTTTTTAAAAGAATTCCGAAATTTTCCTTTTAAAAATTTCAAAATTTACGAAATTTCGTATAATTACAAATTGATTCGTTAATGGCGGACGCGATCGCGCAATATGCTAAAAAACCCTCCAAATGGGGCAGGGGGAACTTCTGAAGCGTCCCTCTCCCTCTGTTGTTGACTGTTGGTGTGATAAAACAAACAACAACTATAAAACTTGCACCAGACATGCGAAAATAATTACGAAATAATTACGAAATAATTTCGAAATAATAACAAAACAATTACGAAATAAATTGAAAAAATTGTTTCGAATCTAATTTACTCCTCACACTATTCCTGCATGGCTCAATATTGGATCGTAAGCTAATTTAAATATGAAATAATAACGAATTACGAAATTAACGAACGAAACCGCCCAAGCCTATATACAGCCCTTCCATACTCCTTTCCCAATCTTGAACCAGTCTGTTGTTTGAGCATTCTTTAGAATTTCTCTTTTTTGGTATGGGGATAGAAGTTGATTTTTTTCCAGTGTGATGGCCATTCTTGTTGTGTTTACCAATTTCCAACATGCCTTGTTGCACCACAGTATGTGCCTGGTCTTTCAGAGCCTAAAATTAAGACGTCTGGCTTCTTTTGAAGGTGGAGTCCAAGAAGAGATTCACTTGTGTAGGTGTTGCAGTTTGGCACTGGCATGACGAGGCCGAAATTTTCTCTGCATGACCTTCAACTCTTGTCCTTCTAGAAACTCCTTCCTTCCCTATTCGTGGAGTTGTTTCCAACTCTCTTTAGTAGTCCATGTCAAATTCATCACAGAAACTCTCAAAGCATGCCTGTTTAGCATTTAAAAAGAGAGAGAAATCAATGTGCGGCCCACTAATTGGCTCCAGTTTCTAATTTCTGGATTTGTGGTTGCAGAATTAAGTTTTGTAAGTCTTTAAGGCATCACAAGACGCTTCCATGTTTTTGCTACAAACAGGCAAACATGGGTTTCCCTCTGGAGATCTAATTATGTTTCCCCGATGGAAAATGGATGCATCTGTTCCAAATCTGCTCCTGGAATCTTGAGGAACGCAGCTAGATAGTGTCATCTCTGGATCTTCCCAATGCATCTCCAATCAGCAGGTTGGAGTCGTAAGATGACAGATTCATAACATCAGAAGGGGCCTCATGGGCCATCTAGTCCAACCCCCTGTGCAGTTCAGGATCTCCAACTAAAAAGCATCCTCATCAGCAGGGAGATGTCTAGTGCAGTGTTTCTCAACCTTCCGAATGCCGCGACCCCTTAATACAGTTCCTCATGTTGTGGTGACCCCTCAACCATAAAATTATTTTCATTGCTACTTTATTTATTTATTTATTTATTTCACGTACTTGTACCCCGCCCTTCTCAACCCCCGAGTGGGGACTCAGGGCGGCTTACAAAAGGCACAATTTGATGCCTACACAATAGTACAGATAAACATATATAAACAGCAATTAAAACAGTTCTAACAATTAAAACAATCAATTATATATCACAATCAATAATACCAATCTCATGCTCAGCGTTCGCCAGCTCAGAATCCATAAATTCATTCCACATTGTCAATTCCTATCAGTCGTCGTTGCCCTTTATCTGTCTGCCAGATTACCCAAACGCCTGGTCCCAAATCCATGTTTTTAATTTCCTTCTGAAGGAAAGGAGGGATGTCGATGACCTAATTTCCCTGTGAGTTCCACAGGTGAGGGGCCACCACCGAGGAGGCCCTGCTCCTCGTCCCCGCCAATCTCGCTTGTGATAGAGGCGGGGCCGAGAGCAGGGCCTCCCAAGAAGATCTTAAGCTCCGATGCGGGACGTAGAGGGAGATGCGTTCGGACAGATACACTGGGCCGGAACCATATAGGGTTCATAACTGTAATTTTCCTACTATTATGAAAGACTTCGACAATACAACAACATGGTGCTTTTTGAAAGGTACATTGCATTCACTGTGCCATGGCTGTCTCCACCAGCAGGTATTCAGGTGATGTTAAAAATGGAAAACAATCATGGTGGTATATTTCATGAATCCCAAGCCTTGGGCTGCAAGCAAACACAGTTGTACCAGCACACTCTTTCATAGAATCATAGAATCATAGTATTTTCTGATGGCCGTAGGGGTTCCATGTGGGAGGTTTGGCCCAATTCTGTCATTGGTGGAGTTCAGAATGCTCTTTGATTGTAGGTGAACTATAAATCCCAGCAACTACAACTCCCAAATGTCAAGATCTAGCTTCCCCAAACTCCACCAGTGTCCACATTTGGGCATATTGAGTATTCGTGCCAAGTTTGGTCCAGATGCATCTGTGCTCTCTGCATGTAGGTGAACTACAACTCCTAAACCCAAGGTCAATGCCCACCAAACCCTTCCAGTATTTTCGGTTGGTCATGGGAGCTCTGTGTCCCAAGTTTGGTTCAATTCCATAATTGGTGGAGTTCAGAATGCCCTTTGATATTGTAGGTGAACTATAAATCCCAGGAACTACAACTCCCAAATGACAAAATCAATCCTCCCCTCAACCCCCCCCCCCCCCCCCCCCCCCAGTATTCAAATTTGGGTGTATCGAGTATTTGTTCCAAATGAATGAAAATACATCCTGCATATCGGATATTTACAACATGATTCGCAACAGCAGCAAAATTACAGTTGTGAAGTAACAATGAAAATGATGTTATTGTTGGGGGTCACCACAACATAAGGAACTGTATTGAGGGGTCGCAGCATTAGGAAGGTTGAGAACCACTGCTCTAGACCATGGCCATACAGCCCAAAAACCCTACAACAACCCACCATGTTATTCTTTGGGAGAAGGCCAGAACATGGACTTCTTCCCCTGCCATTGCACAGGGCAGCCCCTTTTTCTAAATGCAAGGCAAGGAAGCACCGTTTTTTTCCCAGGCTCGCTCCTCGTATCTCCTTTCCAGCCCTGGGATTGGTGTTGGCCTCTTGTAAGACGTGTCCTCATTTGCCCTCCATGCTCAGATATTTGCAGAACAGAGGAAGGATTATGTTCCTACCAGGATACTTGATACAGGGCAGGCAAGTTCATTCTGTCCCCCGTGGCTCGTCGCCAACACGGCATTGTCCGCCTGCATTCGGCTACTATATTTGCTGGGAGAAAGCTGTGTTCATATGGAAATGCGGCTCTCCAAACGAGAGAGGATGTTGCAGCCTGCCAAGCCAAGGCGTTTGAAATAACATGTCAAGTTCTTTCAGTTTCCTTGTTTGTTTGCCTTCTTTCTTCCCCCTCTGCCTTGTGCAACTTTGGCGTGGCATCATTATGCACGGAATTACCTATTCTGACTGATGTTGTGTCTGCGCGAGAGGTGATGCTTTTGAAAACGTTGTCATGTCAACTGAAGTTACCTTTAATTTTGTTTGGAAGGGAAATTTAAATAGGTTTTCGAGAGAAACAAATCCCTCTTGTGTTTTATAAATAACACCTCCGCTAAGTTTTGCCTAGGAAGAGATAAATTAGCCTCGGAATGGGTAATTCTGCACGGCTTCCTGCTTCGTCCCTCCAGGCTTGACTCTGGCCAGAAGGACAACAATCCCAATCTGCTTCGCTGCTTTTCATAGCCATCTGATGTTTACCACTCTTACACAGGGGCGGCTCAGCCCTTACGCAGAGTAAGCATTCACGGTAGAGTTGATGTTGCCCAGGGGCGCTCTTGAGGTGCTCTTGGGGGAAATAGGCCGTGACATATGTGAGTTGTAGTTACTGGGATGTATAGTAGGGCTGGGCGGTTTCGTTCGTTAATTTCCTAATTCATTATTGATTCGTATTTAAATTAGTTTACGATCCGATATTGAGCCATGCAGGAGAAACTAAAAATCGAAACGAATTTTTCAATTTATTTCGTAATTGTTTCGTAATCAGTTCGAAATCGTTTCGAAATCATTTCGAAATTGTTTCGTTATTATTTCCGTACGTCTGGTGCAAGTTTTATAGTTGTTGTTTGTGTTATCAGTGGAAAAAAATATATAATTATCACACCAACAGTCAACAACAGAGGGAGAGGGAAGCTTCAGAAGTTCCCCCTCTCCCATTTGGAGGGGGTTTTTTTAGCGTATTGCGCAATCACGTCCTCCATTAACGAATCAATTCGAAATTTCGTAAATAACGAAAAAATTTTAAAGGAAAATTCGGAATTCTTTTAAAAAACGAAACGCAATGGACCCCCTAAAAACGAAACGAGTTTAGAAACAATTTTTTCCGTTGTTACCCAGCCCTAATGTATAGTTCACCTACAATCAAAGAACATTCTGAACTCCACCAATGATGGAATTGAACCAAATATGGCACACAGAACTCTCACAACGAACAGAAAATATATATCAGTGATTGGTTTGGGAGGGGGGCGCCAAAATACTGTTTGCTTACACTTGAAAATTACCTCTGCTCTTACAGCATTGTTGCCTTCAATCGTTGGCCACATCGTTGGCACCCCATGAGCCACATCTACTGTTTTAGCGTGGTGAGATGTGTTCCACACTGGGCATGCGTACTCAGCAGCAGAGTAGCAAAGCACAAGGGCAGATGTCTTCACTGTGTCTCCACCAATGATGGAATTGAACCAAATATGGCACACAGAACTCCCACGACGAACAGAAAATATATATCAGTGATTGTTTTTTTTTGGGGGGGGGGGGCGCCAAAATACTGTTTGAAAATTACCTAGGGCCGCCTCTGAGTACACTTACAACCAAAGAGCATTCTGAACTCCACCAATGATGGAATTGAACCAAATATGGCACACAGAACTCCCACAAAGAACAGAAAATATATATCACTGATTGGTTTGGGGGGGGGGGGGCGCCGAAATACTGTTTGAAAATTACCTAGGGTCGCCTCTGAGTACACTTACAACCAAAGAGCATTCTGAACTCCACCAATGATGGAATTGAACCAAATATGGCACACAGAACTCCCACAAAGAACAGAAAATATATATCACTGATTGGTTTGGGGGGGGGGGGGCGCCGAAATACTGTTTGAAAATTACCTAGGGTCGCCTCTGAGTACACTTACAACCAAAGAGCATTCTGAACTCCACCATTTACTTACTTACTTAGGCGATCCCTCGTTGGACGAGTAAGATGGTCTTCCATTTTGCATTTCCTTGTGGGTTCGTAGCTGGCTGTGGAGCCCTATTCTTGACCCGCATCTTCTCCCACAGTGAGGGCATTGGTTTCCAGGTGGAAGGCGGTCCCGGTTGGGGTTGGCTTGACGCGCCTTCCTCCTGGCACGTTTCTCTCTTTCACCCTCCACTCGTGCCTCCTCGAATTCTGCAGCACTGCTCGTCACAGCTGACCTCCAGCTGGAGCGCTCAAGGGCCAGGGCTTCCCAATTCTCAGTGTCTATGCCAGAGTTTTAAAGGTTGGCTTTGAGGCCATCTTTAAATCTCTTTTCCTGTCCACCAACGTTCCGTTTTCCATTCTTGAGTTCAGAGTAGAGCAACTGCTTTGGGAGGCAGTGGTCAGGCATCCGGACAACGTGGCTGGCCCAGCGGAGTTGATGGCAGAGGACCATCGCTTCAATGCTGGTGGTCTTTGCTTCTTCCAGCACGCTGACGTTTGTCCGCTTGTCTTCCCAGGAGATCTGCAGGATTTTCCGGAAGCAGCGCTGATGGAATCGTTCCAGGAGTTGCATGTGATGTCTGTAGACAGTCCACGTTTCTGTAGACACCTCAAAGGTCATTTGGTTGGCATGACTGCATGGAGCGCCAGGGCAGCCCATCGGGCCTGACAGATTACATGAGCCAGCCAAGGGAGGAACAGCACCGTGCAGCCTACTCTCACGTGAAGCGCCTCACAAGGTGCTTTACACGAGAGTAGGCTGCGCGGGGCAGCCGCCCTTGCCTGGCTCACGCTGCCCATCAGGCCTGACGGATAGGGTGAGCCTGCCAAGGGAGGGGCACTGTGTGTGTGTGGGGGGGGGGGGCTCCTCCATGGGCCAGATAAGTGTTCTTGGCGGGCCGGAAGTGGCCCGCGGGCCGCGGTTTGAGGACCCCTGATCTAGATACTAGGCTCCTATTGATGCAGGCCAAAATCCCATTGGCTCATGTTTAACTTGTTGTCCGCGAGGACCCCAAGCTCTTTTCCACACGTCCTGCTCTCGAGCCAGGCCTCATCATCCCCCATTCTGTATCTTTGCATTTCGCTTTATCTGCCTAAGTGGAGTCTCTTGCATTTGTCACTGTTGAACTTCATTTTGTTAGTTTTGGCCACTCTTCTCTCTAATCCGTCAAGATTGTTTTGAATTCTTCTTTTGGGAGGAGACAATTGGTATTTGGGCCTCCACAACAATCCGCTGTAGGTTTCTAGCAAGGGCTTTGAGAATCGGTGTGCGATATTAGTTTTACATCACCCTATCAGGGCAGGGGATAATTACGGCTGTGCTAATCCCGGGTTAATTGCATATGGCCAGACTTGGATGGAATGCTTGCCTCCCTTCCATATAATATTTGGAAACCATGGTGTGCCAAGTGTCCTTCTGTCCCATTTGCCATGCATCCCAGGGAGGTTGGTATCTGTGGCGCAACGATTATTCTTTTACATAATTGGAGGACAAGGCTGACGTATCACATGAGCTGGACTGCGGTTGGGAAACGGTTGTTCAAGTGTGGGTGTCCACCCACAAATTACGAGAGTGGCATCCTGTAATTGCTTGCAACCAGGTAACTTGTGATGGCCTCTTATATAACAGCCCAAAGCAACCCAGAGCAAACAATGGTATCTTCTCAGATCTGCCCAGAATCCACCCAACTGGGTTCCTTTTACAAGCAATATATCCTGAGTAAATCATATTTTGATCTCTTGTTTTATTACCCTTCTTACATAACGCTTCCACAAGCATTTTTTTTAAACAGCAAGTAATCTTCCATATTGTCTTTTCTTTTTATGGAAATATGGATAATATCTCATGTTCTGCTGATGTCTTTTCAATGGTTTTGGGCCTCAGAACTTGAAGGCTTAAAAGGAACTTGTTTCTGGCATGTTGTAAAGATCATAGAACCCTAGAGTTGGAAGAGATCTCATGGGCCATCTAGTCCAACCCCCTACCAAAAAGCAGGAATATTGCATTCAAAGCACCTCCGACAGATGTCCATCCAGCCTCTGTTTAAAAGCTTCCACAGAAGGAGTCTCCACCACACTCCAGGGACCACTTTGACCAGGGACCACTTTGACTAGACACCACTTTAACCAGGAACCACTTGGACCAGGGCGTTGACCAGGGACCACTTTGACCAAGGAACACTTTGACCAGGGACCACTTTGACTAGACACCACTTTAACCAGGAACCACTTGGACCAGGGCGTTGACCAGGGACCACTTTGACCAAGGAACACTTTGACCAGGGACCACTTTGACTAGGGACCACTTTGACCAGGGACCACTTGACCAATGACCAATTTGACTGGGGACCACTTAGATCAAGGACCACTTTGACCAGGGACCACTTGGACCAAGGACCAATTTGACCAGGGACCAATTTGACCAGGGACCACTTGACCAAGGACCACTTTGACCAAGGACCACTTTGACCAAGGACCACTTTGACCAGGGACAACTTTGACCAGGGATCACTTGACCAAGGATCACTTTGACCCACTTTGACCAAGGATCACTTTGACCAGGAACCACTTTGACCAAGAACCACTTTGACCAGGGTTCACTTTGACCAAAGATCATTTTGACCAGGGACCTCTTTGGCCAAGGGCCACTTTGACCAAGGACCACTTTGACTAGGGACCACTTGACCAGGGACCACGTTGACCAAGGACCACTTTGACCAAGGGCCACTTTGACCAAGGGCCACTTTGACCAGGGACCACTTTGACCAGGGACCAATTTGACCAGGGACCACTTGACCAAGGACCACTTTGAGTTGAGACCACTTTAACCAGGGACCAATTTGACCAGGGACCACGTTGACCAGGGGCCACTTGACCAGAACCACTTTGACCAGGGACCACTTGGACCATGAGCCACTTTAACCAGGGACCACTTTGACTAGGTACCACTTTGACCAGGGATCACTTTGACCAAGGACCACTTGGACCAAGAACCAATTTGACCAGGAACCACTTTGACCAAGGATCACTTTGACCAGGGACCCCTTAGACCAGGGACCACTTGACCAGAACCACTTTGACCAGCGACCACTTGGACCATGAGCCACTTTAACCAGGGACCACTTTGACCAAGGACCACTTGGACCAAGAACCAATTTGACCAGGAACCACTGTGACCAGGAATCACTTTGACCAAGGATCACTTTGACTACTTGGACGAGGGACCACTTTGACCATTATTATTATTATTATTATTATTATTATTATTATTATTATTATTATGTGGTCATAGTAATATTTTGTGGGTAGTCAGCATCTCCCTTCCCGGCATCCTCGTTTTCTCGGTACTATAAGAGGGTTGGGTGAGACCAGAGCTCTCGTTGCCGCATGATTTCAAAGCAATGGTGTTTCAATGGTGCAGCCATGGACCATATTTTCATTCTTGAAGACCACTGGAGGTCCACGGACCACAGGTTGGGAACCACCGATATAGCAGATAGCAACGCAATAGAGGTTTGTAAACTGCTGCCCATGGGAGGCATAAGAACCAGTTAGAATCATAGATTCTAGAACAGGGTTTCTCAACCGTCCTCATGCTGCGACCCCTTAATACAATTTTGCATGTTGTAGTGACCCCCAACCATAAAATTATTTTCCTTCCTACTTCATAACAGTCATTTTGCTACTGTTATCAATCGTAATGTAAATATCTGATATGCAGGATGGATTTTCATTCACTGGACCAAATTTGGCACAAATACCCGATACGCCCAAATTTGAATACTGGTGAGGTTGGGAGGTGGCGGCTTGATTTTGTCATTTCGGAGTTGTGGTTGCTGGGATTTGTAGTTCACTTGCAATCAAAGAGCATTCTAAACTCCACCAACGATGGAATTGAACCAAACTTGGCACACAGAACTCCCATGGCCAACAGAAAATACTGGAAGGGTTTGGTGGGCATTGACCTTGAGTTTTGGAGTTATAGTTCACCTACAAACAGAGAGAAAACAAATAAACCTTGACATTTGGGAATTGTAGTTGGTGGGATTTATAGTTCACCTACAATCACAGAGCATTCTGAACTCCACCAACAGTGAAATCGAACCTAACTTGGCACACAGTACTCCCATGACTGATAGAAAATACTGGAAGGGTTTGGTGGGCATTGATCTCGAGTTTTTAGAGTTGTAGTTCACCTACATCCAGAGAGCACTGTAGGCCCAAACAGTGATGGATCTGGACCAATCTTGGCACAAATATTCCATATGCCCAAATATGAACTTAGATGGAGTATGGTGGAAATAGACCTTGACATTTGGGAGTCTGGTGGACATTGACCTTGAGTTTTTGGAGTTGTAGTTCACCTACATCCAGAGAGCACTGTGGGCCCAAACAGTGATAGATCTGGACCAAACTTGGCACAAATATTCCATATGCCTAAATATGAACTTAGATGGAGTATGGTGGAAATAGACCTTGACATTTGGGAGTCTGGTGGACATTGACCTTGAGTTTTTGGAGTTGTAGTTCACCTACATCCAGAGAGCACTGTGGGCCCAAACAGTGATAGATCTGGACCAAACTTGGCACAAATATTCCATATGCCCAAATATGAACTTAGATGGAGTATGGTTGAAATAGACCTTGACATTTGGGAGTCTGGTGGACATTGACCTTGAGTTTTTGGAGTTGTAGTTCACCTATATCCAGACAGTGGACTCAAGCAATGATGGATCTGGACCAAACTTGGCACAAATACTCAATATACCCAATATGTGAACACTGGTGGAGTTTGGAGAAAATAGACCTTGCCATTTGGGAATTGTAGTTGCTGGGATTTGTCGTTCACCTACAACCAAGGAGCATTCTGAACCCCACCAACAACAGAATGGGGCCAAACTTTCCACGTAGAATCCCCATGACTAACACAAAATACTGTGTTTTCGGGTGGTCTTTAGTGACCCCTCTGACACTCCCTCGTGACCCCTCCAGGGGTCGTGACCCCCAGGTTGAGAACCACTGTTCTAGAACCTGTTGTTGTTGTTGTTGTTGTTTGCTTTCAACTAAGTTCTTACTTATGTCAACCTGAGTTTTTCTGAGACAAAATGGTGTGTCTGCACTGTGGAATTAATGCAGTTCAACGCCACTTTAACTGCCATGGCTCAATGCTATGAATTCCTGGGTCCTTTGGCGAGAATGCAAAAGACCTTGGAAAATTACAGCTCCTGTGATTGCATAGCATTGAACATAAACAGATTTTAAGACTGGGGCTAATTCCTTTCGGTCGAACTCGTGTCGGCCATTATGAAATAAGCCAGGCATTAGCAAGAGCCGAAGCAATAATTACAGGCTTCCGAAATCTACATGGTATAAATAATTACAGGTTCAAAATGGTTATTGTGAGATGTAATTTACACTGAAATTTTTATCTCGGCCTTTTGAAGTCGTAAAGTACAAATCTTTTCACGGGTGATACAAATACGTGTGGTTTCCGAGACGGTGCTTCTTCTGCGTGTTTTCAAGAAACGGCACAGCTCAATGGTGACTTTTCATGCCGGGCTCCATCAAACCCGTTCTCCATTGTCTGTGTATTAATGTTGCATTCACTATTTTGGGACTAAGTGCATTCATTATAAACCCAAGGATGCTGAAGGTCTAAAATTAATGGCCTGCTGAGTGACTCACTCAGGTTGAAGAGACGGAATATGAAGCCCTTGATAAAGAGAGATAATGTGAGTGATTTGCTTATTTATTTATACCAGTGGTTCTCAACATTTTTTTGACCAGGGATCATTTGACCAGAGACCTCTTTGACCGGGAACTCTTGAACAGGGACAGCTTGACCCAAGGACCACTTTGACCAGGGACTACTTTGACTAGGGACCACTTTGACCAAGGATCTCTTGACCAGGGACCTCTTGAACAGGGACCGCTTTGACCAGGGACCACTTTGAATAGGGATCTCTTGAACAGGGTTCTCTTGACCAGTGCCCATGTTGACCAGGGACCACTTTGACCAGGGATCTGTTGAACAGGGACCTCTAGACCAGGGACCGCTCTGACCAGGGACCACTTGACCAGGGACCACTTTGAACAGGGATATCTTGAACAGGGTTCTCTTGAACAGGTACCATGTTGACCAGGGACCACTTTGACCAGGGACTACTTCGATCAGAGACCACTTGACCAGGCACCTCTTGACCCGAAACCTCTTAACCAGGGACCACTTTGACCAGGGACCACTTAAACAGGGACTACTTTGATCAGGGACCACTTGACCAGGCACCTCTTGACCCGGAACCTCTTAACCAGGGACCACTTTGACCAGGGACCACTTAAACAGGGACTACTTTGATCAGGGACCACTTGACCAGGCACCTCTTGACCCGAAACCTCTTAACCAGGGACCACTTTGACCAGGGACCACTTAAACAGGGACTACTTTGATCAGGGACCACTTGACCAGGCAACTCATGACCAGGGACCACTTTGACTAGGGACCACTTGACCAGAGACCACTTTGACCAGGGACCACTTGAACAGGGGCCTCTTGACCAGAGATCATTTGGACCAGGGACTACTTTCATCAAGGACCACTTGACCAGGGACCTCTTGAAAAGGGACCACTTGACCAGGGAACTCTTGACCAGAGACCTCTTGAACAGGGACCACTTAACCAAGGACCTCTTGACTAGAGATCACTTTGACCAGGGATCTCTTGAACAGGGGCCTCTTGACCAGGGATCACTTCGACCCGGGACTACTTTGATCAAGGACCACTTGACCAGGGACCTCTTGAACAGGGACCACTTTGTCCAGGGACCACTTTGTCCAGGGACCTCTTGATCAAGGACCACTTGACCAGGGACCACTTTGACTAGGGACCACTTGAACAGGGACCTCTTGACCAGGGATCACTTTGACCAAGGACCATTTTGACCAGGGATCATGTTGACTTGGGACCTCTCTCCAACATTAGTATCAAAAGGGTTACCAATCACTTTTTGGTCAACTTTAGATTCAGTTTGATTATTTGGAGTGCTGATTCAGAAAATTGCATTGGACAGACCACATCAGCTCTAGCTTCTGATACAGAACATATGCCATCCAGTATTCTCCATTTTCTTGCCCACAGAGAACAATATTTAACAATCTAGAGCTGATGTGGTAGTAGTAATCTTTCGTGGGTAGTCCTCCTCTCCCGTCTTGGCATCCCCGTTTCCTCGGTTTCGCGAGACCAGGTGCTCTCGTTGCCGTGTGGTTTCGAGGCAACGGTGTAATAATGGTGAGACCGTCAACCATATTTTCATTCTTGCGGACCACTGGTTGTCCTTAGAACCACTAATTCATACCCATACATTGGAAAGTCTAATGAAATCTCCTCCGGCTTTATCAAGAGTGATGTAAGAACTGGCTTGGCTGGTCTTGTAAACATCTCCCTTTTTTTGGTGAGTCAGGCCAACCACTTGGGAAAGTTTTTGAACATTGGAACAGCAGTTGTCTCTCGGTGTGTTGCTTTTTGAGTTATTGATGTACCTGAAATGACTAATCTGGGCAACGGCAGAGAATACTCTCTTCTGAAAGGTGGAATAAGGGTGGAGAGGCATTCGTAGTTTCATGAAGATCAGCCTGCAACTTGATTTAATGGTTGCATCTCTATCTATGGAACCTTCAATGGAAAAAAATGGTGGAAGGAAGAATTCCTGTTTGGAGAGACATGACATTCATTTTGTCTCCCACCCTCTCATAGAATCATAGAATCAAAGAGTTGGAAGAGACCTCCTGGGCCATCCAGTCCAACCCCATTCTGCCAAGAAGCAAGAAAATTGCATTCAAAGCACCCCCGACAGATGTCCATCCAGCCTCTGTCTAAAAGCTTCCACAGAAGGAGCCTCCACCACACAGAGAGTTTTGGAAAATCTGTTTTGGAAAATAACATACATTAAAAGCAGAGTTCCTTCATATAGCACAGTGGTTCCCAACCTTTTTTTGACCAAGGACCTCTTGACCAGGGACCACTTTGACCAGGGCCCAATTTGACCAGGGACCACTTTAACCAGGGACCACTTTAACCAGGGACCACTTTGACCAAGGACCACTTTAACCAAGGACCACTTTGACCAAGGACCACTTGACCAAGGACCACTTTGACTAGAGACCACTTTGACTAGGGACCACTTTGACTAGGGACCACTTGGACCAGGGACCACGTTGACCAGGGGGCACTTGACCAGGGACCTCTTTGACCAGAGACGACTTTGACCAGGGACCACTTTGACCAGGGACCACTTTGACCAGAGACCACTTTGACCAGGGACCACTTTAACCAGGGACCACTTTGACCAGGGACCACTTGGACCAGGAACCACATTGACCAGGGACCACTTTGACCACAGACCACTTTGACCAGGGACCACGTTGACCAGGGACCACTTTGACCAGGGGCCACTTGACCAGGGACCACTTTGACCAGAGACCACTTTGACTAGGGACCACTTGGACCAGGGACCACGTTGACCAGGAACCACTTGACCGGGGACCACTTTGACCACAGGCCACTTTGACCAAGGATCACTTTGACCAGGGATCACTTTACCAAGGATCACTTTGACCAGGGATCACTTTGATCAGGGACCACGTTGACCAGGGACCACTTTGACCAGGTACCACTTTATCCAAGGATCACCTTGACCAGGGATCACTTTGACCAGGGAGCACGTTGACCAGGGACCACTTGACCAGGGACCACGTCGACCAGGGATCACTTTGACCAAGGACCACTTGGACCAGGGGCCACTTGACCAGGGACCACTTCACCAGGGAACATTTTGGCCATTGGCCACTTGACCAGGGACCACTTTGATCAGGGACCTCTGGAGTATTGGCTATCCCTCCCAATTTCACATTGTTGGCTCATGTTTAACTTGCTGTCCACGAGATATTTTTCACACGTACTGCTCTCGAGCCAGGCATCATCGTCTCCTTTAGGAAGAACTTCCTGACTGTGAGAGCCGTTCAGCAGTGGAACTCTCTGCCACGGAGTGTGGTGGAGGCTCCTTCTTTGGAAGCTTTTAAACAGAGGCTGGATGGCCATCTGTCAGGGGTGATTTGAATGCAATATTCCTGCTTCTTGGTAGGGGGCTTGGACTGGATGGCCTAGGAGACTTCCAACTCTAGAATTCTATGAATCCATGCTGGACGTGGCACATAGATCGGCCAAATTTTTGCCCTGTTCACATTGAAAATGCTTTGAAGTCATAAGAAACAGTGCCGTGGTGCAGCATTACACCATTCTTTTCCTTTGCATAATATGCATGAAGGGCACATATGTGTTTGTTGTGCGTGTGTGAGCATTTTATGATGCAACCAGAGCGTAATTATGCCAATTAGCACAGCCCACTATTAGTTCTCAGGCCACTGCCTAGTGGACAATGTGATTTGCAAAAACACGAGAGCTGCTCACCCTTGGCCCAGAACAACACTGGTTTCTCTCTCTCTCTCTCTCCCACCCTTGGCAGGTAGAAGCTGCCCAACAAGATGCCAACTCCTCCCTAGTCACCTGGCAGGTCTCAGCCCTTGCTTGATTGAAGAGGCCGAGCCCTTACCTGTAGTGCAGTGTTCCTCAACATGGGGGTCGCGACCCCTGTGGGGGTCGCAAGGGGTGTCAGAGGGGTCGCCAAAGAAAATCAGAAAACATAGTATTTTCTGTTGGTCCTGGGGGTTCTGTGTGGAAAGTTTGGTCCAATTCTATCATTGGTGGAGTTCAGAATGCTATTTCATTGTGGGTGAACTATAAATCCCAGGAACTACAACTCCCAAATGGCAAGGTTTATTATCTCCAAACTCCACCTGTGTTCACATTTGGGCATATTGAGTATTTGTGCCAAGTTTGGTCCAGATCCATCATTGTTTGAGCCCACAGTGCTCTCTGGATGGAGGTGAACTACAACTCCAAAAACTCAAGGTCAGTGCCCACCAAACCCTACCAGCATTTTCTGTTTACCATGGGAATTCTGTTTGTCAATGTCCACCAGACTCCCAAATGTCAAGGTCTATTTCCACCATACTCCATCTAAGTTCATATTTGGGTATATGGAATATTTGTGCCAAGTTTGGTCCAGATCCATCACTGTTTGGGCCCACAGTGCTCTCTGGATGTAGGTGAACTACAACTCCCAAACTCAAGGTCAATGCCCACCAAACCCTTCCAGTATTTTCTATCAGTCATGGGAGTACTGTGTGCCAAGTTAGGTTCGATTTCACTGTTGGTGGAGTTCAGAATGCTCTTTGATTGTAGGTGAACTATAAATCCCACCAACTACAATTCCCAAATGGCAAGGTCTATTTTCTCCAAACTCCATCTGTGTTCACATATTGGGCATATTGAGTTTTGGTGCCAAGTTTGATCCAGACCCATCATTGCTTGAGTCCATTGTTTGGATATAGGTGAACTACAACTCCAAAAACTCAAGGTCAATGTCCACGAGATTCCCAAATGTCAAGGTCTATTTCCAAGGTCTATTTTCCAGTTCTCCCATGACCAACAGAAAATACTGGAAGGGTTTGGTGGGCATGGACCTTGAGTTTGGGAGTTGTAGTTCACCTACATCCAGAGAGCACTGTGGACTCAAACAATGACGGATCTGGACCAAACTTGGCACAAATATTCCATATGCCCAAATGTGAACTTAGATGGAGTTTGGGGGGGGGGGGGGATAGACCTTGACATTTGGGAGTAGTAGTTGCTGTGGAAGGGTTTGGTGGGCATGGACCTTGAGTTTGGGAGTTGCAGTTCACCTCCATCCAGAGGGCACTGTGGATTTAAACAATGAAGGATCTGGACCAAACGTGGCACAAATATTCCATATGCCCAAATATGAACACAGATGGAGTTTAAGGGAAATAGACCTTGACATTTGGGAGTAGTAGTTGCTGTGGAAGAGTTTGGTGGGCATGGACCTTGAGTTTGGGAGTTGTAGTTCACCTCAATCCAGAGAGCACTGTGGACTCAAGCTATGATGGATCTGGACCAAACTTGGCACAAATATTCCATATGCCCAAATGTGAACACAGATGGAGTTTGGGGGAAATAGACCTTGACATTTGGGAGTAGTAGTTGCTGGGATTTATGGTTCACCTCCAATCAAAGAGCATTCTGAACCCCAACAACGATGACATTGAACCAAACTTGGCACACAGAACTCCCTTGCATTAGACACCTACTAACACAAGGAGTGGCCATCACTCAAAAAAATTGATTTTGTCATTTGGGAGTTATAGTTGCTGGGATTTATAGTTCAACTACAATCAAAGAGTATTCTGAACTCCATCAACGATGGAATTGAACCAAACTTGGCACACAGGACTCCCATGACCAACAGAAAACACTAGTAGGGTTTGGTGGGCATGGACCTTGAGTTTGGGAGTTGTACTTCACCTACATCCAGAGAGCACTGTGGACTCAAACAATGATGGATCCGGACCAAACTCGGCACAAATATTCCATATGCTCAAATGTGAACACAGATGGAGTATGGGGAAAATAGACCTTGACATTTGGGAGTAGTAGTTGCTGGGATTTCTAGTATTAAATACAGAGCCAGTGTGACTTTCTATAGTCTCAGGTTGAACTTCTCCTTTCCCTGTGCTTGACCCAGGGGCAGCTCGTCCATTATGCGAAGTAAGCGGTCGTGGAACACTTTTTTTTGCCAGGGGCGCAGAGGCGCCTCTGAGAATGCCCCTCGACCGCCACTTGAGGAGCGCCCCCTCAGCTCACAACAGCCCTAGCAGTCCGGGGGGAGCCTCGGCTTTCTTGCCTCACTGCCAGGAGATCCTCTTCCCAAAGGGGCCGGGCCCTTGAGCCTTGCCTCGCCCCTCTCGTTCCTGCTCCACCAGGCCACCGGGTGCGCGAGCAGAGCCGGCGCTCAATCATTCTCCACATTCGATCCCTTCCCCATGACTGGCTCCCTTTCCCGATCCCCCGGCGCTCCACCCACCTCCTCTCCTCTCCCCAATCCGCGGGTGGGCCAAGGGGCGGAGCCGCCGAGCCTGGCCCGCTTCAGGTCTGGAGGCGTGTCTGAAGACCCCAGCGTGCGCACCAAAAGTCGCCTCTTCTCCTGACTTTCTCTTCAGCCATTGGGACCAAGAGAGAGAGAGAGAGAGAGAGAGCCCCTCCGGCTGGAGGTATCTCCCACCTCCGCTCCCTCCTTTGTTTTTGCGCCTACCTTCAGGAAAGGTGGGCATCTCCACCTCTCTCTCTCTCTCTCTCTTGGTCCCAATGGCTGAGGAGAAAGTCAGGAGAAGAGGTGACTTTTGGTGCACACGCCGGGGTCTTCAGGCACGCCTCCAGACCCAAAGCGGGCCAGGCAAGGGAGCAAGTGCGGCAAGTGTAATTACTGGGATGTATAGTTCACCTACAATCAAAGAACATTCTGAACTCAACCAATGATGGAATTGAACCAAATATGGCACACAGAACGCCCACGACGAACAGAAAATATATATCAAGAAGGCTTGGGCAGTTTCGTTCGTTAATTTTGTAATTCGTTATTAATTCGTATTTAAATTAGCTTACGATCCAATATTGAGCCATGCAGGAATTGTGTGAGGAGTAATAAAGATTCGAAACAATTTTTTAAATTTATTTCGTAATTATTTTGTAATTATTTCGTAATTATTTCGTAATTATTTCGTAAGTTTAATAGTTGTTGTTGTTTGTTTTATCACACCAACAGTCAACAACAGAGGGAGAGGGAAGCTTCAGAAGTCAACAACAGAGGGAGAGGGAAGCTTCAGAAGTTTCCCCTGTCCCATTTGGAGGTTTTTTTTTAGCATATTGCGCAATCTCGTCCGCCATTAACGAATCGATTCGTAATTTTACGAAATTTCATAAATTTCGAATTTTTTAAAGGAAAATTTCAGAATTATTTTTAAAATCGAAACGCAAGGGCCCCCTAAAAACAAAACGAGTTTAGAACCAAATTTTTCCATGGTTTGTTGTTGTTGTTCATTCGTTCAGTCGTCTCCGACTCTTCGTGACCTCATGGACCAGCCCACGCCAGAGCTCCCTGTCGGCCGTCACCACCCCCAGCTCCCTCAAGGTCAGTCCAGTCACTTCAAGGATGCCATCCATCCATCTTGCCTTTGGTCGGCCCCTCTTCCTTTTGCCTTCCACTTTCCCCAGCATCATTGTCTTCTCTAGGCTTTCCTGTCTCCTCATGATGTGGATAAGGGAATGGACAAAATTAGAAAATGAAAAACTATTGACACAGTCGACCACCATCTTTTGACCCACCGCCTTGCTTTTGCTGGAGTCAGGGGGAGAGCTTTAAACTGGCTCCCCTCTTTCCTTCCCAACCGTGGACAGCGAGTGGAGAGGGGAAGCCTGGTCTCTGAGAGGTCTCTGAGAGGTCCCCTCTCTCTCTCCCATCCATCTTGCCTTTGGTCGGCCCCTCTTCCTTTTGCCTTCCACTTTCCCCAGCATCATTGTCCTCTCTAGGCTTTCCTGTCTCCTCATGATGTGACCAAAGTACTTCAACTTTGTCTCTAGTCTCCTTCCCTCCAGTGAGCAGTCGGGCTTTATTTCCTGGAGGATGGACTGGTTGGATCTTCTTGCAGTCCAAGGCACTCTCAGCACTTTCCTCCAACACCACAGCTCAAAAGCATCGATCTTCCTTCGCTCAGCCTTCCCTAAGGTCCAGCTCTCACCTCCGTAGGTAACTACAGGGAAGACCATGGCTTGGACTAGGCGGATCTTTGTTGCCAGTCTGATGTCTCTACTCTTCACTATTTTGTCGAGACTGGGCATTGCTCTCCTCCCAAGAAGTAAGCGTCTTCTGATTTCCTGGCCACAGTCTGCACCTGCCGTCATCTTTGCGCCTAGAAATACAAACCCTGTCACGGCCTCCACGTTTTCTCCCTCTATTTCCCAGTTGTCAATCATTCTTGTTGCCATCATCTTGGTTTTTTTGACGTTTAGCTGCAACCCGGGTTTTGCGCTTTCTTCTTTCACCTTGATTAGAAGGCTCCTCAGCTCCTCCTCGCTTTCGGCCATCAGAGTGGTGTCATCTGCATATCTGAGGTCGTTAATGTTTCTTCCAGCCATTTTCACCTCAGCTTTGCATTCCTCAAGCCCCGCACATCCTCGCATGATGTGTTCTGCATACAAGTTTAAAAAGGTTGGGTGAGAGGATGCAGCCTTGCCGGACGCCTTTCCCAATCTCGAACCCGTCTCCTGTTCCGTGGTCAGTTCTGACTGTGGCTCCTTGGTCCTTGTACAGATTCCTCAGGAGAGAGGGAAGGGGGCTTGGGATGCCCATCCCACCAAGAACTTGCCACAATTTATTATGATCCACGCAGTCAAAGGCTTTAGAATAGTCAATGAAGCAGAAATAGATGTTTTTCTGAAACTCCCTGCCTTTCTCCATTCTCCAGCGGATGTTGGCAATCTGGTCTCTCGTTCCTCTGCCTTTTCTAAACCCACCTTGAACATCTGGCAACTCTCGCTCCATGTATTGCTGGAGTCTTCCTTGCAGGATCTTGAGCATTACCTTACTGGCATGAGAAATAAGGGCCACTGTACGGAAGTTGGAGCAGTCTTTCGCATGGTTACCCAAGCCTAATATCAATGATTGGTTTGGGGGGGGGGGGGTGCGCCAAAATACTGTTTGCTTACCTTTGAAAATTACCTAGGGCCGCCTCTGGCTTGACGCAATATATTTTTTTCCCTTCCTTTCAGCAATGTTAAAACTATTTTGTTTTCTCCCTAAGCCTCTTCTCAATGACTCTTTCCCCTTAATGGAAAAGTTACTTATGCTTTTCTTTTCCCAATTCCTGCTTTTCCACGGGGGGGGATTTGGTTGGCATTATTCCTTCGGTGATAGATATTCTACGGACTCTTTTCAGCATTTCCCCTCCTCTCTCCGCGTTTTTATTAAATTCGTGGCCGAAGGCGAAACGGCGAAGGAAACAAAAGCGTTTCTCTTTTGCAAACGCCGAGTTTTGTCCAATCTCAAACGGGCTTCTGTGTAAAGGGTTCTTTAGCGACGTTAAATTGGATTTTGAAGAGTCAGCTGATTCTAATAGCCTTTGGACACAAATAAAAAAAAGTTGATCTGATTATTGTTTCGGCGCTTGGCGAGGGGCTTATGTAATCGCTAATCTTGGCACTTCTTTATCTAAAGCAGATTACAAGACCACTGTCATTTCGGAGACGGGCATTAAACAGATTTAGTTAGTATTAAATAAGTTAACTTTAGCTCACTTGGAGAGGGATGCACTGCGACCGAGTTTACCTAACAACTCAAACTCTTGGAATAATCTTTGTTGAAACGTTGCAGAACAATTCCCAGGGAGTTGTTTATTATTATTATTATTATTATTATTATTACTATTATTACGCGTTGCTGTAGCCCAGTATTTTTTTCTTTTCGTGTCAGGAGCAACTTGAGAAACTGCAGGTTGTTTCTGGTGTGAGAGAATTGGTCGTCTGCAAGGACGTTGCCCAGGGGACGCCCGGATGTTTTGATGTTTTATTTATTTATTTATTTATTTATTTATTTACTTACTGTGCTTATAGACCGCCGTTCTCAGCCCTGGGGCGACTCACGGCGGTGTACAACATGTAAAATAAGGTGCAATTTACAACATAAGCTAATATCAACCAGCAATATCAAAAACAACATCAACAACAACATCAATATCAATAATACAGTTACAACAAGTCATTCGTGACGTCTCATTGTTGAACCACAATCCAAATATCATTTTCCATGTTCCGTTCCTATCGTCATTGCCAGTTATAGCAGCACTTATGCAAACGCCTTCTCGAACAACCACGTCTTTAGTCTCTTGCGGAATGTCATAAGGGAGGGCGCCAGTCTGATGTCCACAGGGAGAGTGTTCCACAGCCGGGGGGCCACCACCGAGAAGGCCCTATCCCTCGTCCCCGCCAGGCGTGCCTGCGAGGCAGGCGGGATCGAGAGAAGGGCCTCCCCAGACGATCTCAAAGTCCTCGTGGGTTCGTAGGCCGAGATGCGGTCAGACAGGTATTTTGGGCCGGAACCGTTTAGGGCTTTGTAGGCCAACACCAGCACCTTGAATTGGGCCCGGTAGCAGATCGGCAGCCAGTGGAGCTGGGACAACAAGGGCATTGTATGCTCCCTGCGTCCCGCTCCTGTTAGTAACATGGCTGCCGCGCGCTGGACCAGCTGGAGCTTCAAGGGCAGCCCCACGTAGAGAGCGTTGCAGTAGTCAAGGCGGGATGTGACCAGACCATGTACTACCGTGGCCAAGTCAGACTTCCCAAGGTACGGGCGCAGCTGGCGCACGAGCCTGAGCTGTGCAAATGCTCCCCTGGTCACCGCTGAGACCTGGGGATCCAGGCTCAGCGATGAATCCAGGATCACTCCCAAGCTGCGAACCTGCGCCTTCAAGGGGAGTGCGACCCCATCCAGCACAGGCTGTAACCCTATACCCTGTTCGGCCTGTTTACCATCCTTGTGGGAGGCTTCTCTCATGTCCCCGCAATGGGGAGCTGGAGCTGACATGGGGAGCTCATCCACGCTCTCCCCAGATTCGAACCTGCGACCTGTCGGACTTCAGTCCTGCCAGCACAGGGGTTTAACCCACTGCGCCACTGGGGGCAGTGGGTAATAATAATAATAATAATAATAATAATAATAATAATTTGATACATAACAACATTAGTACATGGCAAAAAAGATCAGTATCTGGTTTTTGTATTCGATTCCACGATGGACACTTCCCAAGTGTCTAGGATTGTGTGATATATCGGCATATAATGCATGCAGATCCCAGTAGGGTGGCCTTTTTGCAGTTGACAGGTTGTAATTTTCTCAGCCAGCGCTGATTGTTTTCAAGTGCAAGCCAGGGTCATTAGGCACTGCACCCAGTGTGTCACCACTGGGATCCCCTTGACTGGTTTGTGCCAGAGTCTTTGCAGTTCGATCTTTAAATCCTCATATTGTGTTAGCTTCATGTCCCCACATGGGGAGCTGGAGCTGACAGAGGGAGCTCATCCTGGCTCTCCCCAGATTCAAACCTGCAACCTGTCGGTCTTCAGTCCTGCCAACACAAGGGTTTAACCCACCGTGCCAATGAAAAGAGAGAAAAGAGAAAGAGATGGTTTCTAATATATGTATTTCTGTAATGCTTGTGGGTATACAATATGTTTTGTTGATCCATTGTTTGTGCATGTGTGTGTGTGTGTGTATGCTCTGTTCATTTTGAGTGAAATCATGACTCAAAAACCATTAGACAAATTGCGGCAAAATTTGTCCACAAGACACCTACTAACCCAAGGACTGACCATCACTAAAAAATTGATTTTGTCATTTGGGAGTTGTAGCTGCTGGGATTTATAGTTTCCTGTCGTAGTCAACTGTGAATTGCACATATGGTATTCCTGCGCCTGCGCAGGCCCAGCTTCGGTTTTGAGTTTGGGAGTTGTAGTTCACCTACATCCAGAGAGCACTGTGGACTCAAACAATGAAGGATCTAGACCAAACTTGGCAAGAATACTCCACATGCCCAAATGTGAATAATGATGGAGTTTGGGGGAAAATAGACCTTGACATTTGGGAGTTGTAGTTACTGAGATTTATAGTTCACCTACAATCAAGGAGCATTCTGAACCCCACCAATGATAGTATTGGGCCAAATTTCCCACACAGAATCCCAATTTGGCCACAAGATACCTACTAACCCAAGGAGTGATCATCACTAAAAAAAAATTGATTTTGTCATTTGGGAGTTCTAGTTGCTGGGATTTATAGATCAACTACAATCAAAGAGCGTTCTGAACTCCACCAACGATGGAATTGGACCTAACTTGACAAACAGAATTCCCATGGTAAACAGAAAATACTGGTAGGGTTTGGTGGGCATTGACCTTGAGTTTTGGAATTGTAGTTCACCTACATCCAGAGAGCACTGTGGACTCATACAATGAAGGATCTAAACCAAACTTGGTGCTAATACTCAATATGCCCAATATGTGAATACTGGTGGATTTTGGGGAAAATAGACCTCGACATTTGGGAGTTGCAGTTGCTGGGATTTATAGTTCACCTACAATCAAAGAGCATTCCGAATGCCACCAACGATAGAATTGGGCCAAACTTCTCACAGAACCCCCATGACCAATGGACAATACTATGTTCTCTGATGGTCTTTGGCAACTCTGACACTCTCCTTGGGAGTGACAGTGACATCGGCCGCACAGCAAGGCAGGAACACAATCAATCACAGCCACTTTAGACTATAAACTATTTTACAGCTATATACATTAGAACAGTGTTTCTCAACCTGGGGGTCGGGACCCCTGAGGGGGTCGTGAAGGGGTGTCAGAGGGGTCGCCAAAGACCATCAGAAAACACAGTATTTTCTGTTGGTCATGGGGGTTCTGTGTGGGAAGTTTCTATCATTGGTGGGGCTCTGAACGCCCCTTGAATGTAGGTGAACTATAAATCCCAGTATCTACAACTCCCAAATGTCAAAGTCTATTTTCCCCAAACCCCATCAGTGTTCACATTTGGGCATACTGAGTATCCGTACCAAGTTTGGTCCAGATCCATCATTGTTTGAGCCCATAGTGCTCTCTGGATGTAGGCGAACTACAACTCCCAAACTCAAGGTCAACGCCCACCAAACCCTTCCAGGATTTTCTGTTGATCATGGGAGTTCTCTGTGCCAACTTTGGTTCAATACCATTGTTGGTGGGGTTCAGAATGCTCTTTGTTTACATATTAACTATAAATCCCAGCAACTACAACTCCCAAATGACAAAATCAATGCCCCCGCCAACCCCACCAGTATTCAAATTTGGGCATACTGGGTATTTTGCCAAATTTGCTCCAGTGAATGAAAATACATCCTGCAGATCATTATTTACATGGCCATTCATAATGTTAGGGTTATGGTTGGGGGTCACCACAACATGAGGAACTGTATTAAGGGGTCGCGGCATTAGGAAGGTTGAGAACCACTGCATTAGAAGTTCCTTACACTCAGCTTAAACTTGCTTCTCACGTCCGATCGTAACATTGCGAACACACGAACTGCTGTTATCAGTACTAGTCCACACCTCTTGCATTCCAGAGTGACATATGACGTATGACACAAGATGCTGCATCCATTTGTTCTATACACTTGATTTATGACCTCTCTGGGAATGCCGTTCCCTCCATGGTTCAGTTAACTCTTTCCACACAGGAATACACTCAGCACATAGTTACTGCATTTTAAACATACATGCATACTTTGACATCTACATTATAAATTGCAAATACCTTCAACAGTTACACCCCTAGGGATCTTGACTCCCAGGTTTAGAACCGTTGTTCTAGGTCAATGATGGGCAATCTTTTGAGCTTGGTGTGTCAATACTTGCCAAAAAAACGAGCATAACTCGGGTGGGGTGTCACTTAGAGAAAAAAACATAATTTCATGATATTTATAGTTTAATAACAAAACTATATTATTGTAAAATATAACTGTATATAATAAACCAAAAACTAATTATTTAACTTACCTGCTTTTTCTATAATGCCATGTATCTCAGCATTATAGAAAAATGCTGGTGTAGGAGCCGAAGATGAAATGTCCTTCTTGGGATGTGGCTCCATCTTCTCTGTATGCGGCTGCATTTGTTTATTTATTTACTTATTTACTTATTTACTGTGCTTATATACCACTGTTCTCAGCCCGAAGGCGACTCACAGCGGTGTACAACATAGAAAAACAGGGTTCAAAATTCAAGGCACAATCTAAAACAATCCACAGACCAGCATTAGCATCAACATTATCATCAAAAACATCATCAATTACTACAAAAGCCATTTCACATCGTCTCATCGTCCAAACCACAATCCAGTATCATTTTCCATTGTTCCATTCCTATCGTCCTTACCAATCATTGCACTTCTTGTTCGAACGCCTTCTTGAACAGCCAAGTTTTTAATTTTCTGCGGAAGATCATCAGGGAAGGTGCCAGTCTGATGTCCACGGGAAGGGTGTTCCATAGCTGAGGAGCCACCACCGAGAAGGCCCTATCTCTCGTCCCCGCCAGCTGTGCCTGTGACGCAGGCGGGATCGAGAGCAGGGCCTCCCCAGAAGATCTCAAAGTCCTGGTGGGCTCGTAGGCCGAGATGCGGTCAGATAGGAATCTTGGGCCGGAACCGTTTAGGGCTTTATAGGCCAACGCCAGCACCTTGAATTGAGCCCGGTAGCAAATTGGCAGCCAGTGGAGCTGGTACAACAAGGGCATTGTGTGCTCCTTGCGTTCCGCATGCGACCATGAGGCAGCCTTATTGTTGTGGAAATGGGAATAAGGGATATGCTGCCAAATAAGGAAGGTGAAGGGGGGGTGTCCCATGTGCAAAAGCTGAGTGTGGGGCTCTGTGCAAAAGGTTGAGTGCGGGGTGCATCCCACCACCTGATTTATCGGAAATCACATGATTTAAGGGAAATGAGGACTTTCGGTTTTCCAAACTGTATATATATAGAGTTCAGTCCACCAGAAGGGGTCGCTTCCTCAGGAACGCCTCTTTGCGTTTTGGAGGTGACCAGGCAGCTGCTTGAAACTTAATAAACTGCTTTCCTTTGGATGAATCAAGTTGTCCGTCCCTTTGACTCCTGCCTGCGCTCGCTCGAAGGTTGCAAGCCAAGCTTTGGCCGAGGGCCCTATTGGGCAAAAAGGTCTGCTACAACCAAGTGGCATCGAAAATGGCTACGCGTGTCAGTGCTGACACACGTGTCATAGGTTCGCCATCATGGTTCTAGGTAGTGCCATTTTGCCAGGTTGTCTTTTGATCTGCCCACTCTGTTTCTGATCCTGTTTAGGAACTTCCAAGTTGCCCATTCTTGGTTTGCCCTAGAGGAAGATCCTCGTGGGGGGGCATCCAGTTGGGATTTCCAATTGGGATACTCTTGCTATGGCTGGGGGGATGTTAAGAGGAGTGATGGTTCTCGACTGGTCTGAACATGGAGACTAGATTAGCAGTCGTTTGTAAAGGGCTGTGATGGATCTGCTTTCTGATTTATACTTGTATCTTTTGTTATTTCCATTGCAGAAAATCAGATGTGTAGTAGGATAGCAAAGTTGTGCTTTGGAGGGGGGTATTTCCTAGCTCTGCTTACCATAGTGTTGTCATTAGAATACCTTATTTTTGAACACAGGCAGACACATACACATATCCACTATAGTGAGTTCAGTTTTCGGAGCTGTCCCTGCTTTCTTCCGTTGGTGAAAGTTCACGGTTCATTAGAGGTTTGTTTTTACAACCCGACGTTCTCAGTCTTTTGCATTTCCACTTAAAGCGTTGATCCAATGGAAGGTGTCATCTTAGCTTCCTCCGATTGAACATTCCCGTCAATTTTAATAGCCGAGGCTTAACTTTACAAGCTGTGACCTGCAGTTAGCTGCGAAATTGGGGGGGGGGGGTCCCCTTCAGTCATTTAATGGCTGTGTGGGAAGTGGTACTGCATTTGAAATCAGCAGGCACCTTTGACAAATTATTACGGGCACATTTACTTGGCCAACTCCAGGCTTTTAAACATTGTAGGTCATCACCTTTAACAGCATGACCTTTGGTTTTGCTTCGGTGCCGCCTTGTTGGAGCATGAATATCTTCAGGAATCCCCAAAGCCTGAAGACACTCCCATTTGTCTTAAATGTACGATGAGATTCTTGCTTGAAGAGTGTTTGGCTTTCAGCAATGGAGGAGGGATTCTCTGAACAGTTTGTGTATTTGTGTAGCAAATAAATAAATAAATAAATTCCATAAAATTAAAGAATTGGAAAGGACTTGGAAGGACAGTGAATTTCTCCATTCAGCTTCAGTAAATAAGTCTATCTGGTTTTGGAGAGGTAAGAAAAGCTTCATGCTGTCTACTTTCTAGACAGCAGTGGTTCCCAACCTTTTATTTGACTAGGGAACCACTTCACTTGGAACCACTTTGACCAGAGACCACTTGACCAAGGACCACTATGACCAGGGACCAATTTATTTATTTTATTTTATTTATCGTGTCAGGAGCAAGCCACACAGTTTTACTGCATTTTATAACAAACAAACAAAACACAAAGTTTGCAAGCTTGGTAGTTGATTAAATGTCCTTTGACCAGTATCTGGGCCCTTGGAGTGCCTCTGGTGTTGCCGCAAGAAGGTCCTCCATTGTGCATCATGTGGCAGGGCTCAGGGTGCATTGCAGCAGGTGATCAGTGGTTTGTTCTTCTCCACACTCGCATGTCGTAGATTCCACTTTGTAGCCCCATTTTTTAAGATTGGCTCTGCATCTAGTGGTACCAGAGCGCAATTGACCGGGGACCACTTTGACCAGAGACCACTTTGACCAGAGACCACTTTGACCAGGGACCACTTGACTAGGGACCACTTTGACCAGGGACCACTTGATCATGGACCACTCAATCAGGGACCACTTTGACCAAGGACCACTTTGACGAGGGACCATTGACCAAGGACCACTTGACCAGGGACCCCTTTGACCAGGGACCACTTTGACCAGGGACCACTTGATCAGGAACCATTTTGACGAGGGACCACTTTTACCAGGGACCACTTTGACCAAGGACCACTTGATCATGGACCACTTGATCAGGGACCACTTGGACCAAGGACCACTTTGACAAAGGACCACTTGACCAAGGACCACTTGGACCAGGGACTGCTTTGACCAGGGACCGCTTTGAGCAGAGACCACTTGACCATGGACCACTTGATCAGGGACCACTTTGACCAGGGACCACTTTGACCAGGGACCACTTTGACCAGGAACCACTCTCCAACATTCATACCAAAAGGGTTAAGTTCTTGGTCAACTTTAGATCTGGTTTGGTTATCTGGGGTGCTGATTCATAAAATTGCATTGGATAAACCACATCAGCTCTGGCTTCTGTTATACAACATATGTCATCCAGTAGTTGCCATCTGCTCGCCCACAGAAAACCATTGGCACTTTAAGAGGGTTTAGTGAGATCAGTCTCTCTCGTTGGAATGGTGTAGTAACGGTGCAGCTGTGGACTGTAGTTCTTGTAGAACACTGGTGGTCCACAGAGCACAGATTGGGTACCATTGTTCCACAGCATGCATTACTTTATGCACCTCCATCATTTCTTCCTTCCTTGAATTTTTGTTCTCAGCCAGGGGCGGCTCATCCATTACGCAAAGTAAGTGGTTGCGGTACCCTTTTTTTGCCAGGGGCGCAGAGGCATCTCTGTAAATGCTCCTCGACTGCAACTTGAGGAGCACCCCCTCGGCTCACAACAGCCCTAGCTGTCTGGAGTGGGGGGGGGGAGCCTCGGCTTCCTTGCCTCACTGCCAGGTGACCCTCTTCCCAAAGGGGCCGGGCCCTTGAGCCTCGCCTAGCCCCTCTCATTCCTGCTCCATGATGGAATTGAACCAAATATGGCACACAGAACTCCCACGACGAACAGAATATATATATCAATGATTGGTTGGGGGGGGGGGGGCGCCAAAATACTGTTTGCTTGCCGTTGAAAATTACCTAGGGCCGCCTCTGGCTTAGCCAAACCAGACCCAAAAGCCACAACCTTGCATCCCAAACCAAAGTGCCAAATCTCCAATCCGGTTGCTTTTTTCTGCAGTGCCTGCTTGCCTGCCCTCGTTTCTGGAGCTTCCATACATTCTCCTTGCAGCCTATTTTGATCAGGCTTATTCACTTAGCCTCTTGACTATGGTCTACGTGGTTGCTTAGACTGTGGTGGCTTAGCCTCCACGCTGATTTGTTCTCTTTGTACGTGCACCAGCTTTTGCAAGCCTAAGTCTTCCGGTGTGGTCTTTGTAGGGCCTTCAGTCCACCTTCTGTTCTTCCTTTGCTCACTTATCCCAACATAGTTATCGTTGGGTAGTGGGGTTACGTACCTTCTGCTTAGGGTTTTCTTACTAGATTGATTCAAAGGCAGATTGCTGTTGCCTTCTTCTGGTGTCGTCCATTCAGTTTTCATGTCTTGGCCTCCTGGAGTGTTTCTAGGCCAATGTTCAAACCATGATGGCTCTCTACCCCAGAATTAGGCAACAACAAGTCACCCAAATGATGGAATAGACCAAGATTTAATGTAAATATAGTGCTCCACTTTCTGAATTGCAATTCTTCGCTTGGGGGATGAACCTATGGGGTTGTTGTAGGTTTTTCGGGCTATATGGCCATGGTCTAGAGGCATTCTCTCCTAACGTTTTGCCTGCATCTATGGCAAGCATCCTCAGAGGTAGTGAGCACTCACTACCTCTGAGGATGCTTGCCATAGATGCAGACAAAACGTCAGGAGAGAATGCCTCTAGACCATGGCCATATAGCCCAAAAAACCCCACAACAACCCAGTGATTCCGGCCATGAAAGCCTTCGACAACCTATGGGGTATTTATAAAGGGGTCGCGGCATTAGGGAGGTTGAGAAACACTGCCCTAAATGGATAAATACCCCATAGGTTCATCATGTTGTGGTGACCCCCAAACATAACATTATTTTTGTTGTCATTTTGCTCCTGTTACGAATAGTCATGTAAATATGTGATACGCAGAGTGTGTTTTCATTCACTGGACCAAATCTGGCACAGATACCCAATACGCCCAAATTTGGATACTGGTGGGGTTTGGGGGCGGGGGTTGATTTTGTCATTTGGGAGTTGTAGTTGCTGAGATTTATAGTTCATCTACAATCAAGGAGCATTCTGAACTCCTCCAATGATGGAATTGAACCAAACTTGACACATAGAACTCCCATGACCATCAGCAAATACTGGAAGGGTTTGGTGGGCATACTCAATATGCCGAGATGTGAACACTGGTGGAGTTTGGGGAAAATAGACTGTGCCATTTGGGAGTTGTAGTTGCTGAGATTTGTAGTTCACCTACAATCAAGGAGCATTCTGAACTCCACCAACAATGGAATTGAACCAAGCTTGGCACACACAACTCCCATGACCAACAGAAAATACTGGAAGGGTTTGATGGGCATTGACCTTGAGTTTGGGAGTTGTAGTTCACTTACATCCAGAGAGCACTGTGGACTCAAGCAATGATAGATCTGGACCAAACTTGGCACAAGTACTCAATATGCCCAAATGTGAACACTGGTGGAGTTTGGGGAAAATAGACTTTGACATTTGGGAGTTGTAGTTTCTGGGATTTATATAGGCTCTGTTGCCTGTGCCGAGTGCAAGGAAGCTTCCTTTACAGCATGGGAAAACTTGGGCTCTCCCTCCAGGTGTTTTGGACTTCAATTCCCACCATTCCTAACAGCCTCAGGTCCTTTCCTTTCCCCTCTTAGCTGCTTAAGATAAGTGCTGGGCCCATAACCATCGTTAGGCTCTGTTGCCTGTGTGGAGTGCAAGGAAGCTTCCTCTACGGCAGGCATGGGCAAGCTTGGACCCTTCCTCATGGTTAAGCTTGGGCCCTTCCTCCAGGTGTTTTGGACTTCAACTCCCACCATTCCTAACAGCCGCAAGTCCCATCCTTTTCCCTCTCAGCCACTTAATCTGAGTGCTGGGCCCATAACCATAGTTAGGCTCTGTTGCCTGTGCCGAGTGCAAGGAAGCTTCCTCTACAGCATGAGCAAACTTGGGCTCTCCCTCCAGGTGTTTTGGACTTCAACTCCCACCATTCCTAACAGCCGCAAGTCCCTTCCTTTTCCTTTTCAGCCACTTAAGCAGAGTGCTGGGCCCATTACCAACATTAGGTTCTGTTGCCTGTGCCGAGTGCAAGGAAGCTTCCTTTACGTTATGGGCAAACTTAGGCATTCCCTCCAGGTATTTTGGACTTCAACTCGCACCATTCCTAACAGCCTGAGGAAAAGGAAAGGACCTGAGGCTGGGTTGTTGTAGGTTTTTTCGGGCTATATGGCCATGTTCTAGAGGCATTCTCTCCTGACGTTTCGCCTGCATCTATGGCAAGCATCCTCAGAGGTAGAGAGGTCTGTTGGAACTAGGAAAGTGGGTTTATATATCTGTGGAAAGACCAGGGTGGGACAAAGAACTCCTGTCTGTTGGAGCGAGGTGTGAATGTTTCAACTGACCACCTTGATTAGCATTTGATGGCCTGGCAGTGCCTGGGGCAATCTTTTGTTGAGAGGTTATTAGTTGTCCTTGTTTGTTTCCTCTCTGTTGTTTTGTTGTTTTAATTTTAGAGTTTTCAAATACTGGTAGCCAGATTTTGTTCATATTCATGGTTTCCTCCTTTCTGTTGAAATTGTCCACATGCTTCTTATGGATTTCAATGGCTTCTCTGTGTATCCTGATATGGTGGTTGTGAGAGTGGTCCAGCATTTCTGTGTTCTGAAATAATCTGCTGTGTTCAGGTTGGTTCATCAGGTGCTCTGCTCAGGTGACCTGAGGCTGTTAAGAATGATGGGAGTCGAAGTCCAAAACACCTGTAGGGAAGGCCAAAGTTTGTCCAGGATCCAAAAAGATGCAGATATTATTATTTCCCCTACGTTTCCCAAGGGTGCATTAGATGATACAAGTCTTTCAGATCCTTCCAGTGGCCAGTTAGTGCTGATGTGCGAAAGAAATAAATCTGGGTTGTTGTAGGTTTTTTCGGGCTGTATGGCCATGGTCTAGAGGCATTCTCTCCTGACGTTTCGCCTGCATCTATGGCAAGCATCCTCAGAGGTAGTGAGGTCTGTTGGAACTAGGAAAAAGGGTTTATATATCTGTAGAATGACCAGGGTGGGACAAAGGACTCTTGTCTGCTGGAGCTAGGTGTGAATGTTTCAGCTGACCACCTTAATTAGTGGGTTGGTATGGTTTTTTCAGGCTATATGGCCATGGTCTGGAGGCATTCTCTCCTGACGTTTCGCCTGCATCTATGGCAAGCATCCTCAGAGGTAGTGAGGTCTGTTGGAATTAGGAAAAATCTGCTTCCCCAAAGTGAGTTTCTTCCTTTGGCGTCGGCACTCTGTTGGCTGCAGTGACATCTAATGGTCACAAAGTAGAATTTGCCCCGCCGTTCTGATTTCGTGGGAATCTATATCACATTTAATTTTACGTTCTTGACAGCGTGAGATTGTTATCGCTCAGCTAGTACATACCTATCTCATCCTCCGAACAAAGCTGCCAGACACTTGCATTAGTTCTGGAAAGATTAGATACGGCTACTCGTAATATCAAAGATGGGCTGCGATAGAGCGCTTGGAGTATCCGGTGAAAAGTATCTGAGAAGCATCTTGTGAGCTGGAAGTGGATTGGAGTACTTGAGAAACTGCCGTGAAGACCTGGCAGTCCTCATGGCCTAATTTGGAGAGCTCTCTTGTTTCCTTCTCCATCTCCCATATTTTGCAGCAAACAGGGATGATGTGTTATTGCCCCAACCATAATTTCCATCTTCATTGCTATGATACTTCATCTTGTTGATGGGAAGCTTCCCACCAGAGTGGAAATCATCTATCGGACAGATGGCAAGCTATTTAACCTCAAAACCAAGGTCACAACATCTGTTATAGAACTTCAATATGCTGATGACAACGTGGTCTATGCACATTCAGAAGTAGAAAAAAAGAGAAATTGATAATATAACAGAAATAGGTATGGGGAGGACCAAAATAAAATACTTGGGTGTAATTATACGTAAAAATATGGAAAAGATGACAGAGATCAACTATAAACAGACATGGAAGAAAATTTCTAATAGTATGAAAACTTGGAAAAAGAAAAATCTGGGTATCCTAGGAAAAATAAAGGCAACTAAAATGTTTTTGACACCAAAATTATTATACCTATTTCAAGTCCTTCCATTGGAAATCAAACAAGGACAATTTAATATCGGGAACAGGACTATAAAGAAATGGATCTTAGGAGAAAAGAAATCTAGATTGCCAAATAAATTATATTATACACATCAGGAAGAACTGGGATGGGAACTCCCAAATTTGGAATTGTATTATGAAGCTTTTCAGCTAAAAACAAAAAACAAAAGAGTGAATGAATTCAGATATACTGGATAAGTGAGTGGACAATATTGAATGAAGGAGGTGGAGATAATGGAAGGGTGTAGAGAAATGTGATTATTGGCATCTATCATGTATTAATTGTATAAACCCGCTCATAAAACAAAGTATCAATAAAAAAATTTAAATCTGTTATAGAACACCAATATGCTGATGACAACATAGTCTATGCGCATTCAGAAGTAGACCTACAAGCCCATTGCAGAAACATACGAGAAGCTCGGCCTCTCATTGAATATTGAGAAAACCAAAGTGCTCTTTCAGTACTCACCCGCCAATCCCTCTGCAATGCCAGAAATACATTGTCGAAGGCTTTCATGGCCGGAATCACTGGGTTGTTGTAGGTTTTTTCGGGCTATATGGCCATGTTCTAGAGGCATTCTCTCCTGAGGTTTCGCCTGCATCTATGGCAAGCATCCTCACTACCTCTGAGGATGCTTGCCATAGATGCAGGCAAAACCTCAGGAGAGAATGCCTCTAGAACATTATTTCTCAACCTAGGGATCGGGACCCCTGGGGGGGGCAAGAGGGGGTGTTAGAGGAGTCACCAAAGACCATCAGAAAATATTATTTTTTATTGGTCATGGGGGTTCTGCGTGGGAAGTTTGGCCCAATTCTCTCATTGGTGGGGTTCAGAATGCTCTTTTATTGTAGGTGAACTATAAATCCCAGCAAATACAATGCCCAAATGTCAAGGTCTATTTTTCCCAAACTCCAACCGGACTAACATTTGGGCACATTGAGTATCTGTACCAAGTTTGGCCCAGATCCATCATTGTTTGAGTCCACAGTGCTCTCTAGATGCAGTGAACTACAACTCCCAAACTCCCACCAAACCCTTATAGTATTTCTGTTGGTCATACGAGTTCTGTGTGCCAAGTTTGCTTCAATTCCATCATTGGTGGAGTTCAGAATGCTCCTGCATATCCGATATTTACATTATGATTCATTACAGTTGCAAAATGACAGTCGTGAAGTAGCAACAAAAATAATGTTATGGTTGGGGGTCACAATAACATGAGGAACTATATTAAGGGGTCACGGCATTCGGAAGGTTGAGAACCACTGCTCTAGTCTAGAACATGGTCATATAGCCCGAAAAAACGTACAACAAGCCAGAAATATAGCTTCGTGGTGTAACATTAGAAAATGTTGATCATTCCTGCTCCCTTGGCAGCCACATCTCCACAAAAGTCAACATTGGCACTGAAATACAACACCACCTGAGCTCTGCGAGTGCAGCATTCTTCCAATCGAAGCAGGGAGTGTTTGAGGATTGGGACATCTGTAGAGATACCAAGGTGCTTGTTTATAAAGCAGTTGTCCTCCCAGCCCTTGTTATATGCCTACGAAACGTGGACTGTCTACAGACGTCACATGCAACTCCTGGAATGATCAGCGTTGCCTTTGAAAAATCCTACAAATCTCTTGGGAAGACAGGTTTACAAATGTCAGCATGCTGGAAGAAGCAAAGACCACCAGCATTGAAGCGATGCTCCTCCACCATCAACTCGTTTGCAAAATTTTCTGTAGGCAGAACTGATGGAATCGTTCTAGGAGTTGCATTTGACGTCTGTAGACAGTCCACGTTTTTCAGGCATAAAGCAGTGTTGGGAGGACAATAGCTTTATAAACAAGCACCTTGGTATCCCTACGGATGTCCTGGTCCTCAAACACTCTGCTTCATTTGGGAAAATGCTGATGGAATCGTTCCAGGAGTTGCATATGACGTCTGTAGACTGTCCACGTTCGCAGGCATATAGCAGGGTTGGGAGGACAATAGCTTTATAAACAAGCACCTTGGTATCCTTACGGATGTCCCCGTCCTCAAACACTCTGCTTCATTTGGAAAAATGCTGATGGAATCGTTCCAGGAGCTGCATGTGACGTCTGTAGACAATCCACGTTTCTCAGGCATATAGCAGGGTTGGGAGGACAATAGCTTTATAAGCAAGCACCTTGGTATCCCTACGGATGTCCCGGTCCTCAAACACTCTCTGCTTCATTTTGGAAAATGCTGATGGAATCCTTCCAGGAGTTGCATGTGACGTCTGTAGACAGTCCACGTTTCTTAGGCATAAAGCAAGGTTGGGAGGACAATAGCTTTATAAACAAGCACCTTGGTATCCCTACAGATGTCCCGGTCGTCAAACACTCTCTGCTTCATTTGGGAAAATGCTGATGGAATCGTTCCAGGAGTTGCATGTGACATCTGTAGACAGTCCACGTATCTCAGGCATAAAGCAGGGTTGGGAGGACAATGACAGGCCGAGCTTCTCGTACGCTTCTGCAAAGGTGTTTAGAGTGGCAGAAAATAGCAACGAATTAGTGCTGGCACTATATTCCTCCTGGAATCGACATCCATCATTCCGCTCTTTCCAAAGTTTGTTCTTCATGCTTCGAGATGCATTTCTTCCACCTTGCGCGAATGGCAAATGGCCAGAAAAGCCCGTCATTGATATGTGTATTTCTGGCTGGGGATGTCTTCTTTCGAAAGCTGTTGGAACAGATGTTTGCCTCGGCTGCCGGAGAACAATGGTTCCGCGAAAATATCTTGTAAGCCCAGAAGTTAATGCACTGCCAGCCACGTTATTTCCTCTTGGGAAGACAACCTTGCCACGAGGGAGAAGGTTCCCTTTCTGCCAGGACTCCTCCGTGTCACAGTTGGAGAGAGATGATTACTTACTAAGTACCTGATATTGCCGTTCGTGCTGTACAAACGAGTCCTCTGCTCTTGGCTTACTCTGAACTGTGATCCTGTCAAAACACAACGGTTTCTATAGCTGCACCAGAAAGGGTTTGCGGTTTTTTCTTCTTCTCTCGGTTGCATCCCCGTTTCCATACAGCTGGAGAATCTAGTGTGGATGAGCTTCCCAAGACCAAAATATTGTGAGATTCAGATGGTTTGCACAGTAACAACAACAACAACAACCTTTATTTATACCCCGCCACCACAATAATAATAATAATAATAATAATAATAATAATAATAATAATCTTTATACCCCACCACCATCTTCCCCCCAGTGGGATTAACACAACTCAAAAACCACTCAACGAATTTGCATGAAATTTGGACGCTACACCCCTAACAGACCAATGAGTGACCATCACTCATAAAATCTCCCCCAAAACAGTGGAAAGGACTTAAACCTCCCCCCCCCACCCCCCAAAAACCAAATGATGAAAAACTAAATGACAATACAGAAAAAAAAGGGAAAGAAAAGGGAGGGAGGGAGGGAGGGAGGGAGGAAGGAAGGAAGGAAGGAAGGAAGGAAGGAAGGAAGGAAGGAAGGAAGGGGAGAAATAAAATAAGAAAAAAAGAGAGAAAGAGGGGGAAAGAAGGAAGGAAAGAGGTAGGGAAAGAAGAAAGGAGAAGGAAAAAGGGGGGGAGAAAGGAAAGAGGTAGAGAAGGAAGGAAGGAGAGAAGGAAAGAAATTAAGGGAAGAAAGAGGGAGTGAAGGAAGGAGGGAAAGAAGGAAGGAAAGAAAGAAGGAAGGAAAGAGGTAGGGAAAGAAGAAAGGAGAAGGAAAAGGGGGGGAGAAAGGAAAGAGGTAGAGAAGGAAGGAAGGAGAGAAGGAAACAAATTAAGGGAAGAAAGAGGGAGTGAAGGAAGGAGGGAAAGAAGGAAGGAAAGACAGAAGGAAGGAAAGAGGTAGAGAAAGAAGAAAGGAGAAGGAAAAAGGGGGGAGAAAGGAAAGAGGTAGAGAAGGAAGGAGGGAAGGAAAGAAAATAAGGGAAGGAAAGTAAGAGGGAGTGAAGGAAGGAGGGAAAGAAGGAAAAAAGAGGGAGAGAAGGAAAGAGAAAGAAAGAAGGAAAGACAGAAGGAAGGAAAGAGGTAGAGAAAGAAGAAAGGAGAATGAAAAAGGGGAGAGAAAGGAAAGAGGTAGAGAAGGAAGGAGAGAAGGAAAGAAAATAAGGGAAGGAAAGTAAGAGGGGGTGAAGGAAGGAAGGAGGGAAAGAAGGAAAAAAGAGGGAGAGAAGGAAAGAGAAAGAAAGAAGGAAGGAAAGACAGAAGGAAGGAAAGAGGTAGAGAAAGGAGAAAGGAGAAGGAAAAGGGGAGAGAAAGGAAAGAGGTAGAGAAGGAAGGAAGGAGAGAAGGAAAGAAAATAAGGGAAGGAAAGTTTAACTTGTTGTCCACATGGACTCCAAGATCTTTTTCACACGTCCTGCTCTCGAGCCAGGCCTCATCATCCTCCATTCTGTCTCTTTACATTTCGTTTTTTCTGCCTAAGTGGAGTTTCTTGCATTTGTTCCCGTTGAGCTAGGCATGTTTAGCCTGAAGAAGAGAAGGCTGAGAGGAGACATGATAGCCATGTATAAGTATATGAGAGGAAGTCATAGGGAAGAGGGAGCAAGCTTGTTTTCTGCTGGAGACTAGGGCGCAATGGAACAATGGCTTCAAACTACAAGAAAGGAGATTCCATCTGAACATGAGGAAGAACTTCCTGACTGTGAGAGCCATTCAGCAGTGAAACTCTCTGCCATGGAGTGTGTTGGAGGCTCTTTCTTTGGAGGCTTTGAAGCAGAGGCTGGATGGACATCTGTCGGGGTGCTTTGGATGCGATTTTCCTGCTTCTTGGCAAAATGGGGTTTAACTGGATGGCCCAGGAGGTCTCTTCCAACTCTTTGATTCTATGATTCTATGAAAGCAATGAAAAATGATAGAAACAGTGTTGTCCAAAACAGTATTTTCCACAGGCAACAAATAGTCTATGAACTTCAAGGTGCAAAGGTAAAAAGACAAGATCCAAGGATGCAAAATCAAAAGAACAAGACAGCGTGGAGATCCCAAACCTGGCAAAACTAGTAACATGAAACTAGAAATCCACTTGGAAACAAGACTGTAATGAAAGTTGACGAGACTGAGCTAAAATCCTTTCCCATCCCATATAAAGCTTTTCTTGTCCCATGAAATGAAAGGAAAGCATTCCATTTGCCTTTACAACCAGATAAGGATTTCTCATCTCTTTTTTCTAGCAGATGGGCTGACCTTTGGCAGTTTTGAGAATTTTGTCTTAGTTTACAAAAGTGGCGGCAAAAAAAGACCAATGGGATTTTGTCCTGCATCAAGAGGAGCCTAGTGTCTAGATTGAGGGAAGTCATGCTCCCCATGCTCTATTCTGCCTTGGTTAGACCACTTTACCTGGAATATTGTGTCCAATTCTGGGCACCACAATTCAAGAGAGATATTGACAAGCTGGAATGTGTCTAGAGGAGGGCGACTCAAATGATCAAGGGTCTGGAGAACAAGCCCTATGAGGAGCGGCTTAAGGAGTTGGGCATGTTTAGCCTGAAGAAGAGAAGGCTGAGAGGGGAAATGTAGCCATGTATAAACATGTGAGAGGAAGCCACAGGGAGGAGGAGGGAGCAAGCTTGTTTTCCGCTTCCTTGGAGATTAGGACGCGGAACAATGGCTTCAAACTACAAGAGAGGAGATTCCATCTGAACACGAGGAAGAACTTCCTGACTGTGAGAGCCGTTCAGCAGTGGAACTCTCTGCCCCGGAGTGTGGTGGAGGCTCCTTCTTTGGAAGCTTTTAAGCAGAGGCTGGATGGCCATTTGTCAGGGGTGATTTGAATGCAATATTCCTGCTTCTTGGCATGGGGTTGGACTGGATGGCCCAGGAGGTCTCTTCCAACTCTATGATTCTATGATTCTATGATTCTATGACCTACAATCAAAGAGCATTCTGAACTCCACCAATGATGGAATTCAACCAAACATGGCATACAGAGCACTGTGGACTCAAAAAATGATGGATTTGGACGAAACTTGGCAGGAATACTCCATATGCCCTGAACCCTGGGAAAATAGACCTTGACATTTGGGAGTTGTAGTTGCTGGGATTTATAGTTCACCTACAATCAAAGAGGATTCTGAACCCTACCAACTATAGAATTGGGCCAAACTTCCCACACAGAACTCTCATGATCAACAGAAAACATTGTGTTTTCTGATGGTCTTTGACGACCCCTCTGACACCCCAGGGGTTCCGACCCCCAGGTTGAGAAACACTGTGTTATGGAGTTCTGTTTCCTTAGTGCAAAATCTGGGCTACGCTTTGCTAGGATTGTGAGTTTTGTGTTTCCTTTCATTCTGGTGAGCTCCGATGCCTCTGAGCGCATGCTTGGCAACTTTGGCCGGCCAGCCAGGAAGGAACAAGAGAGTGCCTCATAAAATGCTGCAAGACTTGGCTCCCATCCTGGAAAGCACTTAATCATGCACTTCAACGATGCACCTAAGTTTATTTACGCTTTCAGCTAATCATATGCTTAAATGGAGGCGCTCGGCAGATTGTTACGTAACACCCACTCGCCAAGAAAGCGATGGTGGAATGAGGAACCAAATACCAGGGCGCACAACATGATCGACAACAAGGGCTTTTGTTTTGTCGCACGCTGGGCCTGTAACAGCTGTACTTTTCTATAGGACATATACTTTAAGCCCAGCGGGAAGCCAGGGGTGCCTCAAAGAGAGGTTCTCAGGGATTTTTCTGAAGTGATGGTCTTTAGAGTCTTTAATGATACAACAAAGTCAAATAACAAATCTTCAATGGTTCAAACAACACTTCAAGGCTTTCTTAGTCTAGTCCTCAATGGGCTGGTACCTGATTTTGATTAACGGAAACTTCTCTATAGGAAATACCCTTTTTAACCTCTCCCAGGTTGTTTACTATTTATTTATTTATTTATTTATTTACAGTTCTTATATTCCGCCCTTCTCACCCCGCAGGGGACTCAGGGCGGATTACAGTAAACACATATATGGCAAACATTCAATGCCAGTTTGACAAACAACATTTAACAGACAAAGGCTATTTAACTTTTTTTTCTGGCCGCCAGGGGAGTTGCTGCTTTTCATCGTCCATCAACGACACCGATGAAGTTCTTCCGCATTCCACATTCTCCGGAGTCTTCTTTCTTTATGGCCTCATAAATTAGTTAAATTTAGCCTCCCACACAAGGTGGTCCCTTATTTTTCTACTTGACAGATGCAACTGTCTTTCGGGTTGCAAAGGTCGACAACGGGCTACACAATGGCTGGACACCCACTCCAGCCCGGGCTGGCTTTGAACTCATGACCTTTTGGTCAGAGTGATCTTAATGCAGCTGACACCTAGCCAGCTGCGCCACAATCCCGGTGCTATCTATACTATACTATCTATGCCTCATTGGTGTGGGTCCTACTACCGATTCCAAATGCGTCTCGGTATTGAGTAGACCTACCAGCCGAGGCTTGTAGATATTTCAGATGGAGTTCCGTGGATCTGTAGTGCTGTCCTCCCTCAGAGAATTCTTTGAAAACTTCAGGGCTGTTTTCCCTCTGATTGCTGTGAGGCTGAGAGGCTGTGAGCTCTCCGCCAGAGCCTTGGGACCTTTTCCCTGGAATTTCTGTTTCTGTTTCCCCAGATATTCCTTTTCCCTGGATGCTATCTTTCCCTGTATGCTCTTTTTCTCTGGATAGTCTGTTTCACTGGATGTTCTTGAGAAAATAAACTTTTCTACGGGACGAGCTGGTCTACGTCCTATAGTTAGCTTCCTTGTGTGAGACTGCCCACAAAATGGCTCCTTTCCCTCCCAGAGCCCTGAACAAGGGGCGGAACCAAAGCTTAATTATGATGGACAGGAGGCCTGTCAACTTCTTCTGTGACACCTTCAGAAAACTCGGCAGAAATGTATCCAATTGTCTGGTGATTATGTGGAAAAGTGAATCGTGGTAGTTAAAGAGCACATTCCAAGGATTATTTCTGCGTTTGATTTATTAAAATATTCCCATCCAAACCCAAGTAACGAAGGTGGAGGCATTACTTTTCATTCAACCCTCATAGTTTCACATGCATGTGCCACACCACGTGCTGTTGTTTTTGTTGCTGGTTTTTTATAGTCACTGGTTTTGTCAGGACATTCAATAACATACAGGAATTACGAGTAGTATGAGTACAAAATCCATTATTAAGGACTCTTCGTTGTCTGGTATGGGAGGAGGTCCATGGAGGTGACACCCTGAGATGATATACAGTTGTACCTACATTAACATATTTTAAAGTACGAGAGTGTCTCAGAATCAATACATATTTCACCTTGGCAAACTGGAACTGTAATTTTGGCTAATTCTAAGTCAAAGCCTCGTGATTTTCCCTGGAAGCAAGTTGTCCTCTTGGATGTAATTTGGACAATGTCACCATTACAATGACAGCATGCAATTAAGCAGTGCAATTCTACAACCTGTGCTCATTCCTCAGTTGGGTATCAGCCAGCATGTCAACTTGTTCTGGTACGGCTAAAATACCATTGGCTTTTCGAGCTCCTGCATCACACTCTCGGTTCATGTCCAACTTGTTGTCCATGAAGACTCTAAGATCTTTCTCACATGGTGTGCTGGTATGGCCGTACCAGGAGCTCCAATTTTATTTGTTTTGTATTAAATCTTTGCTTGCAGTCCAAGGTTTCAGGGACTCTGCAGATAGGTGGCTTCCTTTGGTTGCAGTCATAGGGCAAGTCACCTGTCCATCATTGTTAAGTTTTGGTTCCGCCCTTGCTCAGGGCAATTGGGAAGGGAAGGGAGCCATTTTTAGTTAGTCTCAGCAAGGTAAGCTAATGTACAGGACGTGTGCAAGCTTCCCCTGTACAAAAGCTTCAACCCTTAAGACCTTCCGGGGGAGAACAGTCTTAAGAGCACCCAAAGATTTCCAGGGAAGCAGTCCTAAAGCTTTGAGGAATTTTGGAGGGTGAACAGTTTGAAAGAGCAAAGAACTCCAGTTGGAGAGTATCTAAGCCTTTACTGGTAGGTCCACTCGGTTCTTTGAGACGCAGTTCGACCCGGTAGCGGAGCCCACATCAGTTAGGGTTAGATTACAGTCAGCCTGGGAGAAGTTAAAAAGAGGACTTTAAAGTAAAGAAGAAGTTATTGAAGACAGTTGCCTGTCCTTCGTGGGCAAGTTTAGGAAGCCACCAGTTGCATAAAAGCCTGGAATCATTTGTTTAACTTTCATAGAATCATAGAATCAAAGAGTTGGAAGAGACCTCCTGGGCCATCCAGTCAAACCCCATTCTGCCAAGAAGCAGGAACATTGCATTCAAAGCACCTCTGACAGATGGCCATCCAGCCTCTGTTTAAAAGCTTCCAAAGAAAGAGCCTCCACCACACTCCTGGACAGAGAGTTCCACTGCTGAATGGCTCTCACAGTCAGGAAGTTCTTCCTCATGTTCAGATGGAATCTCCTCTCTTGTAGTTTGAAGCCATTGTTCCATTGCATCCTAGAAAACTAGCTTGCACCCTCCTCCTCCCTGTGGCTGCCCAGTTCCCTAAGCCGCTCCTCATAGGGCTTGTTCTCCAGACCCTTGATCATTTTATTTGCCCTCCTCTGGACACATTCCAGCTTGCCAATATCTCTCTTGAATTGTGGTGCCCAGAATTGGACACAATATTCCAGGTATAGTGGTCTAACCAAAGCAGAATAGAGCATGGGTAGCATGACTTCCCTAGATCTAGACACTATGCTCCTCTTGATGCAGGCCAAAATCCCATTGGCTTTTTTTGCCGCCACATCACATTGTTGGCTCATGTTTAACTTGTTGTCCACGAGGACTCCAAGATCTTTTTCACACGTCCTGCTCTTGAGCGAGGTGCCCCCCATTTTGTATCTTTGCACTGGGAAGGCGCTGAACAGACTGCGCTCTGGCACCACGAGATGCAGAGCCAACCTTCAGAAATGGGGCCACAAAGTGGAGTCCCTGACCACCTGCTGCAATGCAACCTGAGTACTGCCACATGCATAATGGAGGACCTTCTTGTGGTAACACCAGAGGCACTCCACGGGGCCAGAGACTGGCCAAAGGACATTTGATCAACTACCAAGCTTGAAAACTTTGTTTGTTTGTTTGTTAAAAATGCAATACAACTGTTTGGTTTGCTCCTGACACGATAAATAAATAGTTGGGGAGACTAGGTGCTTTAACTCTACCCAATAACAGTGAAGCAAAAGCTGGAAATCGGTTAACGGTGACATACGGCGATACGTTTCCCCCTGTAGCAGACAATGAGTTTCTCACTGTGCCTTGTTTGCATATGAGTAAGCGCTTATTTGCATACCAAAGATTAAAGCAATCAGTAGGGGAACAGTCTAGATTTCCCCCACCCGGAGGGAGAAAAAACAAATGGAAAAAGAGCATATCTTGCAAGCAAGTCGTTTTACATTTATCAGACCTGACAATTGTCTTTCTCCTGGACGAGGCAAGGCAACCTTTGATCCAGGGAGTAAAGGGTTTAAAAGAAGCGGTGGTCTCTCTCTCCCCTGCTGAAGAAACCAGACTTAGATCCCTTGGTTCCCTCCAGTGACCGCCCAGTTTCGAATCTCTCGTTCCTGGGCAAGGTGATTGAGAGGACAGCAGCGGAGCAGGTGCAGCAATTCCTAGACGACACAGCCGGACTAGATCCCTTCCAGTCCGCTTCCGTGCGGGGCACGGGACAGAGACTGGGCTGGTCTCCATCACGGATCACCTTTGATCACAGCTTGACCAGGGCGGGTCAGCGCTGTTTGTGTTATTGGATCTCACAGCAGCATTTGACCCAGTCAACCACCATCTTCTGACCCACCGCCTTGCTGTTGCTGGAGTCAGGGGGAGAGCTTTGAATTGGCTCCCCTCCTTCCTTCACAACTGTGGACAGTGAGTGGAAAGGGGAGGCCTGGTCTCTGAGAGGTCCCCCCCCTCTCTCTCTCTTGTGGGGTTCCTCAGGGGGCCATTCTCTCCCTTCTCTTGTTTAACATCTATATGCGACCACTTGCTCAGCTGGTTTGAGGTTTTGGGCTGGAGTGTGACCAGTACACTGATGACACTCAGCTGGTGCTGAAGATGGAAGGCCGACCGGACTCTGTCCCCGATTCCTTCCCTCAGTGCCTCGAGGCCGTGACTGGATGGCTGCGTGCCAGCAGGTTGAGGGTGAATCCAGCAAAGACGGAGATCCTATGGCTGGGTCGACCGGGCAGTGGGGACATCCATCTGCCTACCCTGGATGGCGAGGCGCTACGCCCGTCATCGTTGGTCAAGAGTCTGGGAGTCCTTTTGGACCCTCTGCTGAGGATGGAGGTCCAGGTCTCTCTCCGCCGTGAGCAGAACCGCCTTCTTTCTTTCACCTGCGGCAGGCTAGACAGCTGTCCCCCTCCCTGTCCAGGGACGACCTGGCTACGGTGATCCAGGCCACAGTCATCTCAAGACTGGGCTACTGTAATGGCCTCTACATTGGCCTTCCTCTGTCGGTGATCCGGAAGCTCAAGTTGGTACAATACGCAGCTGCTCGGCTTCTTGCGGGAATTCCGATGAGATGCCACATCACTCCAATCTTACTCCACCTGCATTGGTTACCAATTGAGCACCGGATCCCTTTCAAAGGGATGGGACTCACCTTGAAGGCCTTGCATGGTCTGGGGACGATGTACCTGAGGGACCGCCTCACCCCCTCCCAACCCCAGAGATCCCTCCGTTCTGAGGACCAAGATTTGTTGGAAAATCTCAGTGTCAAGACCTTGCGTCTAACAGCAACCAGGCGCAGAGCCTTCGCAGCAGTGGCACCATCACTCTGGAATACTCTGCCACCTGAAGTCCGTGCCTTGAGGGACTTACCAGCTTTCCGCAGGGCATGGAAGACATACCTATTTCGACAGGCTTTTGATCTTTGATACTGCTGTGTTTAAATTGTTTTAAATTGCTTTTAAATTTTGTTAGATTTTAGCCATTCTTGTAAGCCGCTCTGAGCTCCAGGGGAGTGGCGGCATATACGTTTGAATAATAAATAAATTAATAAATGAATAAAGGTTTTCCCTTGATGTTAAGTCTAGTCAAGTCTCACTCTGGGGGTTGGTGCTCATCTCCGTTTCAAAGCCGAAGAGCCGGCGTTGTCCATAGACGCTTCCAGGGTCATGTGTGTTGTGACTCAGCTGGAATCACAGAGTTTTAGTGTCAGTGACCCTTAAAAAAAAGAAAAAAAGGACTTCCTTCTAATTCTGCCCGTTTTTGTCTCTTTTTGTCTGTATTTATATAAATCCTGCAGCCAGGAAAGACTCAGGGGACTTCTTATCAACATGAATGCAGTAATAGTTCTGAGGTGCATAGATGGCCCGCAAAAGCCTTTCAAGCATATTAATTTTGTGATGAACTACTATTGAATAAGCCCTCCCTCCCTCCCTTTCTTTTTCCTTCCTTCATGTCCCTCCTTCCTTCCTTCTTCCTTTCCTTCTTTCTATGTAAGATATAAATACAATATTAAATGGAAGGAACAGTCAAGAAGTAACGAGAGAAGGACGGAAAGAGGGAGGGAAGGAAGGAAGGAAGGAAGGAAGGAAGGAGGGAGGGAGGGAGGGAGGGAGGGAAAGAAGGAAAGAAAGAAAGAAAGAAAGAAAGAAAGAAAGAAAGAAAGGGAAGCAAGGAATGAGAGAAGGAAATAAAAAATGCAAGGAAAAAGAGAGGGAAGGAAGGAGAGAAGGAACGAAAGATAGGGAAGGAAGGAAGGAAGGAACCAAAGAGCAAAGAAAAGGAGGAAAGAAACAGGTAGAGATGGAAGAAAGATGAGAGATAGGGAAAGAAAAAGAGGAAAGGAAGGAAAGAGGGAAGGAAGCAGAGAAAGAATGAAAGATAAGGAAGGAAGGAAGGAAGGAAGGAAGGAAGGAAGGAAGGAAGGAAGGAAGGAAGGAAGGAAGGAAGGAACCACAGAGCAAAGAAAGGGAGGAAAGAAACAGGTAGAGATGGAAGAAAGATGAGAGATAGGGAAAGAAAAAGAGGAAAGGAAGGAAAGCGGGAAGGGAGGAGAGAAAGAGGGAGAGAAGGTTGGCCACAGCAACGCATGGCGGGTACAGCTAGTAGTAAATAAATAAATAAATAATAAATCTGCATCTTCTCCCGCAGTGGGGTATTGGTTTCCAGGTGGAAGGTGGTCCCGGTCGGGGTTGGCTTGATGCGCCTTCCTCTTGCCACGTTTCTTTCTTTCGCCCTCCATTCGTGCCTCTTCAAATTCTACAGCACTGCTGGTCACAGCTGACCTCCAGCTGGAGCGCTCAAGGGCCAGGGCTTCCCAGTTCTAAGTGTCTATGCCAGAGTTTTTGAGGTTGGCTTTGAGCCCGTCTTTAAATCTCTTTTCCTGCCCACCAACTTTCTGTTTTCCGTTCTTGAGTTCAGAGTAGAGCAACTGCTTTGGGAGATGGTGGTCGGGCATCCGGACAATGTGGACAATGTCCAGTGGTGTTGATGGCAGAGGACCATCGCTTCAGTGCTGGTGGTCTTTGCTTCTTCCAGCACGCTGACATTTGTCCGCTTGTCTTTCCAAGAGATTTGCAGGATTTTCCAGAGGCAGCAGTGATGGAATCGTTCCAGGAGTTGCATGTGGTGTCTGTAGACAGTGGTCAGGCATCCGGACAACGTGGCTGGTCCAGCAGAGTTGATGGCGGAGGACCATCACTTCAGTGCTGGTGGTCTTTGCTTCTTCCAGCACGCTGATATTTGTCCGCTTGTCTTCCCAAGAGATTTGCAGGATTTTCCAGAGGCAGCGTTGATGGAATCATTCCAGGAGTTGCATGTGATTGTCTGTAGACAGTGGTCGGGCATCCGGACAACGTGGCTGGTCCAGTGGAGTTGATGGCGGAGGACCATCGCTTCAGTGCTGGTGGTCTTTGCTTCTTCCAGCACGCTGATATTTCTCCGCTTGTCTTTCCAAGAGATTTGCAGGATTTTCCAGAGGCAGCGCTGGTGGAATCGTTGCAGGAGTTGCATGTGACGTCTGTAGACAGTGGTCAGGCATCTGGACAACGTGGCTGGTCCAGCGGAGTTGATGGCGGAGGACCATCGCTTCAATGCTGGTGGTCATTGCTTCTTCCAGCACACTGACAGTTGTCCGCTTGTCTTCCCAAGAGATTTGCAGGATTTTCCAGAGGCAGCGTTGATGGAATCGTTGCAGGAGTTGCATGTGAAGTCTGTAGACAGTGGTCAGGCATCCGGACAATGTGGCTGGTCCAGCGGAGTTGATGGCGGAGGACCATCGCTTCAATGCTGGTGGTCTTTGTTTTGGGGATTCTGCTATATCAGTAGTTCTCAACCTTGCTAATGCCGTGACCCCTTAATGCAGTTCACTATGTTGTGGCGACCCCCAACCATAGTATTGTTTTCGTTGCTACTTGATACTTGTCATATTACTACTGTCGTAAATCATAATGTAAATATCCGATATGCAGGAAGGATTTTCATCCACTGGACTAAATTGAGCACAGATACCAAATATGCTCAAATGTGAATGCTAGTGGGGTTGGGGGGGATTGATTTTGTAATTTGGGAGTTGTAGTTGCTGGGATTTATAGTTCACCTATAATCAAAGAGCATTCCGAACTCCACCAGCGATGGAGTTAAACTGAACTTAGCACACAGAACTCCCATGACCAACAGAAAACACAGGAAGTGTATCGTGGGCATTGACCTTGAGTTTGGGAGTTGTAGTTCACCTATATTCAGAGGAGTGCTGTGGATTCATGCAATGATGGATCTGGACCAAACTTGGCATGAATACTCAATATGCCCAAATGTGAAAACTGGTGGAGTGTGGCGAAAATAGACCTTGACATTTGGGTGTTGTAGTTGTTGGGATTTATAGTTCACCTATAATCAAAGAGCATTCCGAACTCCACCAGCGATGAATTTAAACTGAACTTGGCACACAGAACTCCCATGACCAACAGAAAACACTGGAAGGGTGTCGTGGGCATTGACCATGAGTTTGGGAGTTGTAGTTCATCTATATTCAGAGGAGTGCTGTGGATTCATGCAATGATGGATCTGGACCAAACTTGGCACGAATACTCAATATGCCCAAATGTGAACACCGGTGGAGTGTGGCGAAAATAGACCATGACATTTGGGTGTTGTAGTTGTTGGGATTTATAGTTCACCTATAATCAAAGAGCATTCCGAACTCCACCAGCGATGGATTTAAACTGAACTTAGCACACAGAACTCCCATGACCAACAGAAAACACTGGAAGGGTGTCGTGGGCATTGACCTTGAGTTTGGGAGTTGTAGTTCACCTATATTCAGAGGAGTGCTGTGGATTCGTGCAATGATGGATCAGGACCAAACTTGGTACAAATACTCAATATGCCCAAATGTGAAAACCGGTGGAGTGTGGCGAAAATATACCTTGACATTTATGAGTTGTATTTGCTGGGATTTATAGTTCACCTATAATCAAAGAGCATTCTGAACTCCACCAGCGATGGATTTAAACTGAACTTGGCACACAGAACTCCCATGACGAACAGAAAACGCTGGAAGGGTGTCGTGGGCATTGACCATGAGTTTGGGAGTTGTAGTTCACCTATATTCAGAGGAGCACTGTGGATTCATGCAATGATGGATCTGGACCAAACTTGGCACGAATACTCAATATGCCCAAATGTGAACACCGGTGGAGTGTGGCGAAAATAGACCATGACATTTGGGTGTTGTAGTTGTTGGGATTTATAGTTCACCTATAATCAAAGAGCATTCTGAACTCCACCAGCGATGGATTTAAACTGAACTTAGCACACAGAACTCCCATGACCAACAGAAAACACTGGAAGGGTGTCGTGGGCATTGACCTTGAGTTTGGGAGTTGTAGTTCACCTATATTCAGAGGAGTGCTGTGGATTCATGCAATGATGGATCTGGACCAAACTTGGCACGAATACTCAATATACCCAAATGTGAAAACCGGTGGAGTGTGGCGAAAATAGAGCTTGACATTTGGGAGTTGTAGTTGTTGGGATTCATAGTTCGCCTACAATCAAAGAGCATTCTATACTCGACCAACAATAGAATTGGGTCAAACTTCCCACACAGAATCCCAATGACCAACAGAAAACCCCTTTGACACCCCCTTACGACCCCTTCAGGGGTCCCGACCCCCAGGTTGAGAAACACTGTGCTATATGCATCACCTTGAACTATGGCTTCCTCGATCTTTGGCCATAGTAGGAATACCTCTTGCTTTCGAAATGCTACACCGGACCAGAGTTTGTGTGTTTAAGCACCTTCTCAAATGACCCATTTTAATAACCTGAAAGCTATTACATAACAAGCAGCCATAAATTAGTACAAGGCCCTGGGGGAACCCTCACAGTTCAGCAATGAATAGTTAATACGGTGGAATGTTGAGCAGGTTATTAGTTTTCGCTGCACAAATGCTGATTGGGGAATGCGCTTGATAAGGTGTTTAAAAGGGAAATATAATTAACGGGTTGTGTGCTTCTCTTGCAGCTCAAATTGAAATTATTCCATGCAAGATCTGTGGAGACAAATCATCAGGAATCCATTACGGCGTCATTACCTGCGAGGGCTGCAAGGTAAATTTTTGAAAACATACACATGCCTGGCTGGGGGATTCTGGGAGGGACGGTCCACAAAGGCACCTTTCCCTGTGCTTTGGAAGGCCTAGCCTGTCACATCTGGGGGGAAAGAGGCCAAGATATAATAACTGCAACAACAACAACAACAACAACAAGAATAACAACAACACATTATTTGTAACCTGCCCCTTCTTCCCAAGTCACCAAGGAGGCTGTCCAGATCTGTTTTTAAAAGTCAGTCAGTACGCCGGTGAGCTACTGAGAGGACTGAGTTTCTGGGTGGAGATTCAGGGAATGTGTCTGTAGCCGGTGTGCTATAGGAAAGACTGAATCTCAGGGTGGAGATTCAGGGAATCAATTGGTGACCAAAGTAGTTGCAGAGAAGGACCCGGTAGTCTGGCCGCTGTGTCGGACTGGATGAGAGCTAACAAATTGAAACTGAATCCAGACAAGACAGAGGTCCGACTGCTCAGTCGTAAGGCCGAACAGGGCATAGGATGACAGCCTGTGTTAGACGGGGTTACACTCCCCCTGAAGACTTGGAGGTGATCCTGGACTCATCGCTGAGCCTGGAACCCCAGGTCTCGGCGGTGGCCGGGAGAGCTTTTGCGCAACTAAAACTTGTGCACCAGTTGCGCCCGTACCTTGTGAAGTCTGATCTGGCCACAGTGGTCCACGCTCTTGTTACATCCCGAATAGACTACTGCAACGCGCTCTACGTGGGGTTGCCCTTGAAGACTGTTCGGAAACTCCAACTGGTCCAGCGAGTGGCAGCCAGATTGCTTACCGGAGCGACATACAGGGAGCACACCACCCCCCTGCTGTGTCAGCTCCACTGGCTGCCGGTTCAGTTCCGAGCACAATTCAAGGTGCTGGTTTTGACCTACAAAATCCTATACGGTTCCGGTCCAGTGTATCTGTCCGAACGTATCATAGAATCATAGAATCAAAGAGTTGGAAGAGACCTCCTGGGCCATCCAGTCCAACCCCATTCTGCCAAGAAGCAGGAATATTGCATTCAAATCACCCCTGACAGATGGCCATCCAGCCTCTGCTTAAAAGCTTCCAAAGAAGGAGCCTCCACCACACCCCGGGGCAGAGAGTTCCACTGCTGAACGGCTCTCACAGTCAGGAAGTTCTTCCTCGTGTTCAGGTGGAATCTCCTCTCTTGTAGTTTGAAGCCATTGTTCCGCGTCCTAGTCTCCAGGGAAGCAGAAAACAAGCTTGCTCCCTCCTCCCTGTGGCTTCCTCTCACATATTTATACATGGCTTTCATATCCCCTCTCAGCCTTCTCTTCTTCAGGCTAAACATGCCCAGCTCCTTAAGCCGCTCCTCATAGGGCTTGTTCTCCAGACCTTTTATCATTTTAGTCGCCCTCCTCTGGACACATTCCAGCTTGTCAATATCTCTCTTGAATTGTGGTGCCCAGAATTGGACACAATATTCCAGATGTGGTCTAACCAAAGCAGAATAGAGGGGTAGCATTACTTCCTTACATCTAGACACTAGGCTCCTATTGATGCAGGACAAAATCCCATTGGCTTTCTCCCTCTACATATCTCCCTCTACGTCCCACCCCGGAATTTGAGATCATCTGGGGGGGCCCTGCTCTCGACCCCACCACTAACACAAGTGAGACTGCTGGGGACGAGGAGCAGGGCCTTCTTGGTAGTGGCCCCTCACCTGTGGAACTTGCTTCCGGAGGAAATTAGGGCATCAACATCCCTCCTCTCCTTCAGGAGGAAGGTGAAGACATGGTTGTGGGACCAGGCCTTCGGGCAATCTGACAACTAGATATGAATAACCAAATGGATAGGACCGAAAGAACTGATAAGTACGGAATTGGATTTGAACTATGAGATTGTGAAGCGCTGACCGTTAATGAGGAACATTCAGTTCTTGTGGGTTTTTTTGTGCTATATGGCCATGTTCTAGAGGCATTTCTACCCAAGCTACCTATCTGACCGCATCTCTGCCTATGAACCCACCAGGACTTTGAGATCTTCCAGGGAGACCCTGCTCTCGATCCCGCTGGCCTCCCAAGCACGGTTGGCGGGGACGAGAGATAGGGCCTTCTCGGTGGTGACTCCTCGGCTGTGGAACGCCCTTCCCACGGACATTAGACTAGCACCATCTCTAATGGTATTCCGCAAAAAGGTGAAGACCTGGATGTTTGTGCAGGCGTTTGAGTAATTTAGTGCAATCTGGTAATGGAATATAGGAATGGAACAATGGACGACGAACCTGGACTACGCTTGGATGATGAGAAGATTGGGTACGGTTGAGTTTTGTAATCATTGTGCATTGTAATTGCTTATTGGTAATTTATGGATAATGTGTTAAGTCAATTGTTATATGTTGTATGGAACCACTGCTGTTTCTACTGTTTTTACTGTTTGTGAACCGCTGTGAGTCGCCTTCGGGCTTGAGATACAGCCGTATAGAAGCAAAGTCAATAAATAAATAATAATAATAATTTCTCCTGATGTTTCGCCTGCATCTATGGCAAGCATCCTCAGAGGTGAGGTCACCACCTCTGAGGATGCTTGCCATAGATGCAGGCAAAACATCAGGAGAAATGCCTCTAGAACATGGCCATATAGCCCGAAAAAACCCACAAGAACCTAGTGATTCCAGCCATGAAAGCCTTCGACAATACAATGAGGAAAATTGTCTGTATTGGTTTTATCGCTTTTATTGGTTTTATGGTTGTTTTTGCCTTATAATAATTACTGTTTTCTACTAATTGATGTTATTGTTAAAGCTGCTGTTTTGTTAACTGATGTTATTGTTTTACTATTGTTATGTACTGCGGGCATCGAATTTTGCCTCGCTTTTGTAAGCCGCCCTGAGTCCCCCCCGGGGTGAGAAGAGCAGGGTAGAAGCAACCGAAATAAATAAATAAGGGGACTCGGAGCAGCTTACAACAATACAGAATCATAGAATCCTAGAGTTGGAAAAGACCTCGAGGGCCATCCAGTCCAACCCCATTCTGCCAAGGAGCAGGAGTATTGCATTCAAATCACCCCTGACAGATGGCCATCCAGCCTCTGTTTAAAAGCCTCCAAAGAAGGAGCCTCCACCACACTCCGGGGCAGAGAGTTCCACTACTGAACGGCTCTCACAGTCAGGAAGTTCTTCCTCATGCTCAGATGGAATCTCCTTTCTTGTAGTTTGAGCTCCATATACACATACACACATGTGTATTATAATGTAATACAATATAATAATAATAATAATAATAATAATAATAATAATAATAATATGATATTATAATTATCAATTTGTATTACATGTCATAGAGTCATAGAATCAAAGAGTTGGAAGAGACCTCCTGGGCCATGCAGTCCACCCCCATTCTGCCAAGAAGTAGGAATATTGCATTCAAATCACCCCTGACAGATGGCCATCCAGCCTCATAGAATCAAAGAGTTGGAAGAGACCTCCTGGGCCATCCAGTCCAACCCCTTTCTGCCAAAAAGCAGGAATATTGCATTCAAATCACCCCTGACAGATGGCCATCCAGGCTCTGCTTAAAAGCTTCCAAAGAAGGAGCCTCCACCACACTCCGGGGCAGAGAGTTCCACTGCTGAACGACTCTCACAGTCAGGAAGTTCTTCCTCATGTTCAGATGGAATCTCCTCTCGTAGTTTGAAGCCATTGTCCCATTGCATCCTAGTCTCCAAGGAAGCAGAAAACAAGCTTGCTCCCTCCTCCTCCCTGTGGCTGGGCACTGCGTGTGGTGGTCCCTATGTAGACTTGTCCACAGCTGCATGGTATATGGTAGAGTCCTGCAGAGGTGCCCAAACATGAATCAAGGAACATGAAAGGCACTGCAGACTCCTTGAACCAGAGAAGTCAGCCATAGCAGAGCACCTGATGAACCAGCCTGGACACAGCATATTGTTATTTGAGAACACAGAAGTGCTGGACCACTCTCACAACCACCATGTCAGGCTACACAGAGAAGCCATTGAAATCCACAAGCATGTGGACAATTTCAACAGAAAGGAGGAAACCATGAAAATGAACAAAATCTGGCTACCAGTATTAAAAAAAACTCTAAAATTACAACAGCAAAACAGCAGAGAGGAAACAACCAGGCACATCTTAATACCTCTCAACAAAAGATTTTCCCAGGCTCAGGCAGGCCTTTCAATGCTAATGAAGGTGGTCAGTGGAAACATTCACACCTAACTGCAGCAGGGAAGAGCTCTTTGCCCCACCCCAGCCATTCCACAGATATATAAACCCATTGTCCTAATTCCAACAGACCTCACTCCCTCTGAGGATGCTTGCAGAATTCCCTGGACACAGTGTCACTCAAAAAAAAAATGAAATAGAAAGACTGCATTGGCTGGAGGAAACAACCAGGCACATCTTAACACCTCTCAACAAAAGATTTTCCCAGGCTCAGCCAGGCCTTTCAATGCTAATGAAGGTGGTCAGTGGAAACATTCACACCTAACTCCAGCAGGGAAGAGCTCTTTGCCCCACCCCAGCCATTCCACAGATATATAAACCCATTGTCCTAATTCCAACAGACCTCACTACCTCTAAGGATGCTTGCCATAGATGCAGGCGAAACGTCAGGAGAAATGCCTCTAGAACATGGCCCTATAGCCCGAAAAACCCACAAGAACCTAGTGATTCCAGCCATGAAAGCCTTCGACAATACATTAAGCAGTTTGCCACTCTTTAACCAATATCAGGATGTTGATCCCTTGTAACTGCCCATTATAGAGAATGGCGTGACATAAAATAACAGTGTCTTCTTCAAGTCTGGAGTTATGGAAACTTTTCTACCACTAGCAGTACTTATTGCTAGCATATATTTACTTTTCACCCCTCTGTCTGAACTAAAATTTTGCACTGTAGATGTATTTCAGCTCCTGGTTTCCAATGGGTTGTTCCAACACACCCTTAGAACCTATTTGTAGCACAATACGGCACACAGTCCTTGGGTTACTTTTAGACCTACACGTCCTCTCGGGGAGTGCCAGCTTTGAATAGATATTTGAAACAGCCAAGTGGTCTCAGAGGAAATGGGACCGAAACCATCTGGATTTCCCTGGGACGGAGAGCCAAGACTCCAGAGGACAGGAGCAGAATTCAAAACAATCTTGACAGATTAGAACAGTGCTTCTCAACCTGGGGTCCTCAGATGTTTTTGGCCTACAACTCCCAGAAATCCTAACAGCTGGTAAACTGTGCCCCACACCACTGGAGAAATGACACTGCTTAGCCGGTATTGCACCACCTGACATCCGCCGGGAAGTGGCAGCCAATAGTGAAAGGACCAAGGCAGAGACATCTCCAGCTCATCTCCTGTTTGGGTCTCAGCCAGCACGTCAACGACTTAAATCTAGAAATAGTTTTCTAAGATCTACAGAGACACTCGCTGGAACACCTCAGCAAGCAAGAGTCCAAAAGTGGCAGGCTCAAACCCAGCACCTCAACCAATGGCTGATACCAAATGAGAAACTCCCTCCTGGGCAAACAGAAGACTGGGCGACTTGGAAGGCGCTGAACCAGGCATGTAGCCGGGGGGGGGGGGGGGGGGGGGCTCGGGGGGGGCTCCACCCCCCCCCCCAAAAATTTTCATGGTGGTTCGCGAAAAGGCCTTATTGGTGCATTCATCCATCTAAACACAGACATGTGCTTTTCATCTCAAGAACAGTCAAGCATCCCGAGCTCTGAGGATCACCTGGGAAGGAATCCCACGGGAGCATTGCAGCGCACCCAAATACCTGGGAGGAGTCACTCTGGACCGTGCTCTGACCTACAAGAAGCACTGCCTGAACATCAAGCAAAAAGTGGGTGCTAGAAACAATATCATACGAAAGCTGACTGGCACAACCTGGGGATCACAACCAGACACAGTGAAGACATCTGCCCTTGCGCTATGCTACTCTGCTGCTGAGTACGCATGCCCAGTATGGAACACATGTCACCACGCTAAAACAGTGGATGTGGCTCTTAATGAGACATGCCGCATCGTCAAGGGGTGTCTGCGCCCTACACCACTGGAGAGATGACACTGTTTAGCCGGTATTGCACCACCTGACATCCGCTGGGAAGTAGCAGCCAATAGTGAAAGGACCAAGGCAGAGACATCTCCAGCTCATCCCTTGTTTGGGTATCCGCCAGCACGTCAACGACTTAAATCTAGACATAGTTTTCTAAGATCTACAGAGACACTCGCTGGAACACCTCAGCAAGCAAGAGTCCAAAAGTGGCAGGCTCAAACCCAGCACCTCAACCAATGGCTGATACCAAATGAGAAACTCCCTCCTGGGCACACAGAAGACTGGGCGACTTGGAAGGCACTGAACCAGGCATGTAGCCGGGGGGGGGGGGGGGGCTCGGGGGGCTCCACCCCCCCCCCCCCCCCGAAATTTTCATGGTGGTTCGCGAAAAGGCCTTATTGGTGCATTAATCCATCTAAACACAGACATGTGCTTTTCATCTCAAGAACAGTCAAGCATCCCGAGCTCTGAGGATCACCTGGGAAGGAATCCCACGGGAGCATTGCAGCGCACCCAAATACCTGGGAGTTACCTTGGACCGTGCTTTTACCTACAAGAAGCACTGACTGAATATCAAGCAAAAGGTGGGTGCTAGAAACAATATCATATAAAAGCTGACTGGCACAACTTGGGGATCACAACCAGACACAGTGAAGACATCTGCCCTTCTGCTATGCTACTCTGCTGCTGAGTACGCATGCCCAGTATGGAACACATGTCACCACGCTAAAACAGTGGATGTGGCTCTTAATGAGACATGCCGCATCGTCAAGGGGTGTCTGCGCCCTACACCACTGGAGAGATGACACTGTTTAGCCGGTATTGCACCACCTGACATCCGCTGGGAAGTAGCAGCCAATAGTGAAAGGACCAAGGTAGAGACATCTCCAGCTCATCCCTTGTTTGGGTATCCGCCAGCATGTCAACGACTTAAATCTAGACATAGTTTTCTAAGATCTACAGAGACACTCGCTGGAACACCTCAGCAAGCAAGAGTCCAAAAGTGGCAGGCTCAAACCCAGCACCTCAACCAATGGCTGATACCAAATGAAAAACTCCCTCCTGGGCACACAGAAGACTGGGCGACTTGGAAGGCACTGAACCAGGCATGTAGCCGGGGGGGGGGGGGCTCGGGGGGCTCCACCCCCCCCCCCCCCGAAATGTTCATGGTGATTCGCGAAAAGGCCTTATTGGTGCATTATTTAAACTGTTATGTTTATTCATATCATGATCTAATCACCATACTCAATATATCCCATATGCATGGGGGTATTGGGGTAATGATACAAAAGGTTTGCTACGGTAGACCCTCTTTCACTCAGACTCAGCCCCCCCCCCCCCGAAACTCAGCCCCCCCCCCCCGAAACCCCACCTGAAAAAAAATCAGCCCCCCCCCCCCCCGAAACGAAATCCTGGCTACGGGCCTGCGCTGAACAGACTGCACTCTGGCACTACGAGATGCAGAGCCAACCTTCAGAAATGGGTCCACAAAGTGGAATCCATGACATGTGAGTGTGGAGAAGAGCAAACCACTGACCACCTGCTGCAATGCAACCTGAGCCCTGCCACATGCACCATGGAGGACCTTCTTGCAGCAACACCGGAAGCACTCCAAGGGGACAGATACTGGTCAAAGGACATTTAACCAACTACCAAACTCACAAGTTGTGTATTTTTCTGTTTGTTTGCTTTGTTCTGTTAGAAATGTAATATAATGGACTGGTTGCTCTGACAAGACAAATAAATCTGGGGACCCCAGGTTGAGAAGCACTGGATTAGAGAAATGATTAGCCAAAGCAACAGGGACAAATGCAAGAGACTCCACTTTGGCAGGAAAAACGAAATGCAAAGATACAGAATGGGGGACAATGCCTGGCTCGAGAGCAGGACGTGTGAAAAAGATCTTGGAGTCCTCGAGGACAAAAAGTTAAACATGAGCCAGGAATGTGATGTGGCGGCAAAAAAAGCCAATGGGATTTTGGCCTGCATCAATAGGAGCATAGTGTCTAGATCCAGGGAAGTCATGCTCCCCATGCTCTATTCCGCCTTGGTTAGACCACACCTGGAATATTGTGTCCAATTCTGGGCACCACAATTCCAGAGAGATATTGTCAAGCTGGAATGTGTCCTCAGGAGGGAGACTCAAATGATAAAGAGTATGGAGAACAAGCCCTATGAGGAGCGGCTTAAGGAGCTGGGCATGTTTAGCCTGAAGAAGAGAAGGCTGAGAGGAGATATGATAGCCATGTATAAATATGTGAGAGGAAGCCACAGGGAGGAGGAGGGAGAAAGCTTGCTTTCTGCTTCCCTGGAGACTAGGACGCAATGGAGCAACGGCTTCAAACTACAAGAGAGGAGATTCCATCTGAACATGAGGAAGAACTTCCTGACTGTGAGAGCCGTTCAGCCGTGGAACTCTCTGCCCCGGAGTGTGGTGGAGGCTCCTTCTTTGGAAGCTTTTAAAAAGAGGCTGGATGGCCATCTGTCAGAAGCTTATTGAGTTATAGAGAATTAAGATATTAATTTAGTTATTGAGTTATTGAGAAATAGAGAGATATAGTTATTGAGTACTATTGAGCATTACTTCATCTCCAAAACTGACCTTGTGCTTAGATAGGGGAAGACCTGTTCTTTCCAACCATAGCAGCTCAGAGTTAGGGTGAAAGATCCCAGGATTTTTTCTACCATTTGGAGAAAGGTTACCTCAGTAATTGAAGAAAAAGGGAAAGAAAGAACATCTCTATGGTTTCTCAAATTGACTGTTTGTGTTGTAACTTTATCAAGCTGTGCCAAGTCTGCCAAGGACTTTGGAAATAAATATTTTGTTGATGTTCGTATCTTGAATGGCATCAGTTGCTGAAAGTATTGAGTTCTTCCTTCAAAGAAAGACCCCCAGCAGTTTGCCTAGATAAAGAGAGAAGCACATAGAATCCTAGAATCCAAGAGTTGGAAGAGACCTCCTGGGCCATCCAGTCCAACCCCCTGCCAAGAAGCAGGAACATCACATTCAAATAACCCCCAACAGATGGCCATCCAGCCTCTGTTTCAAAGCTTCCAAAGAAGGAGCCTCCACCACACTCCGGGGCAGAGAGTTCCACTGCTGAACGGCTCTCACAGTCAGGAAGTTCTTCCTCATGTTCAGATGGAATCTCCTCTCCTGTAGTTTGAAGCCATTGTTCCATTGCGTCCTAGTCTCCAGGGAAGCAGAAAACAAGCTTGCTCCCTCCTCCTCCCTGTGGCTTCCTCTCACATATTTATACATGGCTATCATATCTCCTCTCAGCCTTCTCTTCTTCAGGCTAAACATGCCCAGTTCCCTAAGCCGCTCCTCATAGGGCTTGTTCTCCAGACATCTTAGTTTTAATGTTATAGGGTCTGGGTGTGGCGGCACAGAAATAATAATAATAATAGAGTAAAATAATAGATAACTTTTAGTGGAGTATAAGCTGAGGGCGGGGGGGGGGGGGGGGGGGTTCAGCCTAAAGAAAAACTAGGCTAAAAAACTAGGTGTTGGGGTTTAGCCTTTGAGTGACCCTGTACCTCATTCTTTGATTGTATTTCCTGATGTCTATGTAGATGTCAATGTTGATTCTGAGGCCAATGTAGATGTTAATACTGATTGTATTTATTTGTCGTGTCAGAGCAACCAGTCCATTATATATTACATTTCTAACAGAACAAAGCAAACAGACAGAAAAATACACATCTTGTGAGTTTGGTAGTTGATTAAATGTCCTTTGACCAGTATCTGGCCACTTGGAGTGCTTCCGGTGTTGCCGCAAAAAGGTCCTCCCTTGCGCATGTGGCAGGGCTCAGGTTGCATTGCAGCAGGTGGTCAGTGGTTTGCTCTTCTCCACACTCACATGTCGTGGATTCCACTTTGTGGCCCTATTTCTGAAGGTTGGCTCTGCATCTCGTGGTGCCAGAGCGCAGTCTGTTCAGCGCCTTCCAAGTCGCCCAGTCTTCTGTGTGCCCAGGGGGGAGTCTCTCATTTGGTATCAGCCATTGGTTGAGGTGCTGGGTTTGGGCCTGCCACTTTTGGACTCTCGCTTGCTGAGGTGTTCCAGCGAGTGCCTCTGTAGATCTTAGAAAACTATGTCTAGATTTAAGTCGTTGGCGTGCTGGCTGATACCCAAACAAGGGATGAGTTGGAGATGTCTCTGCCTTGGTCCTTTCACTATTGGCTGCTACTTCCCGGCAGATGTCAGGTGGTGCAATACTGGCTAGGCAGTGTAATTTCTCCAGTGGTGTAGGGCGCAGACACCCCGTGATAATGCAGCATGTCTCATTAAGAGCCACATCCACTGTTTTAGTGTGGTGAGATGTGTTCCACACTGGGCATGCATACTCAGCAGCAGAGTAGCAAAGCGCAAGGGCAGATGTCTTCACTGTATCTGGTCGTGATCCCCAGGTTGTGCCAGTCAGCTTTCATATGATATTGTTTCTAGCACCCACTTTTTGCTTGATGTTCAGGCAGCGCTTCTTGTAGATCAGAGCACGGTCCAGAGTGACTCCTAGGTATTTGGGTGCACTGCAATGCTCCAGTGGGATTCCTTCCCAGGTGATCTTCAGAGCTCGGGATGCTTCTCTGTTCTTGAGATGAAAGGCACGTCTGTGTTTTAGATGGGTTAGGGATCAGCTGGTTTTCCCTGTAATAGGCAGTAAGAGCACCTAGAGCTTCAGAAAGCTTCTGTTCTACCAACTCAAAGCTCCTTGCTTGAGCAGTAATGGCACGGTCATCAGCATAGATGAAGCTCTCTGTCCCTTCTGGCAGTGGCTGGTCATTTGTGTAGATATTGAACATGGATGGAGCAAGCACGCTCCCCTCAGGCAGGCCGTTCTTTGTTTCCGCCATCTGCTTCTCTGGCCCTGGAACTCAACAAAAAAGCTCCTGTTCTGTAGCAGGTTTCCTATGAGGCGGGTGAGGTGGTCGTCCTTTGTGGTATTATACATTTTTCTCAGGAGGAGGCAGCGGTGGTTCACAGTCTCATAAGCTGCGGACAGGTCTATGAAGACAGCTCCTGTGATCTGCTGCCTTTCAAAGCCATCTTCTATGTGCTGAGTCAGGTTCAGCACTTGCGATGTGCAGCTTTTGCCTTTTCTGAAGCCAGCTTGCTGTGGAATCAGACATGGGTCTATTTTTTCCGTAATTCTATGCAAAATAAGTCTCTCCAGAACTTTGTAGAGGTGGCACAACAGGGAGATTGGTCTGTAGCTTTTTGGGTCGTTACGGTCTTTGCCTGGCTTCAAGATGGCGATGACTCTTGCTTTCCTCCAGATTTTGGGGTTAATACTGATGATGGGTTGAATAGTGAAAATCCTACACCCTTGGAAAGTGAAAGTCAAAGTTCCCATGAGAACATTCATTCCGGACCAAGCGGAGAAGTGTCACTCCCTTTTTCTCCCAGCCTTAGTTCCCCAGAGAATCTGAGACCTGGTTAGCCTAATGAGGGAAGGAGGGGGCAGATTCAGCAGAGCAGGGGAGAAGCACAAAGTTTACGGAGGTCAGAAAGATTGAGAGAAATGCAAACAAAAACTTCAGGCGTGTCTCGTAATAGGTTTCTCTCCTTTAAGAGTGCCGGGTCTGAAGCTGCCTTCAGACCAGGCATCGTTCCAGTTTCCAAGTGCATGCCTGTGGAGGCCTCCTGATTCAAGTGGCTGGGTTTCTCGTAGTTTCTCAAGTTGTTCCAAGTGCCGTTAGCTGGGAGCTAGCAGATTTCATGATTCATCAAGAGTAAATCATCGTTTGCTGTGGGTTTTTTTATGGACTCGTTCATGGACATTGCTTGTTGCTGTTTTGCTATGGTTGTTATTTACTTCTGATTTTTCCTCTGCTTTGTGTAAAGAACCCTTACCCTATTAGAAGCCAGGGTGCAGGGCCTGGAAAAGCCTGTAGGGCTAGAAGGATAAGTAGTGGGCAAGGCGAAGCATCAGTGGCTATTTTAGAGTAGGGAAGATGCCATCTTGGAGAGTTTCAGAGAGGGGGGCGTGTCTTGCATTAGACAGGAGGGAATGGCCGGGATTGGTGGAGAAAAAAGGGGCGGAGTTTAGGAGGAACTGAGAGGAAGAAGGAGCGTTTTAAGTTATAGAGGGGAGATTGAACTTGGGGTTTGAAGAGAAAGGGTGTTTAGTAGGCCTGGGCGGTTTCGTTTCGTTAATTCGTAATTCGTTAATAATTCGTTAATTTTTTCAATTACAAAACGATAACGAACCATTCTGGAGCAATTATTTAAAAAAACGAATTTTCAAAAACGTTTTGTAAATGCTTCGTATTTCGATATTGTATTCGTTTCGTTATTGTTTTGAGGTCGTTTCGTTATTATTTCCGCATGTCTGGGCCAGTTTTATGGTTTAATTCGTGAAAAAAAATTATAATATCACACCAACAGTCAACAACAGAGGGAGAGGGAAGCTTCAGAAGGTTTTGGAGGTTTTTTAGCGTATTTCGCGGTCGCGTCCGCCATTAACGAATCGATTCGTTATTGTTTCGGAAATCGATTTGTTAATTTTTTACCATTTACGAAATTTCGTAAATATCGAACTTTTTAAAAGGAAAATTTTGTAATTATTTTAAATATCGAAACAAAAAAAAACCCCAAATACAAATCGATTTTAGAAACAAATTTTTCCGTTGTTACCCAGGCCTAATTTGTACCCATTCTAAATAATAAACTTTGTTGATTATTGTTCATCAAAACCTGACTCAAGTGTGCCTCAAAGTTTGAAGATCACAAAAGCAACTTTTGAAGAAACTAATGGTGGCAGCATACTTTCAAAGTAAATAAGTCTTTTAAAATTTGGTTAACCCTTGACAATTGGTGGCCGCTCTTAATATTGGTGGCAGCATTGATTAGTGATCTGAATAGATCTTTATAATTTGGTCTCCAGCGAGTGAGATCTGATTTATCCAGATTATTATACTTTCCATTCAACGTTTTTCAATCAAAAGGATTGTATTCCTGCAGTCAAGTGTGGTGGATTGTTGTCAAGAGGGTCCAGTTTCTTGCTCTGGGTCACAACACTAGGCTTATACTCGAGTATATACGGTAGCAACACAGAGACCAAACCAATGTTATCTACTCAGTTATAACAAGATAGCCGGAAATTCTTTGTCAAATACTTCACAATTCTTTTCTCTGTGATCTCAGTGTGGATATCTCCAGTGAGAACACTAGTTTTGTGTGTGTGTTTTGCTTGTTGAAAACTAAATCCAGATAGTTGAGAAAAACCCCAAAAGGAGGGGGGCAGAAGAACAACTCTCCGATTCCTAATTGGCAATTACGAGAATATTGCAAAACGTAATGATACGTGGAAATGTGTAAGTGTTGGCCATAAATCATAGGATTATGAATACGTCTTTGTTGTCACAGGCTGGTGTGTTTCCTTTTCCGAGTCTCTGCCATGAGGATGCAACAAGGCAGCTGTCAGCTGTTTTCTCGTAATTAAACAGCCAATGAGCAGCTAATTAAGACATATGTGTATACAGAAGTGGAAGTGGGCATGTTAATGAACTGTAGGAATCAATTCATTAAACGGAAATTGTCAAAAGACCCAATACGAGTTGAGCAGTTCACATCTCTGCCAGGCTCGGAAAGCAATGGGGAGCGGGCGGGGGGAGAGGGGATCAATCTGCCGGGATCTCGCCGGCCACCGTTCCGGGAGGGATGTTTCCCTGCCTCCCTTGGGGAGGGAAGCTAAACAAGTGCATTGGCTCTATTAATAGTCTCGAGGCAAACTCCTCTATTTATTTATTTATTTATTTATTTATTTATTTATTTACATTATCTCTATCCCGCCCATATCAGCCCGGAGGCGACTCAGGGCGGTATACACAGTCAGTATACTTACTTACTTACTTACTTAGGCGATCCCTCGTTGGACGAGTAAGATGGTCTTCCATTATGGATTTCCTTGTGGGTCCGTATGTGGCTGTGGAGCCCTATTCTTGCTCTGCATCTTCTTCCGCAGAGAGGGCATTGGTTTCCAGGTGGAAGGCGGTCCCGGTCAGGGTTGGCTTGACGCGGCCTTCCTCCTGGCACGTTTCTCTCTTTCACCCTCCACTCGTGCCTCCTCGAATTCTGCAGCACTGCTGGTCACAGCTGACCTCCAGCTGGAGCGCTCAAGGGCCAGGGCTTCCCAGTTCTCAGTGTCTATGCCAGAGTTTTTAAGGTTGGCTTTGAGCCCATCTTTAAATCTCTTTTCCTGTCCACCAACGTTCCATTTTCCGTTCGTAAGTTCGGAGTAGAGCAGCTGCTTTGGGAGATGGTGGTCAGGCATCCGGACAACGTGGCCGGCCCAGCGGAGTTGATGTTGGAGGACCATCGCTTCAATGCTGGTGGTCTTTGCTTCTTCCAGCACACTGACGTTTGTCCGCTTGTCTTCCCAAGAGATTTGCAGGATTTTCCGGAGGCAGCGCTGATGGAAACGTTCCAGGAGCTGCATGTGACGTCTGTAGACAGTCCACGTCTCACAGGCATAGTGCAGGGTTGGGAGGACAATAGCTTTATAGACAAGCACCTTGGTCTCCCTACGGATGTCCCGGTCCTCAAACACTCTCTGCTTCATTCTGGAAAATGCTGCACTTGCAGAGCTCAGGCGGTGTTGTATTTCGGCGTCGATGTTGACTTTGGTGGAGAGGTGGCTGCCAAGGGAGCGGAAATGGTCCACATTTTCTAATGTTACACCATTAAGCTGTATTACTGGCATTGGAGAGGGATTGGCTGGCGACTACTGGAACAGCATCTTGGTTTTCTCAATGTTCAGTGACAGGCCGAGCTTCTCATATGCTTCATATCAGCTCATATCAGCCCGGAGGCGACTCAGGGTGGTATACACAGTCGGTATACACAGCTCTGCGAGTGCAGCATTTTCCCGAATGAAGCAGAGAGTGTTTGAGGACCGGGACATCCTTAGGGATACCAAGGTGCTTGTCTATAAAGCTATTATCCTCCCAACCCTGCTCTATGTCTGCGAAACGTGGACTGTCTACAGACATCACATGCAACTCCTGGAACAATTCCATCAGCGCTGCCTCCGGAAAATCCTGCAAATCTCTTGGGAAGACAAGCGGACAAACGCCAGCGTGCTGGAAGAAGCAAAGACCACCAGCATTGAAGTGATGGTCCTCCGCCATCAACTCCGCTGGACCGGCCACGTTGTCCGGATGCCTGACCACCGTCTCCCAAAGCAGTTGCTCTACTCTGAACTTAAGAACGGAAAATGGAATGTTGGTGGGCGGGAAAAGAGGTTTAAAGATGGGCTCAAAGCCAACCTTAAAAACTCTGGCATAGACACTGAGAACTGGGAAGCCCTGGCCCTTGAGCGCTCCAGCTGGAGGTCAGCTGTGACCAGCAGTGCTGCAGAATTCGAGGAGGTACAGGTGGAGGGCAAAAGAGAGAAACGTGCCAGGAGGAAGGCCGCGTCAAGCCAACCCCGACCGGGACCGCCTTCCACCTGGAAACCAATGCCTTCACTGTGGGAGAAGATGCAGGTCAAGAAGAGGGCTCCACAGCCACCTACGGACCCACAAAAATAGTCATCAAGGAAGACCATCTTACTCGTCCAACGAGGGATCGCCTAAGGCAAAGGACACAGTCAGCACAATTCGATGCCATAAAAATACATACATAATTAAAGAAAAAATATTAAAGAGCATTTAAACAGAAAGACAGTGCGTAATAACAATTTAAAAAGAACTATATCATCTAGTTCAAATCCTCATCCGTTCCATTGTCGTGGTCGTTCCTGGGTCAATTTCCAACTCTAGTTTTGTCTGTTTATTCCGGGGTTCCGAATGCTTGCTCGAAGAGCCAAGTTTTTACTCATTTTCGGAAAGTCAGGAGGGAGGGGGCTGATCTAATATCCCTAGGGAGGGAGTTTCACAGCCAAGGGGCCACCACAGAGAAGGCCCTGTCTCTCGTCCCCGCCAGACGTGCTTGCAAAGTAAGTGGGATCGAGAGCAGGGCCTCCTCGGACGATCTCAAATTCCTGGAGGATTCGTAGGAAGAGATGCATTCAGATAGATAGGCTGGGCCGGACTGTTATCTGTTTTGCAGTCATAGGGCAGGCCTCCTGTCTATCATAATTAAGCTTTGGTTCCGCCCCTTATTCTGGGCTCTGGGAGGGAAAGGAGCCATTTTTTGGGCAGTCTCACACAAGGTAGCTAAGCTATAGGACGTAGACCAGCTCGTCCTGTAGAAAAGCTTCCTTTCTCAATAACCATCCAGGGAGAAAGTAACATCCGGGGAAACAGAAACAGAAATTCCAGGAGAAAGGTCCCAAAAGCTCTGGCTGAGAGCTCACAGCCTCTCAACCTCACAGCATCAGAGGGAACAGCCCTGAAGTTTCTAAAAATTCTCGAAGGGAGAACGACATTACAGATCCACGGAACTCCAGCTGAAATATCTTCAAGCCTCAGCTGGTAGGTCTACTCGATACCCAGATGCATTTGGAATCGGTAGTAGGTCCCACACCGATGAGGCATAGATAGTAAACAGCCTGGGAGAGGTTAAATAGTAGGCCTGGGTAACAACGGAAAAAATTGTTTCTAAAATCGATTTGTATTTGGGGGTTTTTTTTGTTTCGATATTTAAAATAATTACAAAATTTTCCTTTTAAAAAGTTCGATATTTACGAAATTTCGTAAATGTCAAAAAAAATTACAAAACATTAACGAATCGATTTCCGAAACAATAACGAATCGATTCGTTAATGGCGGACGTGACCGCGAAATATGCTAAAAAACCTCCAAAAACTTCTGAAGCTTCCCTCTCCCTCTGTTCTTGACTGTTGGTGTGATATTATAATTTTTTTTCACTAATTAAACAAAAAACTTGCCCCAGACATGCGGAAATAATAACAAAACGACCTCAGAACAATAACGAAACGAATACAATAACGAAATACGAAGCATTTACAAAACGTGTTTAAAAATTCGTTTTTTTAAAAAATTGCTCCAGAATGGTTCGTTATCGTTTTGTAATTGAAAAAATTAACGAATTATTAACGAATTACGAATTAACGAAACGAAACCGCCCAGCCCTATTAAATAGGGTTTTTTCTCACAGAGAAAGTACAGTTAATCAAAGTCAGATACCAGTCCATTGAGGACTAGACTAAGAAAACCTTGAAGTGTTGTTTGAACCATTGAAGATTTGTTGTTTGTTCCATAATAAAGACTTTGTTGTATCATTAAAGACTCTAAAGACCATCACGTCAGGAAAATCCCTGAGAACCTCTCTTTGAGGCGCCCCTGGCTTCCTGCTGGGCTTAAAGTATACGTCCTATAGAAAAGTACAGCTGTTACAGGCCCAGCGCATGACAGAACAAAAATTAAAGTGCATTTAAACGTAAAGACAGTGCATAATAACAATTTAAAAAGAACTATGTCCTCTCGTTCAATCCTCATCTGTTCCATTGCCTTGGTCGTTCCTGGGTCATTTTCCAGCTCTAGTTTGTCTGTTTACTCCAGGATTCCGAATGCTTGCTCGAAGAGCCAAGTTTTTACTCGTTTTCAGAAAGTCAGGAGGGAGGGGGCTGATCTAATATCCCTAGGCAGGGAGTTTCACAGCCGAGGGGCCACCACAGAGAAGGCCCTGTCTCTCGTCCCCGCCAGACGTGCTTGCAAAGTAAGTGGGATCGAGAGCAGGGCCTCCTTGGACGATCTTAAATTCCTGGAGGGTTCGTAGGAAGAGATGCATTCAGATAGATAGGCTGGGCCGGAACCATTTAGGGCAGTGGTTCTCAACCTTCCTAATGCCGTGACCCCTTAATACAGTCCCTCATGTGGTGGTGACCCCCAACCATAATATTGTTTTCGTTGCTACTTCATAACAGTCATTTTACTACTGTTATAAATCATAATGTAAATATCTGATCTGCAGGATGCATTTTCATTCACTGGACCAAATTGAGCATAAATACCCAGTATGCCCAAATGTGAATGCTAGTGGGGTTGGGGGAGGATTGATTTTGCAATTTGGGAGTTGTAGTTGCTGGAATTTATAGTTCATTTATAATCAAAGAGCATTCTGAACTACACCAGCAGTGGATTTGAACCAAACATGGCTCCCATTACCAGTGGAAAACACTGGAAGGGTTTGATGGGCATTGACCTTGAGTTTGGGAGTTGTAGTTCACCTATATCCAGAGAGCACTGTGGACTCATGCAATGGTGGTTCTGGACCAAACTTGGCACAAATACGCAATACGCCCAAATGTGAACACTGGTGGAGTCTGGGGAAAATAGATCTTGACATTTGGGAGTTGTAATTGCTGGGATTTATAGTTCACTAGCTGCCCCCTGCCACGCATTGCTGTGGCCCAGTCTGGTGACCTGGAAAATAGTGTTGGCTTGTGGGTAAACACTATTTCTTGTCAGTGTTGATGTAGAGATTGTCTGGTTTGCTTACTCTGGAACATGCAACATATCATTGTCCTTCTTTAGAGGGACACTATGATACTATATCTGGAATATATGTGTGTGTGTTTGTGTGAATCATATCTATTTATTAGGGCTGGGCGGTTTCGTTTCGTAATTTCGTAATTCGTTAAAAATTCGTTATTTTTTTTTATAACGAAGCGATATTGAACCATTCAGGAGCAACTAAAAAACGAAACGAATTTTTCCAATTCATTTCGTTATTGATTCGTTATTGATTCGTAAATGTTTCGTTATTATTTCGGCATGTCTGGTGCAAGTTTTAGGGTTGCTGTTTGTTTTCTCAGTGAAAAAAAATATAATTATCACACCAACAGTCAACAACAGAGGGAGAGGGAAGCTTCAGAAGTTTTTTTAGCGTATTGCGCGATCGCGGCCGCCATTAACGAATTGATTCGTAATCGATTCGTAATTGTTTCGTAATTGGTTTTTTTATTTCCGAAATTTCGTAAATGTCGAACTTTTTTTAAGGAAAATTTCGGAATTCTTTTAAATAACGAAACGCAAGAAACCCCAAAAAACGAATCAATTTTAGAAACAAATTTTTCCGTTGTTACCCAGGCCTAGTGTATATGGGTATATTTGGGTGTGTTTGTGCATGTATATAGATACGTGTGTGTGCGTGTGAATGTGTGCATGTGCATATGTATATGAGTGTTATGTGTATATTAGGCTTGGTTGATCAAGAAAAAATTTGGTTCTAAACTCGTTTCGTATCTCGGGGGCGCCCGCGTTTCTAATCTGAGAGGATTTCCCAAATTTCAAAATTTCAATATTTATGAAATTTTGTAAATATACTAATCGATTCGTTAATGGCAGACACGATTGTGCAATACGTGAAAAAAACCCTCCAAACGGGACGGGGGGAACTTCTGACGCTTCCCTCTCCCTCTGTGGTTGACTGTTGGTGTGATCAAACTAACAACAACTCTATATATTATATTATATTATCAAAAAACTGTCCCAAGCCCATACCACGTCCAAAAGCAGAAGATTAAGTCAGAATGAGATGTCCATCCAAAAACAATCGGAAGTCAGAACGGAGTCCGCACTTACAGGAATCCAGTCTTTAAAACGCTTTAAAACAGCTTGTCTTAACCCAGCTAAACGTCTTCCTATTATTATTATTCTATATTATATTATATTATTATCATTAAGAATAGATGGCCATCTGTCAGGGGTGCTTTAATATACAATTATATTAATATAATATAATAACATACATCCAATTCTGGGCACCACAATTCAAGAGAGAGATTGACAAGCTGGAATGTGTCCAGAGTAGGGCGACTCAAATGATCAAGGGTCTGGAGAACAAGCCCTATGAGGAGCGGCTTAGGGAACTGCGCATGTTTAGCCTGAAGAAGAGAAGGCTGAGAGGAGATATGATAGCCATGTATAAATATGTCAGAGGAAGCCACAGGGAGGAGGGAGCAAGCTTGTTTTCTGCTTCCTTGGAGACTTGGACGCAATGGAACAATGGCTTCAAACTACAAGAGAGGAGATTCCATCTGAACATGAGGAAGAACTTCCTGACTGTGAGAGCCGTTCAGCAGTGGAACTCTCTGCCCCGGAGTGTGGTGGAGGCTCCTTCTTTGGAAGCTTTTAAGCAGAGGCTGGATGGCCATCTGTCAGGGGTGATTTGAATGCAATATTCCTGCTTCTTGGCAGAATGGGGTTGGACTGGATGGCCCACGAGGTCTCTTCCAACTCTTTGATTCTATGATTCTATGATTCTATGAATTATAACATATAATATAATAATAATATAATATAATATAATAATATACAATTATAATAATATAATATACGATAATAATATAGTAATACATACGAAAATAATTACAAAAATTGGAAAAATTGTTTCGATTCTTAATTACTCCTCACACTATTCCTGCATGGCTCGATATTGGATCGAAAGCTAATTTAAATACGAATTCATAACGAGTTTAGAAACTAACGAACACGATCCTCCAAGCCTAGTGTATATATATATATGGTGTATTTTTTGGATTTTTAAGTCAGTTCCACTGGGGTTTTTTGTGTGCGTGTGCATTTATGGATGATGGACACTCATTGATCTGTTAGGTGTCTTGTGTTCAAATTTGGTGTCAATTTGTCCAGTGGTTTTGGAGTTCTGTCAATCCCACAAACGAACGTTACATTTTTATTTATATAGATGCGCAATGTGTCTCTTTCAGATGCTGTTGTAGTAGCTTTGGAAGCAGCCCGTAATGCGTCTTCCTCTTGCCTTTTGTCCTTCCCCTGCAGGGTTTCTTCAGGCGGAGTCAGCAAAGCAACGCCACGTACTCCTGTCCCCGTCAGAAAAACTGTTTAATCGATCGGACAAGTAGAAACCGTTGCCAACACTGTCGGTTACAGAAATGCCTCGCTGTGGGGATGTCTCGAGATGGTGAGCTTTACTGGCTGGGTCCAGCTGTCTTGTATGTGCAGCACTCCTTAGCTTTGGATAAATTCATTCCATTTTGAAAATATTCTGCACCTCAGAATATTTCTTCCATTCCTGGGCAAAAGAGGCGGTGTTCTCTCCCCTGCTGAAGAAACCAGATTTAGATCCCTTGGTTCCCTCCAGTTACCGCCCAGTTTCGAATCTCTCGTTCCTGGGCAAGGTGATGGAGAGGGCAGCAGCAGAGCAGTTGCAGCAATTCCTAGACGACACAGCCGGACAAGATCCATTCCAGTCCGGCTTCCGTGCAGGGCATGGGACAGAGACGGTGCTGGTCTCCATCACGGATCACCTTTGATGCCAGCTTGACCAGGGCGGGTCAGCGCTGCTTGTGTGATTGGATCTCACGGCAGCATTGGACACAGTCGACCACAATCTCTTGACCCACCGCCTTGCTGTTGCTGGAGTCAGGGGGAGAGCTTTAAACTGGCTGTCCTCCTTTCTTCTCAACCGTGGACAGCGAGTGGAGAGGGGAGGCCTGGTCTCTGAGAGGTCCCCCCCCCCTCTCTCTCTCTCTTGTGGGGTTCCTCAGGGGGCCATTCTCTCCCCTCTGCTGTTTAACATCTCTATGCAACCCCTTTCTCAGCTGGTTCGAGGTTTTGGGCTGGAGTGTTATCAGTATGCCGATGACACTCATCTGGTGCTGAAGATAGAAGGCCGACCGGATTCTGTTCCCAATTGTTTTCATCAGTGCCTCGAGGACGTGACTGGATGGCTGCGTGCCAGCAGGTTGAGGGTGAATCCGGCAAAAACGGAGATCCTATGGCTGGGTCAACCAGGCAGTGGGGATATCCAGCTGCCTACCCTGGATGGCGAGGCGTTACGCCCGTCCTCGTTGGTCAAGAGTCTGGGAGTCCTTTTGGACCTTCTGCTGAGGATGGAGGCCCAGGCCATGAGCAGAACCGCCTTCTTTCCCCTGCGGCAGGCTAGACGGCTGGCCCCTCCCTGTCCAGGGATGACCTGGCTACGGTCATCCAGGCCACGGTCATCTCAAGACTGGACTACTGTAACGCCCTCTACATTGGCCTTCCTCTGACGGTGATCCGGAAGCTCAAGTTGGTACAAAATGCAGCTGCTCGGCTTCTTGCGGGAATTCCGATGAGATGCCACATCACCCCAATCTTACCCATTGAGCACCGGATCACTTTCAAAGGGATGGGACTCACCTTGAAGGCCTTGCATGGGCCTCTCCCCCTCCCAACCCCAGAGATCCCTTTGTTCTGAGGACCAAGATCTATTGGAAGTCCCCAGTGTCAAGACCTTGCGTCTAACAGCAACCAGACGCAGAGCCTTCACAGCAGTGGCACCATCGCTCTGAAACAATCTGCCACCTGAAGTCTGTGCCTTGCGGGACTTACCAGCTTTCCGCAGGGCATGGAAGACATACCTGTTTCGAGAGGCCTTTGATCTTTGATATTGCTGTTTTTAAATTGTTTTCAAATTGTGTTAGATTTTAGCCATTTTTGTAAGTCGCTCCGAGCCCCAGGGGAGTGGCGGCATAGAAGTTCAAATAATAAATAAATAAATAAATAAGTCATCAAATGTATGTTAGGTTGACCCACCTAGTGATTTTTCAGGGTTTCTGGTGTACAAAAACAAGGCATATACCACATTACCCATAGAATGTCATGTGATGAAACGAACTCTGTTAGTGGAATAGTAGGGCCAACAAATAATAATAATAATAATAATAATAATAATAATAATAATACTTTATTTATACCCCGCTACTGTTCTGTTGCGCGCTGGGCCTGTAAAGAATTGTCTTTAAAACAGGACGTGCAACCTTTACCCAGCAGGAAGCCAGGGGGCCCAAAGAGAAGCTCTTAGGAATTTTCCACCACAAACAGTCTTTAGAGGGCTTGTGAAATACGAGGGATATTTTTTAAGTAAGGTCCGTTTGAACATAAGTACACAATGAAAGTTTATTTCAAAAAAGTAAATTTATTTTCAGAAAGTACATACTTCACTCTATTTTTCGACATAGTTGCCAAGTTTGTTCAAACACTTATCATACCTCTGAACCAATTTTAAAACACCCTCTTCATAAAAACTTGCCACCACCAAAAGCCACCAAATCGTCTGTAATCAAAGAAGGGCAACCGGAGCTGTCCTCATCATGGACTTTGCCACGGCCATCTCTGAATTGTCGTACCCACTTACACACTTTGCTTTCACTCATAACAGTCTCACCGTACACTTCACAAATCTGTCAATGATAAAACCTGGAAGCATTTGTTTAACCCTTTGAAGACAAGAGAAATTTCTGTTTGATTGTTCATTAATAAAAGACTTTTTTAATACGAGGGGTATTTTTAAGTAAGGTCCGTTTTGTTGTAGACACTAGTAGTTCATGCGCATACCGCAACGATCGTGTGCGTCGTGTACCGGCATGCCTGGGGAACAACTGTGCTCAGTTTCCGCTCTGTAGCTCACCTGTATGGTTCTGTTCTGTGCTTTCAAAATGTTTAAGACTCTCAACTCACCCTCCGCATGTGAGGTTTGCTCAGTGATACGTTTTTTGTCAGCAAGGAACCTGCCTGCTGGAGAAATTCATCGACAGATTTGTGAAGTCTACGGTGATACTGTTATGAGTGAAAGCAAAGTGCGTAAGTGGGTATGACAATTCAAAGATGGCCGTGACAACGTCCATGATGAGGACCACTCCGGTCGCCCTTCTTTGATTACAGACGAATTGGTGGCTTCAGTTGAAGCGAGCAAACCTGACATGCGGAGGGTGAGTTGATAGTCTTAAACATTTTTAAAGCACAGAACAGAACCATACAGGTGAGCTACAGAGCGGAAACTGAGCACAGTTGTTCCTGAGGCATGCCGGTACACAACGCACCCGTTCGTTGCGGTATGCGCGCAAACTACTAGTGTCTACAACAAAACGGACCTTACTTAAAAAATACCCCTCGTATAACAAAGTCTTTTATTAATGAACAATCAAACAGAAACTTTTCTTGTCTTCAAAGGTTTAAACAAATGCTTCCAGGCTTTATGCAACTGGTGACTTCCTAATCTTGCCCACAAAGGACAGGCAACTGTCTTCAATAACTTCTTCTTTACTTTAAAGGAAAATCCCCTTTCTAACTTCTCCCAGGCTAACTGTAATCTAACCCTTACTGATGTGAGCTCCGCTACCGGGTCGAACTGCGTCTCAAAGAACCGAGTGGACCTACCAGTAAAGGCTTAGATACTCTCCAGATGGAGCTCTTTGGTCTTTAGGGCTGTTTCCCTGGAAATCTTTGGAGACTCTTAAGACTGTTCTTCCCCGGAAAGTCTTCAAAGCTTTGGGAATGCTTAAAAGTTGAAGCTTTTGTACAGGGGAAGCTTGCACACGTCCTGTACATAGCTTTCCTTGCTGAGACTAACTAAAAATGGCTCCCTTCCTTTCCCAATCGCCCTGAGCAAGGGGCGGAACCAAAACTTAACAATGATGGACAGGTGACTTGCCCTACGACTGCAACCAAAGGAAGTCACCTAGCTGCAGAATCCCTGGCTGCAAGGAAACATTTGATACAAAGCGAATAAAGTAGGAGCTCCTGGTACAGCCGTACCAGCACAGCTACCATCTCCCAAGGGGCTCGGTGCGGCTTACATGAGGCCGAGCTCACAATACATCAGTAATAAAAACAATAACAGTAATACAAACAATAAAATAAAACTCATAACAAAAAAATAAGCAATAAACATTAACAATAACGCAACGACGTTTAAAAGACCTATGGCTGGGCCAAATGTAATAATTAAAATTTAAAAAATAACGCTGAGCATGAACAGGTGAAATATGACTACGATAGAGTTTTCGGAGAGGGATGAGGCATGCAGACAGTCCTAGATCACTAATAAAGTGCATTAAAGGACATATTGCTAGGATTTTCCTTATTCTGGGAAGGTACACTGGAACAACCACGTTTTCAGGCTCCTCCTAAAGACTGCCAGAGTTGGGGCATGCCTGATGTCCTTGGGGGGTGAGTTTCAGAGTTGAGGGGCCACCACCGAGAAGGCCCTCTCCCTCGTCTCCACCAGTCGCGGCCTCAAGGCAAAGTCCCATGAAACATGACAAAGTCCTGAAACCGTGACCATGAAAACTGTAAGATAACAACTGTAAGATAATCCAGGCAACCGAGCCCCCGGTGGCGCAGTGGGTTAAACCCTTGTGCCAGCAGGACTGAAGATCGACAGGTTGCAGGTTCAAATCCAGGGAGAGGCGGATGAGCTCCCTCTATCAGCTCCAGCTCCTCATGTGGGGACATAAGAGAAGCCTCCCACAAGGATGATAAAAACATCAAATCATCTGGGCGTCCCCTGGGCAACGTCCTTGCAGACGGCCAATTCTCTCACACCAGAAGCAACTTGCAGTTTCTCAAGTCGCTCCTGACACGACAAAAAAAATAAATCCAGGCAAACAAATGCAAGCCCCTTGGTTGAAACGAGAAGTTGCTTTGACACAGGATTGCTCTCAAACACCCTGTTTAATACCCTTTGCAAAACACAAAGGCGTTTCTTTGGCCTCTAACCTCCCTCTTGTTAGCTATTCTCACACTCCTTCGAACTCTGAATTCCAAACGGTCAGCTCGATCTAAGGTTCCCGCTTCATCAAGTTCAGTCTGTTCGTTAGTGCTTTCTTGCTCATTTGCCAGGAACTGGACAGGGGGAGTGTGTCCCTGTTGGTTCTTCTGGACCTCTCTTCGGCCTTCGATACCGTCGACCACGGTATCCTTCTGGGATGCCTCGCGGGAATGGGTCTTGGGGGTACTGCTTTGCAGTGGCTCCGGTCCTTCCTCGGGGGCCGCTCCCAGAAGGTGTCACTAGGGGACTCCTGCTCGACTCCTCGGCCATTGTACTGTGGAGTCCCGCAGGGTTCAGTACTGCCCCCTATACACGAAGCCGTTGGGAGAGATCATCCGGAGTTTCGGGGTGCGGTGTCATCTGTACGCGGATGATGTCCAACTCTGTCACTCCTTCCCACCTGCTACTAAGGAGGCTGTCCAGGTCCTGAACCGGTGCTTGGCCGCTGGATGAGGGACAACAGATTGAAACTAAATCCAGACAAGACAGAGGTACTCCTGGTCAATAGAAAGGCCGAACAGGGTACGGGGTTACAGCCTGTGCTGGATGGGGTCACACTCCCCCTAAAGGTGCAGGTTCGCAGTCTGGGAGTGATCCTGGACTCATCGCTGAGCCTGGAACCACAGGTCTCAGTGGTGGTCAGGGGAGCTTTGTTAAAAACCTGTGCGCCAGCTGCGCCCGTACCTTGGGAAGTCTGACTTGGCCACGGTGGTCCACGCTTTGGTTACATCCCGTCTAGATTACTGCAACGCTCTCTATGTGGGGCTGCCTCCGAAGACTGCCCGGAAGCTGCAGCAAGTCCAACGCTCGGCAGCCAGACTACTAACGGGTGCTGGGTACAGGGAGCACACCACTCCGCTGTTGCGCCAGCTCCACTGGCTGCCAATCAGCTTCCGAGCACAATTCAAAGTGCTGGTGTTAACCTGTAAAGCCCTAAATGATTCCGGCCCTGTTTACCTCTCCGAACGTATTCTCCCCTATGAACCATCAAGATTATTAAGATCGTCTGGAGAGGCCCTGCTCTCGGTCCCACCGGCCTCGCAAGCATGTCTGGTGGGGACGAGGGACAGGGCCTTCTGGGTGGTGGCCCCTTGGCTCTGGAACTCTCTCCCTCTGGAGATCAGAACCGCCCCTTCTGTCCTGACGTTTAGGAAACAGGTGAAGACTTGGCTATGGAGACAGGCATTCGATGAGTGAGCCAACACCCTGAGATATGGATGGAGGATGATGAGCAATGATTTTAGTGTGACGACTGACCATTGTAGTTATTGACTGTAATTGCTGTTTTAATGTTTTACTGTAATATGTATTACGATGTTTTATTGATTGTACGTGATATTATGGTTGGAAACCGGTCTGAGTTCCTCAAGAGAGGTGAAAAGGCCGGTATATAAAACTTTTAAATAAATAAATAAATAATCAGGCTGAGAACAACTGTCCTCCCTTTCAGAATTAACCAAGTAGCAATGAAAACAATATTATGGTTGGTGGTCAGCACAACATAGCAAACTGCATTAAGGGGTCACGGCATTAGCAAGGTTGAGAACCACTGCGTTTAAACCCTGTCTCTTGTCCGCGCCAAACACGCCTGTGATGGTGGCGGGACTGAGAGCAGAAGATCTTAATCTCCGCGGTGGTTCATGTGACGCATGGTAATGCAATGTAACGCTTGTGCGTGTATTTCAGCTGTAAAGTTTGGCCGAATGTCCAAAAAGCAGAGGGACAGCTTGTACGCGGAAGTGCAGAAGCACCGGCTGCAGCAGCAACAGCGCGACCACCAGCAGCAGCCCGGAGAGGCCGAGCCCTTGACGCCCACCTACAGCATCACCCCCAACGGGCTCACCGAACTGCACGACGACCTCAGTAATTACATTGATGGGCATACCCCTGAAGGTAGCAAAGCAGACTCTGCCGTTAGCAGTTTCTACTTAGACATACAGCCTTCTCCAGACCAGTCGGGGCTTGATATTAATGGCATCAAACCAGAACCAATATGTGACTACACACCAGCGTCGGGCTTCTTTCCGTATTGCTCTTTCACAAACGGAGAGACTTCTCCTACTGTGTCCATGGCAGAATTAGGTAATCGTCAAAGGCGGGGAGGGGAATCCATGTCATCTTTGAGTTTGTCGCTGTTTACACCGGGCGTGGGCAAACTTGGGCCCTCCGGGGGTTTTGGACTCCAACTCCCACAATTCCTAACAGCCTACCGGCTGTTAGGAATTGTGGGAGTTGGAGTCCAAAACTCCCGGAGGGCCCAAGTTTGCCCATGCTCTTTTTGGCAATACAGGGCGCTTCCAGACAGCACTAAATCACGGGGCAAAAAATCCCGGGACTTCTTTTGAATTCAGATGTGCTTCAGATGTGCTGTTGGTCAGGCAGGTAACTCTGAGAAAACCATTGTAAGAACAATTGAGTGATTGAGTTATTGAGATAGAGATAGACCTGTTAGTCCTGGGATTTCTGCCTCCGTTGTCCACACTTGATGCTTTGTTGTGAGAAATAAGAGGCTCCCAAGATGACCGCTTTGTCGGAAACTTCGGCGGATATGTGGATATTTATTTATTTCCCTATTTATATGCCAAGCTTCTCACCCCAAAGGGGCCTCAGACCAGCTTACAAGATAATATATACATACAATATATTGTGTTATTAGCATAGTACAATATCAGTATTAAATATTCCTATATTGTGCTATACCATTATATGGTACTATTATTAGTAATATAAATATATAATTATTGTATTATTGATTATATAATAATATTATATAATTTAATTATATAATATAATAATATTATATAATTATAATATTGTACGTGTAATATAAATATATAATTATAATATTGTATTATTGATTATATAATAATATTATATAATTTAATTATATAATATAATAATATTATATAATTATAATATTGTACGTGTAATATAAATATATAATTATAATATTGTATTATTATTTGTAGTATTGTATTGTATTACATTATATATTATATTATTATTATTACTAGCCGTCCCTTGCCACGCGTTGCTGTGGCCCAGTCTGGTGATCTGGAAAATAAAGTAATGAGGAAGTGTTACTGGGTTGTTGTAGGTTTGGCCATGTTCCAGAAGCATTCTCTCCTGACGTTTCGCCTGCATCTATGGCAAGCATCCTCAGAGGTCGTGAGGTCTGTCGGAAGTAGGAAAATGGGTTTATATATCCGTGGAATGACTAGGGTGGGACAAAGGACTCTTGTCTGCTGGAGCTAGGTGTGAATGTTTCAACTGACCACTTTGATTAGCATTTGATGGCCTAACAGTGACTAGAGCAAACTTTTGTTGAGAGGTGATTAGATGTCCTTGTTTGTTTACTCTCTGTTGTTGCGCTGTTGTTGTGCTGTTTCCTAGTTCCAACAGACCTCACTACCTCTGAGGATGCTTGCCATAGATGCAGGCGAAACGTCAGGAGAGAATGCCTCTAGACCATGGCCATATAGCCCGAAAAAAAACCTACAACAACCCAGTGATTCCGGCCATGAAAGCCTTCGACAGTACAGTGATGGCCTTGATTGAATAACCTTGCAGCTTCAAAGCCTGGCTGCTTCCTGCCTGGGGAATCCTTTATTGGGAAGTGTTAACTGGTCTGTTGGAGGCAAGTGATGGCCTTGATTAGCATTGAATAGCCTTGCAGCTTCGAAGCCTGGCTGCTTCCTGCCTGGGGGAATCCTTTATTGGGAAGTGTTAACTGGTCTGTTGGAGGCAAGTGATGGCCTTGATTAGCATTGAATAGCCTTGCAGCTTCGAAGCCTGGCTGCTTCCTGCCTGGGGGAATCCTTTATTGGGAGGTGTTAACTGGTCTGTTGGAGGCAAGTGATGGCCTTGATTAGCATTGAATAGCCTTGCAGCTTCGAAGCCTGGCTGCTTCCTGCCAGGGGGAATCCTTTATTGGGAGGTGTTAACTGGTCTGCTGGAGGCAAGTGATGGCCTTGATTGAATAGCCTTGCAGCTTCAAAGCCTGGCTGCTTCCTGCCTAGGGGAATCCTTTATTGGGATGTGTTAACTGGTCTGTTGGAGGCAAGTGATGGCCTTGATTAGCATTCAATAGCCTTGCAGCGTCAAAGCCTGGCCCCTTCCTGCCTGGGGGAATCCTTTGTTGGGCGGTGTTAACTGGTCTGTTGGAGGCAAGTGATGGCCTTGATTAGCATTGAATAGCTTTGCAGCGTCAAAGCCTGGCCCCTTCCTGCCTGGGGGAATCCTTTGTTGGGCGGTGTTAACTGGTCTGTTGGAGGCAAGTGATGGCCTTGATTAGCATTGAATAGCTTTGCAGCTTCAAAGCCTGGCTGCTTCCTGCCTGGGGGGATCCTTTGTTGAGAGGTTTTAACTGGTCTGTTGGAGGCAAGTGATGGCCTTGAATGCAACAGCAAAACAAAGAGGAAACAATCAGGGACAGCTAATCACCTCTCAACAAAAGATTGCCCCAGGCACTGCCAGGCCATCAAATGCTAATCAAGGTGGTCAGTTGACACAATCACACTTAGCTCCAACAGGCAAGAGTTCTTTGTCCCACCCTGGTCATTCCACGGATATATAAACCCAATTTTCCTAGTTCCAACAGATCTCACTACCTTTGAGGATGCTTGCCATAGATGCAGGCGAAACGACAGGAGAGAATGCCTCTAGAACATGGCCATATAGCCCGAAAAAAACCTACAACAACCCGGAAGTAGAAATGTGTATTAGAGCTGAATTTTATTACTGTGCATTCTGACTGCTGTAAACATCTGTGGTTTAATGGCTGGCTAGAGGGAACATGTGCAAAAGTAGCTGTGGGTCACCCTTTTTGTTAATGCATGTCGTTTCTTGTTCCTTCTCTGCCGTAGAACATCTTGCACAGAACATTTCCAAATCACACATGGAAACCTGCCAGTACTTGAGGGAGGAGCTGCAGCAGATAACATGGCAAACCTTTCTACAGGAAGAGATTGAGAACTACCAGAGCAAGGTATGTAATGGATATGCTATTTTATTTATTTGTCGTGTCAGGGCAACCAGTCAATTGTATTACATTTCTAACAGAACAAAGCAAACAAACAGACAAAATACAAAATTTGTGAATTTGGTAGTTGATTAGATATCCTTTGACCAGTCTCTGGCCATTTGAAGTGCTTCCGGTGTTGCTGCAAGAAAGTCCTCCCTTGTGCATGTGTCTGGGCTCAGGGTGCATTGCACCAAGTGGTCAGTGGTTTGCTCTTCTCCTCACTCGCATGTCGAGGATTCCACTTTGTGGCCCCATTTCTTAAGGTTGGCTCTGCATCTCGTGGTGCCCGAGCGCAGTCTGTTCAGCGCCTTCCAAGTCGCCCCGTCTTCTGTGTGCCCAAGGGGGAGTCTCTCATTAGGTATCAGTTCTCGGTTTGAGCCTGCCACTTTTGGACTCTCGCTTGCTGAGGGGTTCCAGCGAGTGTCTCTGTAGATCTTAGAAAACTATTTCTAGATTTAAGTCATTGACGTGCTGGCTGAGACCCAAACAGGGGATGAGCTGGAGATGTCTCTCCCTTGGTCCTTTCACTATTGGCTGCTACTTCCCGGCGGATGTCAGGTGGTGCAATACGTGCTAAGCAGTGTAATTTCTCCAGTGGTGTGGGGCGCAGACATCCCATGACAATGCTTCATGTCTCATTAAGAGCCACATCCACTGTTTTAGTGTTGCATCCCAGTTCAAGAAACAAGACCATAAGATTAACTCCACCACTCTGGACTGTAGGAAAAGCAATCCTTGTTTATTGATGAAAAATTGGTTACAAAAGAAAGGTAAATGCAGAGTAAAAAAGCCACAGAAAAACACAGTAGTCAGTAGGATCTCTGAACTTGAGCAAAACTTCAAAAGCCACAAAACAATAACCAGGAGTCTGTTAGCCTTTTACTAACCATGAACTTGGAAACTACAAGCCTCTGGGATTACTGGCCATGGAACACGGGAATTCTGCCAAGACCAGCCACAGTCCCAAACGTTGCTTGATCTAAAGAAGCAACCGGCAGGAACCCTCTTAAACCAAAGAAGCTATTCTTAGAAACGCCCCTTGACTTTTCTGTTTGGGCCTCTTTCTGCTGAAGGCGCTGTTACCTTCGTACAGACTGGGAAACAAATCTATCTCTCACTATCTGTTCTCTTCGGACCTCATTATCAAGCCCAGGTGGGGAGATATCATGGCTAACTTCCAAAACATTCTCTTCTAACTGCTGGGTTTTGTTTTCATTCCCACTGACCTCTGCATCAACAACAGATTCCACACTGTCAGAGTCAGGGAGAGCTTGCTCAGTTTGAAGAACTATCAGAGAATCCTGTTCACACAGATCAGGATCAGACTGAACCCCAACATTTAGTGTGGTGAGATGTGTTCCACACTGGGCATGCATACTCAGCAGCAGAGTAGCACAGCGCAAGGGCAGATGTCTTCACTGTGTCTGGTTGTGATCCCCAGGTTGTGCCAGTCAGCTTTCGTATGATATTGTTTCTAGTGCCCACTTTTTGCTTGGTGTTCAGGCAGTGCTTTTTGTAGGTCAGAGCGCGGTCCAGGGTGCTGGCTTATAGCAACACCAGATGCACTCCAAGGGGCCAGATACTGGTCAAAGGACATTTAATCCACTACCAAGCTTGCAAACTTTGTGTTTTGTTTGTTTGTTTGTTAAAAAATGCAATACAATTGTTTGGTTTGCTCCTGACATGATAGATAAATAAATAAATACATACATAAATACATAAATAAACCACAACCTGAGGGACTGTATTAAGGGGTCGTGGCATTTGGTAGGTTGTGAAACACTGAGCTAGATAGAGACAACCAATACAACCATCAGCAATAGCTTTTTGACTTGTCAGAGTTGAAATAATTTGGATAACCATGTATTTTTATTTATTTGTTTGTTTGTTTACAGCTTTTATATTCCGCCCTTCTCCTCACCCCGCAGGGGACTCAGGGCAGATTACAGTGTACACATATATGGCAAACATTCAATGCCAGTTTTTGACATACAAACATATACAGACATACACAGAGGCTATTTAACCTTTTCTGGCTGCCAGGGGAGCTGTCGCTTTCATCGTCCATCTGCGATGCTGATGAAGCACTTCCGCATTCCCCGCATGCTTCCCCGCTGGAATGCTTTGCTGGAGTCTTTTTTATGGCCTCATAAATTAGCTAATTTAGCCTCCCCACACTTTCAGGTGGTACCTAATTTTCCTACTTGACAGATGCAACTGTCTTTCGGGTTGCAAAGGTCGACAACAGGCTACACTCAATTGGTTGGAAACCCACTCCAACCCGGGTTGGCTTCGAACTCATGCCCTTTTGGTCAGAGTGATCTTTAATGCAGCTGACACTCAGCCAGCTGCCCCACAATCCCGATGCTTATCCTTGTCCCTGCCATTGGGCACGAGCTTTGTTTTGCTTTTGAATTTCCTCTTTCAGGAAAGTCTTTGCAAACCTGGAATAGCAGTCTCTCGTTTTTTTCTCTCTTAACAGCAGAGGGAAGTCATGTGGCAATTGTGTGCGGTGAAAATCACAGAAGCAATACAGTACGTTGTGGAGTTTGCCAAACGCATCGATGGCTTTATGGAACTGTGTCAAAACGATCAAATCGTGCTTTTAAAAGCAGGTATGTAGGCGTTCAAAGAGATTTCCTTGCTAACCAGTTCTGGATTGCAAATATGGGTTGCAAATATGAAGTTTTTGAGCCAGTTTGAACTATAGCCAACCGTTTCCTTGCATGTCACGTATAATAGGTGGGGGCTTAATTGGGAGGAATAAAAATCCCCAAAAAAGGCAGAACACCACTTAGAAATGAATGTGGCTTCATTTTAAAAGCCCAAAATAAAAAAGCTGTAAGGAAAGCTGGAACTTTTTTCTGGCCGAAAACTTTATGAAAAAACCATCAACTTAAAAGCACTGATAAGCCCTTGGCTTACTGGAAGTATCTTAGGCAAGAGTGTGTTGGACTAACCCTCAGGCTTGTGTTTTTGATTGTTCTTTAAATTATATGCTGCCATCATTAGTCTCCTGTTTGTTACATTTAAAACTTCACCCACAGAGGCACACGTGAGGCAGATGTTGTGAACAACAAAGCAATGTTGTTTATTTAAGAGAACTGGAACAATTCAGGTATAAAGCTTAGCTGTTTCAAAGTATTGACTTAAAAAACGTGTGGTTACTTTAAGCCAGGGATCCTCAAACTTTTTAAACAGAGGGCCAGGTCACAGTCCCTCAAACTGTTGGAGCGCTGGATTGTAATTTGAAAAAATATGAATGAATTCCTATGCACACGGCACCTATTTTATTTGTAGTACAAAAATCACTTACAAACAACCCATTTTTTTTCCTTTTGAAGTCCAAAACACCTGAAGGGACGAAGTTTGCCCGTGCCTGCTTTAAGTTGTTAAAATACACAACATAATCTATGTAACAATGAGAAAACTCACGGTGCATAAAGTATATAATATTCAGTACATAGTTCAGTATATTCACATAAAGTGAAATAAAAAGGAGCAACCGCTCTCAAACATAACATTTGCAATACAGTCATATAAAGTAAAATGAAAAGGAGCAAATCACCTCTCAACAAAAGATTCCCCCAGGCACTGCCAGGCCATCAAATGCTAATCAAGGTGGTCAGTTGAAACATTCACACCTAGGTCCAACAGACAAAAGTCCTTTGTCCCACCCTGGTCATTCCACAGATATATAAACCCAATTTTCCTAGTTCCAACAGACCTCACAACCTCTGAGGATGCTTGCCATAGATGCAGGCGAAACGTCAGGAGAGAATGCCTCTAGAACATGGCCATATAGCCCCAAAAAACCTACAGCAACCCATGTTTTAAAAGCCCAAAATAAAAAAGCTGTAAGGAAAGCCGGAACTTTCTTCTGGCCAAAAACCTTTTGAAAGAATCGTCCGGCCACCACCAACTTAAAAGCACTGATAAGCCCTTGGCGTACTGGAAGTATCTTAGGCAAGAGTGTGTTGGACTAGCCCTCAGGCTTGTGTTTCAGATTGTTCTTTAAATTATACGCTGCCATCATTAGTCCCCTGTTTACTTCAGGAAACTACTTTTAAAACTTCTCCCACAGAAGCACACGTGAGGCAGATGTTGTGAACAGCAAAACAATGTTGTTTATTTAAGAGAACTGGAACAATTCAGGTATAAAACTTAGCTGTTTCAAAGTATTGACTTAAAAAGCGTGTGGTTACTTTAAGCAGTTCAGACTTAGTTACACTTTTCTCTCCCTCCACTGAATTTACTAACAGAATTGCCTCTCTGAAAGTAATTCTAAACCCAGCAGGTTTCACCCACATCCATGGCAAGCATCCCCAGAAGTTGTGAGATGTGTTGGAAACTACTATATAATATAATGTTACTACTATATATTACTATATTAAATAGACTCATAGAGTAGACTTAGAAGGGACTCTACTATGGTATTGGGGGAGAACAGAGAGGAAGGAAGTAGAGAAGAAAGGAGGGAGGGAAAAGGGGAAGGAAGGAAGGAATGAAGGAAGGGGGGAAGGAAGGAAAGAGAGAGGGAGGGAGGGAAAGAGGGAAGGAAGGAGAGAAGGAAGGAGGGGGGGAAAAAGGGAAGGAAGGAAGGAGGGAAAGGGGGAAGGAAGGAAAGAGAGAGGGAGGGAGGAAAAGAGGGAAGGAAGGAGAGAAGAAAGGAGGGAGGGAAAAAGGGAAGGACTGAAGGAGGGAAAAGGGGAGGGAAGGAAGGAAGGAAAGAGAAAAGAAGGGAGGGAAAGAAGGAAGGAGGGAAGGAAGGAGAGAAGGAAGGAAAGAAAGAAGTACCAAAGGAAGGAAGAGGAAAAGTAAAAAGGAAAGAAAAAGGAAATGCAGGAAAGAAGTAAAGAAGGAGAAAAGGAAATAAAAAGTGAAAGAAGGAAGGAAATAGGGAGAGAAGAAAGGAGACAAAGAAAGAAGTAGAGAAAGGGGGAGAAAGGGGGAGAAAAGGAAGAAAAGAGAGAAGGAAGGATGAAACCAAAGAGCGAAAGAAGGAATGAAAAAAAGAGGTAGAGAAGGACGAAAGGAGAGAAAGGGGAAGAAAAGGGGGGGGAAGGAATAGGTAGGTACCTCTCTTTCATAATAGTCCAGATATCTACCTCTACTTTGAAAAATTTTATTATAGGCCACAGCAACGTGTGGCAGGGCACGGCTAGTATATATATTATATATAGGGACCGTATAACCACCTATTATTAAAAAGATAATTTGATTTTCCAAACCCCAAACCCACTGCAATGTTCCTAATTCTCAGTGTTGACAACCCTTTCTTCTTTGTGTTTAGGGTCTTTAGAGGTTGTGTTTATCCGAATGTGCCGTGCCTTCGACTCCCAGAACAACACAGTGTACTTTGATGGCAAATACGCCAGCCCTGATGTATTCAAGTCATTAGGTAAGGAAATGGAGTACTTAATTGGAAAATCTGCTTGAGAAAAAAAAACACAACTATTTGCTCAAAATTAATTTCTTACAATAAATGGGTTTTGTGAGCAAGCCGCCGAATAGATTTTTCACGAACTAACTGTGATTTAAATGGATGTAAATAAGTGGAGTGCCTCTGGTGTTGCTACAAGGAGGTCCTCCCTTGTGCATGTGGCAGGGCTCCGGTTGCATTGCAGCAGGTGGTCAGTGGTTTGCTCTTCTCCGCACTCGCATGTCGAGGATTCCACTTTGTGGCCCCATTTCTGAAGGTTGGCTCTGCATCTCGTGGGGCCAGAGCACAGTCTGTTCAGCGCCTTCCAAGTCTGTGTGCCCGGGGGGGAGTCTCTCATTTGGTCTCAGCCATTGGTTGAGGTTCTGCATTTGAACCTGCCACTTTTGGACTCTCGCTTGCTGGGGTGTTCCAACGAGCATCTCTATAGATCTTAGAAAATTATTTCTTGATTTAAGTCGTTAATGTACTGGCTGATACCCAAACAGGGGATGAGCTGGAGATGTCTCTGCCTTGGTCCTTTCACTATTGGCTGCTGCTTCCCAGCAGATGTCAGGTGGTGCAATACCGGCTAGACAGTGTCATCTCCCCAGTGGTGTAGGGCGCAGACACTCCTTGACGATGTGGCATGTCTCATGAAGAACCACATCCACTGTTTTAGTGTGGTGAGATGTGTTCCACACTGGGCATGCATACTCAGCAGCAGAGTAGCACAGCGCAAGGGCAGATGTCTTCACTGTGTCTGGTTGTGATCCCCAGGTTGTGCCAGTCAGCTTTCGTATGATATTGTTTCTAGCGCCCATTTTTTGCTTGATATTCAGGCAGTGCTTCTTGTAGGTAAAAGCACGGTCCAAGGTAACTCCCAGGTATTTGGGTGTGCTGCAATGCTCCAGTGGGATTCCTTCCCAGGTGATCCTCAGAGCTCGGGAGGCTTGACTGTTCTTGAGATGAAAAGCACATGTCTGTGTTTAGATGGATTAAGGATCAGCTGGTTTTCCCTGTAATAGGCAGTAAGGGCATCTAGAGCTTCAGAGAGCTTTTGTTCAACCATCTCAAAAATCTCTACTTGAGTGGTGATGGCACGATCATCAGCATAGATGAAGCTCTCTGTCCCTGTTCTGACAGTGGCTGGTCATTTGTGTAGATGTTGAACATGGATGGAGCAAGCACGCTCCCCTGAGGCAGGCCGTTCTTCTGTTTCCGCCATCTGCTTCTCTGGCCCTGGAACTCAACAAAAAAGCTCCTGTTTTGTAGCAGGTTTCCTATGAGGCGGGTGAGGTGGTCGTCCTTTGTGATATTAGACATTTTTCTCAGGAGGAGGCAGTGGTTCACAGTATCATAAGCTGCGGACAGGTCTATGAAGCCAGCTCCTGTGATCTGCTGCCTTTCAAAGCCATCTTCTATGTGCTGAGTCAGGTTCAGCACTTGCGATGTGCAGCTTTTGCCTTTCCTGAAGCCAGCTTGCTGTGGGATCAGACATGGGTCTATTTTTTCTGTAATTCTATGCAAAATAAGTCTCTCCAGAACTTTGTAAAGATGGCACAACAGGGAGATTGGTCTATAGCTTTTTGGATCGTTACGGTCTTTGCCTGGCTTCAAGATGGTGATGACTCTTGCTTTCCTCCAGATTTTGGGGATCTGACAGGATGTAGTGCAGTTGTTCATCAGCTCTAGCAGCCAGAGCCTTGCTTTTGGGCCAAAGTTCTTGATTTGTTCCATCCGTAGACCATCTAGGCCAGCTGCTTTGCCATTTTTACGTTTATTGAGAGCCATGTCTAATTTAGTAGATGTAAAGGGTTCATGGAGGTTGTTGTTCTCAATCTCGGGTTGTCTGGCTATTGGTTTCTTTCCCACCTTGGGTGGCAAAGTTGGGTTTCCCATTCTTCAAGAGTTGGTGTGCTATCTGATTTGCCTTTATGTTGGCATGGGTATGAGTTTGTGAGGGGTCGTTGCTCAACCGTCTTAGCAGATATGGTTATATAAACCACCCATAAGACTATTGTGGGCAGTAGGCCTGGGCGGTTTCATTCGTTAATTTCATAATTCATTATTAATTCATATTTAAATTAGCTTACGATCCGATATTGAGCCATGCAGTACTATTGTGAGGAGTAATTAAAAATCGAAACAATTTTTCCAATTTATTTCATATTGTTTCGTAATTGTTTCGTAATTGGTTCAAAATTGTTTCGAAATTGTTTCGTAATTGTTTCGTAATTATTTCCGTATGTCTGGTGCAAATTTTATAGTTGTTGTTTGTTTTATCTATATATATAAATCTGTTAGGTTGGTTCAACCGGTCAGCAAAACTCCACAACCCCCCAACGAAACTTAACCAAAATTCCCATGCCCATAACACAACCCACAAGGTACAAACATATCTACTCAAAATGAAAAACAACACAACAACACACTCACAAAACGGCAAAACAACAAAACTCACAAACCCCCCAACGAAACTTAACCAAAATTCCCATGCCCATAACACAACCCACAAGGTACAAACATATCTACTCAAAATGAAAAACAACACAACAACACACTCACAAAACGGCAAAACAACTGAGCATACGCATTGGTGCCGAGCCGCAAGTTCCCTGGCGCGCGCACACAACCTTCCGGCCAACATTCCCTCTGCAGAAGCCATGCCCACTCCAAGCCCCGCCATGCCGCTTCCCACACACACACACACCCTGCCGCACGCACACACACAACCCCACGCTCCATCACTCACCCCGCCACCGCACACACACACGCAACCCCACGCTCCATCACTCCCCCCGCCGCCGCACGCACACACGCAACCCCACGCTCCATCACTCCCCCCGCCGCCACACACACACAACCCCACGCTCCATCATCCCCCGCCGCCGCATACACACACGCAACCCCAGGCTCCCATTCCCCCCGCTGCCGCACACACACATGCAACCCCACGCTCCATCACTCCCCCCGCCGCCACACACACACACGCAACCCCACGCTCCATCACTCCCCCCACCGCCGCACACACACACGCAACCCCACGCTCCATCACTCCCCCCGCCGCCACACGCACACACGCAACCCCACGCTCCATCACTCCCTCCGCCGCCACACAAACGCAACCTCACTCCCCCCGCCGCCGCACACACACACGCAACCCCACGCTCCATCACTCCCCCGCCGCCGCACACACACACGCAACCCCACTCCCCTTTCACCGCACACACACACACGCAACCCCACTCCCCTCACCGCCGCACACACACACGCAACCCCACGCTCCATCACTCCCCCCGCCGCCGCACACACACACGCAACCCCACGCTCCATCACTCCCCCGCCGCCGCACACACACACGCAACCCCACTCCCCCCGTCGCCGCACACACACACACGGAACCCCACTCCCCTCACCGCCGCACACACACGCAACCCCAAGCTCCATCATTCCCCCCACCGCCGCACACACACAAGCAACCCCACGCTACATCACTCCCCAGCCGCCGCACACACACACACGCAACCCCACGCTTCATCACTCCCTCCGCCGCCAGACACACGCAACCCCACTCCCCCCGCCGCTGCACACACACACGCAACCCAAGCTCCATCACTCCCCCCCGCCACTGCACACACACACGCAACCCCATGCTCTATCACTCCCTCGCCGCCACACACACACACGCAACCCCACGCTCCATCACTCCCCCCGCCGCCGCACACACACACGCAACCCCAGGCTCCATCATTCCCCCCGCCGCTGCACACACATAATAGTCCAGAAATCTACCTCAACTTTGATAAGTTTTACTATAGGCCACAGCAACGCGTGGCAGGGCACAGCTAGTCTGTGATAAAAAAATAAATTATCACACCAACAGTCAACAACAGAGGGAGAGGGAAGCTTCAGAAGTTCCCCCTGTCCCATTTGGAGGGTTTTTTAGCATATTGCGCAATCGCGTCCGCCATTAACGAATCGATTCGAAATTTACGAAATTTCGTAAATTTTGAAATTTTTTTAAAGAAAAAATCCGGAATTCTTTTTAAAAAAACGAAACGCAATGGACTCCCTAAAAACGAAACGAGTTTAGAAACAAATTTTTCCATTGTTACCCAAGCCTAGTGGGCAGTATCACTGGCATTAACCAAAAACTAGCGCTGCCCTTGTAGCATGAAGATACAACTTCTGGCAATGCATTTTCCCCGTCTGCTTTCTCCGAAAATTAAATATTGTTCCATCCTTTAAAAAGACAAACACCTGAGCGAATTTTGTTTTTTTCCTTTGGCAGGTTGTGAAGATTTCATTAGTTTTGTTTTTGAATTTGGAAAGAGTTTATGTTCTATGCACCTTACCGAAGATGAGATCGCATTGTTTTCAGCTTTTGTTTTACTCTCGGCAGGTATGGTATACAACTCTGGAGTTGGTTCTCGCTCTGCACTGGGAAGCCCAGTTTATTTATTTATTTGCTTTATTTCTATACCGCGTTTCTCAACCTAATTAGGCGACTCAATGCGGTTTACACAATGTAAATTAACACAACAATAACAATTAAAACACATCATACACAATAACAAAATACACAATTAATCATAATGCCTCGATCACAAAGCAAAATCCAAATCTCATAATCCTTGTGCCATTCCTATGTTCAATTTACCGTCATCCTATGTTTGATTGCGCTGATTAGCCAAACGCTTGCTCAAAGAGCCAGGTTTTAACCTTCTTTCGAAACGCCAGCAGCAAAGGGGCCTGTCTGATGTCAATGGGTAGGGCATTCCATAGCAGAGGGGCCACCACCGAGAAGGCCCTGTCTCTCGTCCCCGCCAGTTCACATTCATGTTGTTCTTTCATAATAACTGGATGACATTCCACAATTATGGCCCAACTTTTTCCCCTCTGAAAGCAGCCTTATGCCAGTTCTGAATGTCGTCTCCATAAATTGACATTTCTTCCCTAATTGGAGGGTTTCCACTGTAGCGAGAGTATGCTTCCCTGCCATAGATGGGCATAATTATAATTATCTATATAAGTAAAAATGTAATGTTCATTTGTGGGATGAACAGAACTCAAAAACCACTGGACGAATTGACACGAAATTTGGACACTATACCCCTAACAGACCAACAAGTGGCCATCACTCATAAAAACCCCCAAAAAGACAGTGGAAAGGACTTAAAAATCCAAAAAAAGCTAAATGATGAAAAGCTAAATGATGATACACCAAAAAAAGGAAAGGAAGGGGAGAAAGAAAGAGAAAGAGGGAGGGAGGAGGAAAAAGAAGGAAGCATGGAAGTAAAGAGCGAAGGAAGGAAGGAAAGAGGTAGAGGAGAAGAAAAGGAAAGAAAGAGGGAAGGAAAAGAAAAGGGAAGGAAGGAAAGATGTAGAAAAGGAAGGAAGGAAAGAGGGAGTGAAGCAAGGAGGGAAAGAAGGACAGAAAAAGGGAGGGAAGGAAAGAGGGATGGAAGGAACAAAGGAAGGAGGTAGAGAAGGAAGAAAGGAGAGAAGAAGAAAAAGGGGAAGGAAGGGAAGAGGAAAAGAAGGAAGGAAGGAAGGGAGAAGAAAAGAAAAGGGGAAGGAAGGAAAGAAGGAAAGATGTAGAGAAGGAAAGAAGAAAAGGGAAGGAAAGAAGGAAAGAGGGAGCGAAGCAAGGAGGGAAAGGACAGAAAGAGGGAGGGAAGGGAAGAAGGAAAGAGCAAAAGAAGGAAGGAATGAAAGAGGAAGAGAAAGAAGAAAGGAGAGAAAGAGGGAAGGAAAAGAAAAGGGAAGGAAAGATGTAGAGAAGGAAGGATAGAAGGAAAGAAAATAAGAGAAGGAAGGAAAGACGGAGCGAAGGAAGGAGGGAAAGAAGGAAAGAAAGAGGGAGGGAAGGAAAGAAGGAAAGAGCGAAGGAAGAAAGGAAAGAGGTAGAGAAGGAAGAAAGAATGAAGGGGAAAAAGGGAAGGAAGGAAAGATGTAGAAAAGGAAGGAAGGAAGGAAAGAGGGAGTGAAGCAAGGAGTGAAAGAAGGACAGAAAAAGGGAGGGAAGGAAAGAGGGAAGGAAGGAACAAAGGAAGGAGGTAGAGAAGGAAGAAAGGAGAAGAAGAAAAAGGGGAAGGAAGGGAAGAGGAAAAGAAGGAAGGAAGGAAGGGAGAAGGAAAAAAGGGGAAGGAATGAAAGAAGGAAAGATGTAGAGAAGGAAAGAAGAAAAGGGAAGGAAGGAAGGAAAGAGGGAGCGAAGCAAGGAGGGAAAGGACAGAAAGAGGGAGGGAAGGGAAGAAGGAAAGAGCAAAAGAAGGAAGGAATGAAAAAGGAAGAGAAAGAAGAAAGGAGAGAAAGAGGGAAGGAAAAGAAAAGGGAAGGAAAGATGTAGAGAAGGAAGGATAGAAGGAAAGAAAATAAGAGAAGGAAGGAAAGACGGAGCGAAGGAAGGAGGGAAAGAAGGAAAGAAAGAGGGAGGGAAGGAAAGAAGGAAAGAGCGAAGGAAGGAAGGAAAGAGGTAGAGGAGAAGAAAAGGAAAGGAAAGAAAGAAGGAAGGAAAAGAAAAGGGAAGGAAGGAAAGATGTATTTTATTTATTTATTTGTCATGTCAGAACAACCAGTCTAACAGAACAAAGCAAACAAACAGAAAAATACACAACTTGTGAGTTTGGTAGCTGGTTAAATGTCCTTTGACCAGTCTCTGGCCACTTGGAGTGCCTCTGGTGTTGCTGCAAGAAGGTCCTCCCTTGTGCATGTGGCAGGGCTCAGGGTCCGTTGCAGCAGGTGGTCAGTGGTTTGCTCTTCTCCACACTCGCATGTCGAGGATTCTACTTTGTAGCCCCATTTCTGAAGGTTGGCTCTGCATCTCGTGGGGCCAGAGTGCAGTCTGTTCAGCGCCTTCCAAGTCGTAGAAAGATGTAGAAAAAGAAGGAAGGAAGGAAAGAGGGAGTGAAGCAAGGAGGGAAAGAAGGACAGAAAAAGGGAGGGAAGGAAAGAGGGAAGGAAGGAACAAAGGAAGGAGGTAGAGAAGGAAGAAAGGAGAGAAGAAGAAAAAGGGGAAGGAAGGGAAGAGGAAAAAAGGAAGGAAGGAATGGAGAAGAAAAGAAAAGGGGAAGGAAGGAAAGAAGGAAAGATGTAGAGAAGGAAAGAAGAAAAGGGAAGGAAGGAAGGAAAGAGGGAGCGAAGCAAGGAGGGAAAGGACAGAAAGAGGGAGGGAAGGGAAGAAGGAAAGAGCAAAAGAAGGAAGGAATGAAAGAGGAAGAGAAGGAAGAAAGGAGAGAAAGAGGGAAGGAAAAGAAAAGGGAAGGAAAGATGTAGAGAAGGAAGGATAGAAGGAAAGAAAATAAGAGAAGGAAGGAAAGACGGAGCGAAGGAAGGAGGGAAAGAAGGAAAGAAAGAGGGAGGGAAGGAAAGAAGGAAAGAGCAAAGGAAGGAAGGAAAGAGGTAGAGAAGGAAGAAAGGAGAGAAAGAATGAAGGGAAAAAAGGGAAAGAAGGAAAGATGTAGAGAAGGAAGGAAAGAAGAAAAGGGAAGGAAGGAGAGAGGGAGCAAAGCAAGGAGGGAAAGAAGGACAGAAAAAGGGAGGGAAGGAAAGAGTGAAGGAAGGAAGGAAAGAGGTAGAAAAGCAAGAAAGGAGATAAAGAAGAAGAAAAAGAAAAGGGGGGAAGTAAGGGAAGAGGAAAAGAAGGAAGGAAGGAAGCAAGGAAGGAAAGAAGGACAGAAAGAGGGAGAGAAGGAAAGAAGGAAAGAGTGAAGGAAGGAAGGAAAGAGGAAGAGAGGGAACAAAGGAAAGAGGGAAGGAAAAGAAAAGGGAAGGAAGGAGAAAAGAAAAGGGAAGGAAGGAAGGAAAGAGGGAGCGAAGCAAGGAGGGAAAGACGGACAGAAAGAGGGAGGGAAGGAAAGAAGGAAAGAGCGAAGGAAGGAAGGAATGAACCACGTAAATGTTGTTCTCTTCTCTATTTTTAGACCGATCATGGCTTCAGGAAAAGGTAAAAATAGAAAAGCTGCAACAGAAGATTCAGTTAGCACTTCAGCACGTGTTGCAGAAGAACCACCGAGAAGACGGAATCTTAACAAAGGTAAAAGATATAGAATCCTTGTTTATTGGTTGTTGTTTATATGTGATTTATATTAATTGTTTTGTATTTATTGTTTTTGTTTATTGCTTGTTGTTTTTACTGATGTGTTGTTGGGCTTGGCCTCATGTAAGCCGCTCCGAGTCCCTTGGGGAGATGGTGGCGGGGTATAAATAAAGTATTATTATTATTAATAATAATAATAATAATAATAATAATAATATAGGTTCCCTTTCCTAAATATAGTGCTCGAAACTTTGCTTAAGGTGTGTTTTGGGACACGTACTCCAGATCTTCTCCAACCAACTTCAATCAATTTCAATAAGCTCTGTAATAAAATGGAAACAAAACAAGGAAAGAGGTAGAGAAGGAATAAAGGAGAGAAAGAAGAAGGAAAAGAAAAATGGGGGAAGGAAGGAGAGAGAGAGAGAAGGAAAGAAAATAAGAGAAGGAAAGACCGAGCAAAGAAAGGAGGAAAAGAAGGAGAGAAAGAGGGAGGGAAGGAAAGAGAGAAGGGAGGATGGAAGCAAAAAGCAAAGAGAGGAAGGAAGGAAAGAGGTAGAAAAGGAATAAACGAGAGAAAGAAGAAGGAAAAGAAAAATGGGGGAAGGAAGGAAAGAGATAGAGAAGGAAGGAGAGAAGGAAAGAAAATAAGAGAAGGAAAGACCGAGCAAAGGAAGGAGGGAAAGAAGGAGAGAAAGAGGGAAAGAGGGAAAGAGAGAAGGGAGGATGGAAGCAAAAAGCAAAGAGAGGAAGGAAGAAAAGAGGTAGAGAAGGAATAAAGGAGAGAAAGAAGAAGGAAAAGAAAAATGGGGAAGGAAAGAGATAGAGAAGGAAGGAAGGAAAGAAGAAAAGGAAAGGAAGGAAGGAAGGAAGGAGAGAAAGAGGGAGAGGGAAAGAAGGAAAGAGAGAAGGGAGGATGGAAGAAAAAAGCAAAGAGAGGAAGGAAGGAAAGAGGTAGAGAAGGAATAAAGGAGAGAAAGAAGAAGGAAAAGAAAAATGGGGGAAGGAAGGAGATAGAGAGAGAAGGAAGGAGAGAAGGAAAGAAAATAAGAGAAGGAAAGACCGAGCAAAGGAAGGAGGGAAAGAAGGAGAGAAAGAGGGAGGGAAGGAAAGAGAGAAGGGATGATGGAAGCAAAAAGCAAAGAGAGGAAGGAAGGAAAGAGGTAGAGAAGGAATAAAGGAGAGAAAGAAGAAGGAAAACAAAAATGGGGACGGAAAGAGATAGAGAAGGAAGGAAGGAAAGAAGAAAAGGGAAGGAAGGAAGGAAGGAAGGAAGGAAGGAAGGAAGCAAGGAAGCAAGGAGGAAACGAAGCAAGGAGGAAAAGGAGAGAAAGAGGGAGAGGGAAAGAAGGAAAGAGAAAAGGGAGGATGGAAGAAAAAAGCAAAGAGAGGAAAGAAGGAAAGAGGTAGAGAAGGAATAAAGGAGAGAAAGAAGAAGGAAAAGAAAAATGGGGGAAGGAAGGAGAGAGAGAGAGAAGGAAGGAGAGAAGGAAAGAAAATAAGAGAAGGAAAGACCGAGCAAAGGAAGGAGGGAAAGAAGGAGAGAAAGAGGGAGGGAAGGAAAGAGAGAAGGGATGATGGAAGCAAAAAGCAAAGAGAGGAAGGAAGGAAAGAGGTAGAGAAGGAATAAAGGAGAGAAAGAAGAAGGAAAACAAAAATGGGGACGGAAAGAGATAGAGAAGGAAGGAAGGAAAGAAGAAAAGGGAAGGAAGGAAGGAAGGAAGGAAGGAAGGAAGGAAGGAGGAAACGAAGCAAGGAGGAAAAGGAGAGAAAGAGGGAGAGGGAAAGAAGGAAAGAGAAAAGGGAGGATGGAAGAAAAAAGCAAAGAGAGGAAAGAAGGAAAGAGGTAGAGAAGGAATAAAGGAGAGAAAGAAGAAGGAAAAGAAAAATGGGGGAAGGAAGGAGAGAGAGAGAGAAGGAAAGAAAATAAGAGAAGGAAAGACCGAGCAAAGGAAGGAGGGAAAGAAGGAGAGAAAGAGGGAGGGAAGGAAAGAGAGAAGGGAGGATGGAAGCAAAAAGCAAAGAGAGGAAGGAAGGAAAGGGGTAGAGAAGGAATAAGGGAGAGAAAGAAGAAGGAAAAGAAAAATGGGGAAGGAAAGAGATAGAGAAGGAAGGAAGGAAAGAAGAAAAGGAAAGGAAGGAAGGAAGGAAGGAAGGAAGGAAGGAAGGAAGGAAGGAGAGAAAGAGGGAGAGGGAAAGAAGGAAAGAGAGAAGGGAGGATGGAAGAAAAAAGCAAAGAGAGGAAGGAAGGAAAGAGGTAGAGAAGGAATAAAGGAGAGAAAGAAGAAGGAAAAGAAAAATGGGGAAGGAAAGAGATAGAGAAGGAAGGAAGGAAAGAAGGAAAGGACGGACGGACGGAAGGAAGGAAGGAAGGAGGAAACGAAGCAAGGAGGAAAAGAAGGAGAGAAAGAGGGAGAGGGAAAGAAGGAAAGAGAGAAGGGAGGATGGAAGAAAAAAGCAGAGAGGAAGGAAGGAAAGAGGTAGAGAAGGAATAAAGGAGAGAAAGAAGAAGGAAAAGAAAAAATGAGGGAAGGAAGGAAATATGGAGAATCTGAATTACTTTGAATGCTCGTATTCTAGCCACACTCCTTCACATCGCCATCGAAAATTAGTTTGTTTTATATCTCTTTTTAATCTTTTAATGGATCTGTTTTAAAGGATTTTCAAGTACAGGAGTTGTGTAATTATATTTTAATAAGAACATTTTATATTGGATTGCTGTGAGTTTTATGGAGCTGTCTGGCCATGTTTTGGAAGCATTCTCTCCTGACATTTCACCCACATCTATGGCAGGCAACCTCAGAGGTTGTGAGGTCTGCTTGGAAACTAGGCAAGTGGGGTTTATATATCTGTGGAATGAAGAACTCTTGTCTGCTTGAGGCAAGTGTGAATGTTGCAAATGGCCACCTTGATTAGCATTTAATGGCCCAGCAGTTTCAAGGTCTAGCTTCTTACTGCCTGGGGGTATGCTATGTTGGGAGGTGATTAGGGAGAGAGCGAAGGAAGGACGAAAGAGTGGGAGGGAAGGAGGAAGAGGGAGGAAAGGAGGAAGGAAAAAGAGAAGGGGAGGGGAGGGTGAGAGGGAGGGAGGAAAGAAAGAAGGAAGGAAAGACAAAAGGGAAGTAAGGAAGGTGAAAGAGAGAGGGGGAAGGAAGGATGAAGGAGAAGGAGGGAAGGAAGGAATGAAGGACAAAAAGGTGGAAGGGAAGGAGAAAGAGGGAGGGAAGGAGGAAGGAAAAAGAGAAGGGAGGGAGGGGCGGAAGGGACGGATGGAAAGAGAGAAGGAAGGAAAGAGAAAAATGAAGGAGGGAAGGTGAAAGAGAGATAGGGAAGGAGGGAGGATAGAGAGATGCGAGGGAGGAAGAAGGGAGGGAGGGAGGAAAGAGAGAAGGAAAGAAAGACAAAGGAAAAGGGGGGAGATGAAAGAGAGAGGGGGAAGGAGGGAGAGAAGGAAGGAAGGATGAAAGGGTGGAAGGGAAGGAGAAAAGGGGAGGGGAGGAAGGATTGAAGGGAATGGAGTGAAGGAGGGAGGAAAGAGAAGGAAGAAAAGACAAAAGGAGGGAAGGTGAAAAAGAGATAGAGGGAAGAAGGGAGGAGAAGGAAGGAGAGAGGGACGGAAGGACAAAAAGGTGGAAGGGAAGGGGAAAGGGAGGGAGGGAGAAAAAAGAGAAGGAAGAAAGAGAGAAAGGGAGGGAGAAAGGAAGGAAGGAAGACAAAAGGAAAGAAGAGGGAAGGTGAAAGAGAGGGAAGGGGGGAGAGAGGGAAGGAAGGGTGAAAGGGTGGAAGGGAAGGAGAAAGAGGGAGGGAAGGAGAAAGGAAAAAGAGAGGGGAGGGGAGGGTGGGAGGGAAGAAAGAGAAAAGGAAGGAATGACAAAAGGGAAGGAGGGGAGGTGAAAGAGAGAGAGGGAAGGAGAGATAAAGGAGAAGGAAGAAGGGAGGGAAGGAAGGAAGAATGAAAGGGTGAAAGGGAAAGAGAAAGAGGGAGGGAAGGGGGAAGGAAAATGAGAAGGGAGGGAGGGGTGGGAGGGGGGAAAGACAAAGGGGAAGTAAGGAAGGCGAAAGAGAGAGGGGGGAAGTAGGGAGGGAGAAAAGAGGGAAGGAAGGAACAAAGGGTGGAAGGGATGGAAGGAGAGAGGGAAAAAGAGGTAGATAAGGAAGGAAAGGAGGGAAGGAAAGAGGGAAGGAAAGAGAGAAGGAAGGAAGGATAGGATGGTGACAGAGAGAAAGGCCTGAGAAAAGAGCCCAAGGGGCTTCATCCGGTCCCCGGCTGGGTGTAGAGTAGGCCTGGGCGGTTTCGTTCGTTAATTTTGTAATTCGTTAAATATTCGTTAATTTTAGCAATTACAAAACGATTACAAAACTTATTTTTAAACCCGGAAGTGTTTTTAAATATCGAAACGGCATGCGCTAAATATTTTTGTATTTCCGTCCATTTCGGAAATATGTAAGATGGCTTGGCTAGATGCTTGCTGGGAGCTCTCCTCTCTCTCCTCTCCTTAGCCAATCAGAGCCTGAAAGAGGAGGAGGAGGAGGAGGAGGAGGAGAGGGCAGGGAAGGCGCCGGCTGAGCAAGCGAGCGAGAGGGCGAGCGACCCTCAGCGGGAAGGCGGCCCGTCCCTCCTTCCTCACCTTTGCGGTGGGTGTGCTTCGTTCTCCCAATTCCTTAGCGGAGGGCTGGGCTAGATGGCCTTTGGGGAGCCCTTCTCCCAATTTTGCATTGCTTCGGAGGAGCCGGGCCCGACTCGGCGGCAGCGCTTGAGGGCCCCCCAGAGTGAGTGAGTGCCTGCCTTCCCTCCTTAATAATAATTTCTCCTCCCTATTCTACTAAATTAATAATTAAATTAAAAAATATTGAAAAAATATTGAAAAAAAAGGGCGCCATCTTTACAAAAATGTTTTGTAAATATTAACGAAATTTTGTAAATACCGAACTTTTTTTAAGGGAAAATTTTATAATTATTTTAAATATCGAAACAAAAAAAACCCCCAAATACAAATCGATTTTAGAAACAAATTTTTGCGTTGTTACCCAGGCCTAGTGTAGAGGAATTAAAGATTCGAACAGTGTTATTCAGAGACTGGATTTCAGTTTCGGTTTTCCCATACAGCTTCAGGTCATCCATGTACAGCAGATGTAAAATTTTGTGAGATCTCTGAGATGTGTGATAGCCGAGGTTTATTTTTTGTAAGATTGTTGACAGAGGGATCATGGCAATTTTGAAAAGCAGTGGAGACAACGAGCCTCCCTGGAAAATTCCTCTTCTGATGTTGACAAGTCCATAGTTTTCATTTCCAACAAACAGTTCAGTTTTCCAGTGCTTCGTCATATTTTCAATAAAAGTACCAACGTTTTTACAAATCCCGATGGTGTCTAGGCACTTGATGATCCGGCTATGTGGGAATGAGTCAAAGGCTTTTTTGTAGTCAATCCAGGTCATGTGAAGATTGGGTTTTTGGCAGTTCTCCAGAATCATGTTGCCAATTAATAACTGCTTTTCCATTTGTTACCTTTCTGTTCATCTGGCAAGATGTTATTTTCTTCAAGATTTATTACGAAGGGTATTTTTTAAGTAAGGTCCATTGGAACATAAGTACACAATGAAAGTTTATTTCAAAAAAGTAAATTTATTTTCAGAAAGTACATACCCAAACTTCCGTACAGTGGCCCTTATTTCTCATCATGCCAGGAAGGTAATGCTCAAGATCCTGCAAGGAAGACTCCAGCAAGACATGAAGCGAGAGTTGCCAGATGTTCAAGCTGGGTTTAGAAAAGGCAGAGGAACGAGAGACCAGATTGCCAATATCCGCTGGATAATGGAGAAAGGCAGGGAGTTTCAGAAAAACATCTACTTCTGCTTCATTGACTATTCTAAAGCCTTTGACTGTGTGGATCATCATAAATGGTGGCAAGTTCTTGGTGGGATGGGCATCCCAAGCCCCCTTCCCTCTCTCCTGAGGAATCTGTACAAGGACCAAGGAGCAACAGTCAGAACTGACCACGGAACAGGAGACTGGTTCAAGATTGGGAAAGGCGTCCGGCAAGGCTGCATACTCTCACCCAACCTTTTAAACTTGTATGCAGAACACATCATGCGAGGATGTGCGGGGCTGGATGAATGCAAAGCTGGGGTGGAAATGGCTGGAAGAAACATTAACAACCTCAGATATGCAGATGACACCACTCTGATGGCCGAAAGCGAGGAGGAGCTGAGGAGCCTTCTAATCAAGGTGGAAGAAGAAAGCGCAAAAGCCGGGTTGCAGCTAAACGTCAAAAAAACCAAGATTATGGCAACAAGAATGATTGACAACTGGGAAATAGAGGGAGAAAACGTGGAGGCCGTGACAGACTTTGTATTTCTAGGTGCAAAGATGACTGCAGATGCAGATTGTGGCCAGGAAATCAGAAGACGCCTACTTCTTGGGAGGAGAGCAATGTCCAGTCTCGATAAAATAGTGAAGAGTAGAGACATCTCACTGGCAACCAAGATCCATTGCCTAGTCCAAGCCATGGTCTTCCCTGGAGTCACCTACGGATGTGAGAGCTGGACCTTCGGGAAGGCCGAGCGAAGGAAGAGAGATGCTTTTGAGCTGTGGTGTTGGAGGAAAGTTCTGAGAGTGCCTTGGACTGCGAGAAGATCCAACCAGTCCATCCTCCAGGAAATAAAGCCCGACTGCTCACTGGAGGGAAAGATACTAGTTGAAGTCCTTTGGCCACATCATGAGGAGACAGGAGAGCCTAGAGAAGGCATCCTTGAAGTGACTGGACTGACCTTGAGGGAGCTGGGGGTGGTAACGGCCGACAGGGAGCTCTGGCGTGGGCTGGTCCATGAGGTCACGAAGAGTCGGAGACGACTGAACGAATGAACAACAACAACAACACATATTTCACTCTATTTTTCAACATAGTTGCCAAGTTTGTTCAAACACTATGTAGGACCAACAAATAATAATAATAATAATAATAATAATAATAATAATAATACTTTATTTATACCCCGCTACTGTTCTGTTGCACGCTGGGCCTGTAAAGAATTGTCTTTAAAACAGGACGTGCAACCTTTGCCCAGTGGGAAGCCAGGGGGCCCAAAGAGAAGCTCTTAGGAATTTTCCCCCACAAACAGTCTTTAGAGGGCTTGTGAAATATGAGGGGTATTTTTTAAGTAAGGTCCGTTTGAACATAAGTACACAATGAAAGTTTATTTCAAAAAAGTAAATTTATTTTCAGAAAGTACATACTTCACTCTATTTTCGACATAGTTGCCAAGTTTGTTCAAACACTTATCATACCTCTGAACCAATTTTAAAATACCCTCTTCATAAAAACTTGCCGCCTGCTCCGATAACCAAATCGTCTGTAATCAGAGAAGGGCGACCGGAGTGGTCCTCATCATGGACTTTGCCACAGCCATCTTTGAATTGTCGTACCCACTTACGCACTTTGCTTTCACTCATAACAGTACCACCGTACACTTCACAAATCTGTCGATGAATTTCTGCAGCAGGCAGGTTCCTTGCTGACAAAAAACGTATTATCACTGAGCGAACCTCACATGCGGAGGGTGAGTTGAGAGTCTTAAACATTTTTATAGCAGAGAACAGAACCGTACAGGTTAGCTACAGAGCGGAAACTGAGCACAGTTGTTCCCGAGGCATGCTGGTACACGACGCACGCGCTCGTTGCGGTATGCGCGCGAACTACTAGTGTCTACAATAAAACGGACCTTACTTTAAAAATACCCCTCGTATTATTATTATTATTATTATTATTATTATTATTATTTCATCTGCTTCCTTGCAGAGTCTACATTTGGGATCTGACTTATTATTATTATTATTATTATTGTATTGTCAAAGGCTTTCATGGCTGGAATCACTAGGTTCTTGTAGGTTTTTTCGGGCTATAGGGCCATGTTCTAGAGGCATTTCTCCTGACGTTTCGCCTGCATCTATGGCAAGCATCCTCAGAGGGAGTGAGGTCTGTTGGAATTAGGACAATGGGTTTATATATCTGTGGAATGACCAGGGTGGGGCAAAGAGCTCTCTGCTGAAGCTAGGTGTGAATGTTTCAGCTGACCACTAGGGCTGGGCGGTTTCGTTTCGTTAATTCGTAATTCGTTAATAATTCGTTAATTTTTTTCATTAGAAAACAATAACGAACCATTCTGGAGCAATTTTTTAAAAAAACGAATTTTTAAATAGTTTTGTAAATGCTTCGTATTTCGTTATTGAATTCGTTTCGTTATTGTTTTGAGGTCGTTTCGTTATTATTTCCGCATGTCTGGGGCAAGTTTTATGGTTGTTTTTTGTTTAATTAGTGAAAAAAAATTATAATATCACACCAACAGTCAACAACAGAGGAAGAGGGAAGCTTCAGAAGTTTTTGGAGTTTTTTAGCGTATTTCGATTCGTTATTGTTTCGGAAATCGATTCGTTAATGTTTTGTAATTTTTTTTCACATTTACGAAATTTCGTAAATATCGAACTTTTTAAAAGGAAAATTTTGTAATTATTTTAAATAACGAAACGCAAAAACCCCCAAAAAACGAATCGATTTTAGAAACAAATTTTTCCGTTGTTACCCAGGCCTAGTATCAAGACATACATGTTCTGTACAGTTGTTAATGGGAAGTGATAAGTATAAGAATGTTTAAATACCGAATATGTTAAAGCTACAATAAATAAAAAATTAAATTACGAAATTACGAATTACGAAATTAACGAACGAAACCGCCCAAGCCTAATTATCATTATTGTTATTGTTATTATTCAAAGTACAAGATTAAAGGCAAAAAAAAATCTGATTCATTTTGCTTTTTTCTCCCTTACAGCTAATATGCAAAGTGTCGACACTGAGAGCGCTGTGTGGACGACATACAGAGAAGCTCATGGCGTTTAGAGCAATATACCCAGACATTGTGCGACTTCATTTTCCTCCCTTGTACAAGGAGTTATTCACTTCAGAATTTGAGCCAGCAATGCAGATGGATGGGTAAAGGTATTCCCTAAGCACTTCCTAGAATGTCTGAAGTAGAAACTTTACAAATGGGGGGGAAAAAAAGGAAAACAAAAACAAAAGAAACCAAGACACTTTAAATGGCCCTGCGTAGACACCTAGGGAGCCAACACACTGCACATCTTCTGGCGATCGGAGTCAGGGAAAACGAAACGAGCGTTGGACTTGTTTTCTCGTGCGCCTGATTGCCGCGATGCCTACCGATATGGACCCTTTTATTTCTGTCTCGACTTCTCAGTCTTTGACCTCTGTTTACACAGAATCGAGGGTACTCCAGATCAGGAGGTTTCCTTTTCCTTGTAACTCACTGCCCGCAGACTTTCCTACTTACTTAGAGCAATGTTTCGTTAGTCAGAAAGAACAGAATCTCCCGCTCGAAACCAGCAACGGGTGTGCAATTGCAGAGGCGCTCGGCGTCGGTTTTGCACAACTTGCTCATTGTCTCATGAAGGACGATTTCTTTTCACCCGACCGTGGATTGCCAGAATGGCGGAATGGCATGAAAAGGTTCCATAGCAATAGCAACAATAGCATTATAATCTATTACAGGGTAAATGGGCATGAAGTCTATATATAGCAAAAGAGATATTGTTTATATATTTGTTTTAATTAATTAATTAATATAAAAAAAACAATGTAGTTACTGGTATAGCTTTTATTGTTGAATTGATAAGGCACTTTCATTTTGCACCTTTTTTTGGTTTCCTTTTTTAAATTATATGCTAGGCGTGTTCATTGTCGTGCTGCATGTGCACCAGAAGTTCAAGTTTTAACCGAGGGGAGGTTTGGAAGGTATTGGGGACACTGCGAGGTGTTTATATGCTGCTGTTTTCCACGTTCACTTTGAAAGAGATGCTGGTCGTATCCTGAAACGCGTCCCTTCGGCGATTTCGCGGCGCGAGAGGGCAGGGAAGGAATGGGACAGACACAACGCTAAGTGTTTAGTTTTGTGTTTTGAATAGACAAGTCTTGTTGTAGCGAGGACAATAACAAAATCCCTGTGCTGAATCAACACTGGTTGCCAACACAGGGATAAAGAACTCTTACGTTTAATCACCTAAAGCAGGCATGGGCAAACTTCGGGTGATTTGGACTTCAACTCCCACCATTCCTAACAGCCTCACCTGCTTAAGCTGTTAAGACTGTAGGATCTATAAAGCAATATTAAATAACCACTCACAAGCCGTTTTTGCTTTGAAATGGATATATTGCTTGTATCTCCCCCCATTCCTAACGGCCTCAGGCCCTTTCCTTTCCCCCCCTCACCTGCTTAAGCTGTAAGACTGTAGGATCTATATAGCAATATTAAATAACTACTCACAAGCCGTTTTTGTTTTGAAATTGATATATTGCTTGTATCTCTTTCGTTTCCCCCCTTACCTGCTTAAGCCAAGTGCTGGGCCCATAACCATTGTTAGGCTTAAGTTGGAAAGGGAGAGAAAATCTCCTCTCGTTTCCCCCCTCACCTGCTTAAGCCGAGTGCTGGGCCCATAACCGATGTTAGGCTTAAGTTGGAAAGGGAGAGGAAATCTCCTTTCGTTTTCCCCCTCACCTGCTTAAGCCGAGTGCTGGGCCCATAACCAATGTTAGGCTTAAGTTGGAAAGGGAGAGAAAATCTCCTCTTGTTTTCCCCCTTACCTGTTTAAGCTGAGTGCTGGGCCCATAACCAATGTTAGGCTTAAGCTAGGGAGGGAGAGAAAATCTCCTTTCGTTTTCCCCCTTACCTGCTTAAGCTGAGTGCTGGGCCCATAACCAATTTTAGGCTTAAGCTAGGGAAGGAGAGAAAATCTCCTTTCATTTTCCCCCTCACCTGCTTAAGCTGTAAGACTGTAGGATCTAAATAGCAGTATTAAATAACTACTCACAAGCCGTTTTTGCTTTGAAATTGATATATTGCTTGTATCTCTTTCATTTTCCCTCTTACCTGCTTGTGCTGAGTGCTGGGCTCATAACCGATGTTAGGCTTAAGTTGGGAAAGGAGAGAAAATCTCCTCTCGTTTTCCCCCTCACCTGCTTAAGCTGAGTGCTGGTCCCATAACCAATGTTAGGCTTAAGTTGGGAAGGGAGAGAAAATCTCCTCTCATTTTCCCCCTCACCTGCTTATGCTGAGTGCTGGGCCCATAACCAATGTTAGGCTTAAGCTGGGGAGGGAGAGAAAATCTCCTCTGCTACAGAACGTGACTTCCTTGAGGCAACCCAGGAGGGAAACTCTGCTTCGTGCAGCCACCCAAATCTCCAGCCCAGCCCTTATGCTCTGCTGCTGGGAAATCCCTGCCAATAAATTGCTTAAGCAACTGAAAAGGAAAAGGAAGGGGCCCGTGCCAAAAGGGATTGTGGGAATTGAAGTCCAAAACACCTGGAATCTGGCCATGCCTGTTGTAGAGGAAGCTTCCTTGCACTCTGCACAGGCAATGGAGCCTAACAATGGTCATGGGCCCATCGCTCGGCTTAAGCAGCTGAGGGAGAAAAAGAAGGGACCTGAGGCTGCTAGGAATTGTGGGAGTTGGAGTCCAAAACGCCGGGAAGGAGGGCCCAAGTTTGCCCGTGCATGGTGTAAAGGAATCTTCCACTCCGCGTAGGCAATAGAGCCTAACAATGGTTATGGGCCCAGCGCTCAGCTTAAGCGGCTGAGGGGGGAAAAGAAGGGGTCTGAGGCTGTTAGGAATGATGGGAGTTGAAGTCCAAAACGTCTGGAAGGAGGGCCAAAGGAGTAGAAGGAGTTTCCTTGCACTCTGCACAGGTAACAGAACCTAACATTTGGTTATGGGCCCAGCACTCAGCTTAAGCCGCTGAGGGGGAAAAGGACGGGGTGTTAAGAATAGTGGGAGTTGAAGTCCAAAACCCCTGGATGGCCCAAGTTTGCACATGCCTGACCTAAAGGAATGAGTTGGCTCTCAATAGCACCTTTGATAGTCACCCCACTTTTTTTTTAGGTGAGTAAACATGGGTTCAGACAACCAAATTCGGACACCTGTATTTTGGAATATATTGGTCCTAATAATAACTTTTGTTTACATTGAGTGTGTGTGTATGTGAATGAGTGTGTATGCATCAGTCATATGTTGAAAGAGACAGGTCTCATAGAATCCAGAGAGTTAAAATGAGACTATGCCAGTTGGCTTACATTCATTGCACAGTTCGGAGTAGCGACATCTCTTTCATATATTTCATCTGGAGTTAACTGTTTTCTGGACCGGGACACTCCTGTTCGTGTTATATAGTCACGAGTGGGCTTACGGGCCGCTTCCTACTCCATAAAACAAAACAATGCAATGCAAGGAGGTTCCCTCTCTTTTTGATATTCATGCATCCTGAATTGGCACTGGACTGTAAAGTTTATACGAGGGATATATATATATACGAGGGGTATTTTTTAAGTAAGATCCATTTGAACATAAGTACACAACGAAAGTTTATTTCAAAAAAGTAAATGTATTTTCAGAAAGTACATACTTCACTCTATTTTTCGACATAGTAGCCAAGTTTGTTCAAACTCTTATCATACCTCTGAACCAATTTTAAAACACCCTCTTCATAAAAACTTGCCGCCTGCTCCGATAACCAAGAGTTCACTGCCGTTTTCACGTCATCGTCGTCATGGACATTGTCACGGCCATCTTTGAATTGTCGTACCCACTTACGCACTTTGCTTTCACTCATAACAGTATCACCGTACACTTCACAAATCTGTCGATGAATTTCTGCAGCAGGCAGGTTCCTTGCTGACAAAAACTGTCTCACTGAGCGAACCTCACATGCAGAGGAGTGAGTTGATAGTCTTAAACATTTTTAAAGCACAGAACGGAACCGTACAGGTTAGCTACAGAGCTGAAACTGAGCACAGTTGTTCCCGAGGCATGCCGGTACACGACGCACGTGCTCGTTGGGGTATGCGCACGAACTACTAGTGCCTACAACAAAATGGACCTTACTTAAAAAATACCCCTTGTATATATGCAGTAGAGTCTCGCTTATCAGGCCTTCACTTATCCGACATTCCGTCTTATCCGACAGTATTATCTGATGATCCCCTTTTCCTCCAGCATTTCCCCGTCAATTAAAGGAGCGCTCCACAAATGTCTCTCCATTCCCAATAAGAGAAAAAGGCAAGACAAGGAGGAGGAAAAGAAAGAGGGAGGAAAGGAGGGAAAGAGGCAGAACCAGACGAGGAAGTGCCCTCCCTCCTTCCTTCTGTGATTTCCATACTCCTCTTCCGCATTCGGGCACTTCCTGCCTGTCTGGCCCCGAGGTGTTGCCTTTCCTTAACTCTTTGAGTCCCTGTTGTGAGTATTCTAGGTGTCTAGCACCACATTGCACGGGTAACAGTAGGAGACTCCGTATTACCCAACATTTTTGTTTATCCGACGTTCTGCTGTAAGCTGTAGGATTTATATAGCAATATTAAATAACCACTCACAAGCCGTTTTTGCTTTGAAATGGATATATTGCTTGTATCTCTTTTGTTTTCCGCATCACCTGCTTAAGCTGAGTGCTGGGCCCATAACCAATGTTATGCTTAAGCTGGAGAGGGAGAAGAAATCTCCTTTGTGTCGGATATGCGAGACTCTACTATATAGCTAAAATCTTGCCCCAGAGGTTATCCAAGACGGCGTGAATAACAGATTATGATAGTATAATATTCTTCGAACGAACAATTTGACCCTTTAAAAACTATTTATCAATTGTCCCAAATTGTGTTAGGTTTTCCCTTTCAGGATTCCATTCTTTTCTAAAAAAGGGGGGGGGCAGGCTCATGTTCGCCTGGGAGTGTAATTGTCAACTGAAAGCACACCATTTGGGTTTGGTCTGTTTTAGCCAAGGTAACCACCACAACAGCAAAAATTCTACTGGTTTATCCGAAAATAAGACATCCCCTGAAAATAAGACCTAGTGGAGGTTTTGCTAAATATAAGACCTTCCCGAAAGTAAGACCTAGCAAAGTTTTTGTTTGGAAGCATGCTCCCCCTGGTGGCCAGAAGCTGCAATACCATCCCTACCAAATTTGACACCAAATTTGGACACGATACACGTATCAGGCCAATGAGTGACCGTCATGCATAAAAACACTGAAAAACACAGCGGAAGAGACTTAAAAAGCCAAAAAATACAACGTATGTGCAAAACCACACATACACACACACACATACACATATATATGCCAACACACAAATACATAGACTGGGCCACAGCAATGTGTGGCAGCGGACGGCTAGTCTCTATAAATAAAAATGTAATATTCATTTGTGGGATTAACATAACTCAAAAACCACGATGAATTGAGACCAGTATTGACATTTGGGCATATTGCGTATTTGTGCCAATTTGGTCCAGATCCATCAATGCTCTCTGGATGTAGATGAACTACAACTCCCAAACTCAAAATCACTGCCCACCAAACCCTTCCAGTATTCTGTATGCCAAGTTTGGTTCAATTCCATTGTAGGTGAACTATAAATCCCAGCAACTACAACTCCCAAATGACAAAATCAATCCCTCCCCCCAACCCCACCAGTATCCAAATTTAGACATATGGGGTATTTGTGCGGTCATGGGAGCTCTGTGTGCCAAAATTGGTTCAATTACGTTGTTGGAGTTCAGAATGCTCTTTGATTGTAGTTGAACTATAAATCCCAGCAACTACTAGTCCCAAATGACTAAATCACTCCTCCCCCGAACCCCACCAATATCCAAATTTGGATGTATGGGGTATTTGTATGGTCATGGGAGCTCTGTGTGCCAAAATTGGTTCAATGCCATCATTGGTGGAGTTCAGAATGCTCTTTGATTGTAGTTGAACTATAAATACCAGCAACTACAACTCCCAAATGACTAAATCAATCCTCTTCTCAACCCCACCAGTATTTCGGACATACAGGGTATTTGTGCGGTCATGGGAGTTCTGTGTGCCAAAATTGGTTCAATGTCATCATTGGTAGAGTTCAGAATGCTCTTTCATTGCAGGTGAACTACAAATCCCAGCAACTACAACTCCCAAATGGCAAAATCATTCCTTCCCCCAACCCCACCAGTATCCAAATTTGGACGTATGGGGCATTTGTACAGTCATGGGAGCTCTGTGTGCCAAAATTGATTCAATTACGTTGTTGGTGGAGTTCAGAATGCTCTTTGATTGTAGTTGAACTATAAATACCAGCAACTACAACTCCCAAATGACTAAATCAATCCTCTTCTCAACCCCACCAGTATTTCGGACATACAGGGTATTTGTGCGGTCATGGGAGTTCTGTGTGCCAAAATTGGTTCAATGTCATCATTGGTAGAGTTCAGAATGCTCTTTCATTGCAGGTGAACTACAAATCCCAGCAACTACAACTCCCAAATGGCAAAATCATTCCTTCCCCCAACCCCACCAGTATCCAAATTTGGACGTATGGGGCATTTGTACAGTCATGGGAGCTCTGTGTGCCAAAATTGATTCAATTACGTTGTTGGTGGAGTTCAGAATGCTCTTTGATTGTAGTTGAACTATAAATCCCAGCAACTACAACTCCCAAATGACTAAATCAGTCCTCCCCTCAACCCCACCAGTATTTTGGACATACAGGGTATTTGTGCGGTCATGAGAGTTCTGTGTGCCAAAATTGGTTCAGTGCCATCATTGGTGGAGTTCAGAATGCTCTTTGATTGCAGGTGAACTACAAATCCCAGCAACTACAACTCCCAAATGACTAAATCAATCCCTCCCCTGAACCCCACCAGTATCCAAATTTGGACGTATGGGGTATTTTTGCAGTCATGGGAGCTCTGTGCGCCAAAATTGGTTCAATTACGTTGTTGGTGGAGTTCAGAATGCTCTTTGATTGCAGGTGAACTATAAATCCCATTGCTTCTCATGAATGGAATTCTGAAAGGTTCCAAATTTCATTCTTTCCACTCCTGTTTGTCTGATTCACAAGTTAGGCTTGATTTCAAAGAGAGGAAACCATGCGAGAGGTGTGTTATGCTCCCAAATGTTTTGTTTTATTGGAGTACCTACCTAGTAGTAACTGTCAGTATTGTTATTTGTGTATGGAGATCATCTGGGCTGCTTGACAAACAAGACTTTTCTGAATGTGAGCAGCCTCAAGCTAGTTAAAGTTCAACTGAATTGAAAAATCAGTATCTGCAAGTCAATGCCTGGCTAAAATCTGCCGTTTTCTAGAGACGAAAAGTACAAAACTGGTTCAAGAGCAGAATCAATACGACTTTCTTCTGGTAGTAAATAGGACAGTTTTGGTACCAACTCTCCACCATGCCTCCAGATATTTTTTGTTGTTGTTGTGTCAGGAGCAACTTGAGAAACTGCAAGTCGCCTCTGGTGTGAGAGAATTGGCCGTCTGCAAGGATGTTGCCCAGGGGATGCCAAGATGCTTTTGATGTTTTACCATTCTTGTGGGAGGCTTCTCTCATGTCCCTGCATGGGGAGCTGGAGCTGACAGAGAGAGCTCACCCGCGCTCTCCCCGGATTCGAACCCGCGACCTGTCAGTCTTCAGTCCTGCCAGCACAGGGGTTTAACCCACTGTGCCACCGAGGGCTCCTTGTTTTCCAGGCTGTATGGCCACGTCCCAGAAGCATTCTCTCCTGTCATTGTGAGACAAGAACCTCGTCCCTGCATGAGGAGCTGGAGCTAATAGAGGGAGCTCATCCGCACTTTCCCTGGATTCGAACCCACAACCTGTCGGTCTTCAGTCCTGTCGGCACAGGGGTTTAACCCACTGTGCCACCGGTGCTCCTTGTTTTCCAGGCTGGATGGCCATGTCCCAGAAGCATTATCTCCAGTCTCCAGAACCTCGTCCCTACATGAGGAGCTGGAGCTAATAGAGGGAGCTCATCTGCATTTTCCCCAGATTCGAACCCACAACCTGTCAGTCTTCAGTCCTGCCGACACAGGGGTTTAACCCCCTGTGCCACCGGTGCTCCTTGTTTTCCAGGCTGGATGGCCATGTCCCAGAAGCATTATCTCCAGTCTCCAGAACCTCGTCCCTACATGAGGAGCTGGAGCTAATAGAGGGAGCTCATCTGCATTTTCCCCAGATTCGAACCCACAACCTGTCAGTCTTCAGTCCTGCCGACACAGGGGTTTAACCCACGGCGCCACCTGGTGCTCCTATGCCTCCAGATGTGGCTACTAAACAGGTTGTATTTAATAATAATAATAATAATAATAATAATAATAATAATAATAATACTTAATTATTAGATTTATCCCACTAACTTGCTGGGAAGAGTGCTAGTTAATATACCCTTCAAAGTTGGAGTTCTGTCTCGAAAATCAAGCACTTTATGTCTAAGAGTTAGACACACACTGTTATCGTAAGTTATGGAGGCTGCCAGTTGATTATAACTTTCGTGTCGCCACATGAGAAGCTGGAGCTGACAGAGGGAGCTCATCCGCACTCTCCCCAGATTCAAACTTCCAACCTGTCGGTCTTCAGTCCTGCCAGTGCAAATGTTTAACCCATTGCGCCACCGGGTGCTGGTAAACATAAGGAGCCTTGTGTTGACTTCCTTCTGAACGTAAGGAACCTTGTAAACATTTCCTTGACTTAAAGAGCCATTGTCTCTGATAATGTAAAGGCATTTACGTTAAACCCGGGGAGGTTCCTAGGGAGGAAAAGTGATCTGATTATTTAAAAAAATTATAAATGTAATAAGAATTACATTTAAAACACACAATTATATCTCAATAATTCCTGACAATCTCCTCCTCCACAACCTCAAGCTTCTGGGGTATTAGAGTAAGTCAAGAGAACTATTAATTGAAATAGTTTGGGCTATCATCGCGCACTATTTTTGCTGGACATATGGTCACTTGTTAAAGCGCAGAGCTGCTGAACTTGCTGACCGAAAGGTTGCAGGTTCGAATCCAGGGAGTGGGGCGAGCTCCCAGTATTAGCCCCAGCTTCTGCCAACCTAGCAGTTCGAAAACATGCAAATGTGAGTAGATCAATAGGTGAGAAGGTAACAGCGTCCCATGCAATCATGCCAGTGGCCGCATGACCCTGGAGGTGTCTGTGGACAACGCCGGCTCTTCGGCTTAGAAATGGAGATGTGTCCCAGAGTCAGACATGGCTGGACTTAGCGTCAGAGGAAAACCTTTACCTTTACTTATGGCATGGATGGAATCTTTCAAGTTTATCGAAGGAAATGGGTAACCCCAAAACATGTACTTTTGCGTCTCTAGCAATCTAATAATATTGAAATGGCATGATGTGAGATACTGTTTAGCCCGAAAAACACAGGGATGTACTTTTGCGTCTCTAGCAATGTAATAATATTGAAATGGCATGATGTGAGATACTGTTTTCAGTTTGTTCTTTTACATTTGCATTGTCACGATCTGGATAATATGTTTTGAAACTTCCTGACTGTGAGAGCTGTTCAGCAGTGGAACTCTCTGCCTCGAAATGTGGTGGAGGCTCCTTCTGAAACAGAGGCTGGATGGCCATCTGTCGGGGGTGCTTTAAATGCAATTTTCCTGCTTCTTGGTAGAATGGAAAATTGGACTACCAGGACTCTTCCAACTCTATGATTCTATGTGTGTTTACATCTGTGCGCATGGGGATTCTATGTGTGTTTACCTGTGCGCATGGGATGTGTGTGTGCGTGTGCGTGTGTGGTTGCTTCTCGGCCACGAAGTGTCCACGGAATAAAGAAAATGTGTTGAAGATATTTAAGTCGAAAAATAGAAGGTGGAATCAAAATCTATATAAAGCCTTGTCTGGGCCACTTAGAGAGACTTCTATTTTTTTAACCCTTCTATAATCAATATTTGATGGCACTTGAAATATTCCTGCAATAATAATAATAATAATTAATAATAATAATGTGATTTGTGTAATAAAAAAACAGAAACAAGCAAACGAGAAGAAGAAGAAAAAAGAGAGATTTTGTAATGTGAAAAACAATGAGAAAAAAAAAAGAAAAAACCAATGTAATTTTTCTACAAAAGGAAAAGAAAAAAACACACCGTACTACCAACTTTGTAGTATTATTATTAATTTTTTTTGTCAATGGGATTTGTCTACTTGTCTTTTTTGTTTTTGTTTTGGAAAACTCGTTTAATTTCCTTGAATGTGCCATATAGAGTTGTGGGTTTTGTGGTGGTGACGGTGTGACTTTAGACGACAGGAAAAGCTCTTTTGTGTTACCGACATTCCATAACGTGTGAGGACGTAAGACGATTTGTTAGTACGCTTCAGTCATTGTTGCTTTTTTGCACACATACTTCATTCCTCTATAGTGCAATATGTACATAGAGCACTTGCGGGTTTTAACCTTGATCCCTCAGGGAAAAAAATATATATATGTCTTTGTTGTACAGGTTTTTCCTTTTCTTTCCTTTCCGCCTTCTTTTTTTCCTTCTTTTGCTACTGGAATGTCGACTGAATCACTTGTTGTCAAGAGGCAGCCAGATAATAATCCTAACACCACTGCCAAAAAAGCATTGACCATGCACTCATCCATGCCCTGCCATTCACAACACACATTTTTTTTTGTCTGACAGTTCTTTGTGCGAATTGGGGACGAAGAAGAAGAAGGGGAAAAAAGGGTATATAAGCACCTTATGATTGACTTAACTGTGAATGACAATCCATCTTGTGATAAATAATCTAAGACACCCTATCATTTAGAAGTCTGGAACTAATGCGCTCAGGGATCTTCTAAAACTCTTTGACAGGGTGGCCAGGACTTCTGGGAGAAAAATGGCTTTTTTTGTAATAGTGTTGTACTATCCCTCCATTGCACAACTGAACTGGGCAGAGACGTGTCTCACTAAATTGATTCTCGCTTGTCTGGGTTTCCAGTAGGCACGGGCGGTCCATGGTTCCAAATGGTTCCCAAGTACTTGCAGAAGTAGAGTTTTGTTGTGGTGGCTCGCCAAACGGAGTGTGGTGGGGGTTCGCAAACAGTGTGGTGGAGACTCACAAAACGGAGTGTCGTGGAGTCTCACAAAACGGAGTGTCGTGGAGGCTCGCCAAACGGAGTGTGGTGGGGGCTCACAAAATGGAGTGTGGAGGAGTCTCACAAAACGGAGTGTGGTGGAGGCTCACCAAACGGAGTGTGGTAGAGGCTCACAAAACGGAGTGTGGTGGAGGCTCGCCAAACGGAGTGTGGTGGAGGCTCGTCAAACGGAGTGTGGTGGAGGCTCGCCAAATGGATTGTGGTGGAGGCTCGCCAAACAGAGTGTGGTGAAGGCTCACCAAATGGAGTGTGGTGGAGGTTCGCCAAACGGAGTGTGGTGGAGTCTCACCAAATGGAGTGTGGTGGAGGCTCACCAAACAGTGTGGTGGAGGCTCACCAAACGGAGTGTGGTGGAAGCTCGCCAAACGGAGTGTGGTGGAGGCTCGCCAAATGGAGTCTGGTGGAGGCTCGCCAAACAGAGTGTGGTGGAGTCTCACCAAATGGAGTGTGGTGGAGGCTCGCCAAACGGAGTGCGGCGGAGTCTCACCAAATGGAGTGTGGTGGAGGCTCACCAAACGGAGTGTGGTGGAGGCTCGCCAAATGGAGTCTGGTGGAGGCTCGCCAAACAGAGTGTGGTGGAGGCTCACCAAATGGAGTGTGGTAGAGGCTTGCCAAACGGAGTGTGGTGGAGTCTCACAAAACAGAGTGTCGTGGAGTCTCACAAAATGGAGTGTGGTGGAGATTCACAAAACAGAGTGTGGTGGAGTCTCACAAAATGGAGTGTGGTGGAGATTCACAAAACAGCATGTGGTGGAGTCTCACAAAACAGCATGTGGTGGAGTCTCACAAAACAGAGTGTAGTGGAGTCTCACAAAACGAAGTGTGGTGGAGTCTCACAAACAGAGTGTGGCGGAGACTTACAAAACAGCGTGTGGTGGAATCTCACAAAACAGCTTGTGGTGGAAGATCGTTAAACGAAGTGTGGTGGAGGCTCACAAAACGAAGCATGGAGTGTGGTGGAGGCTCCTTCTTTGGAGGCTTTTAAACAGAGGCTGGATGGCTATCTGTCAGGAGTGCTTTGAATGCGTTTTTCCTGCTTCTTGGCAGAATGAGGTTGGACTGGACGGCCCACCAGGTCTCTTCCAACTCAAAGATTCTATGATTCTAGAGGGTGCTGGTGTTTTGCTTCTAAAGTGTTGCTAAAGCTGTGGTGGTGAAAATTTCAGAACTCTAACAAAACTTACAACACATCATTATTATTTCGTTATTGGTGATTTTTATGACAGGACCAATTCGGAACTGCCATTTATAATGAATTTTTTGAAAGTTTTGTTAGAGTTCTGAAATTTTCACCACCAGAACTTTAGCAACACTTTAGAAGCAAAACACCAGCACCCCCTAGTTGTGAAAATTTCAGAACTCTAACAAAACTTACAAAACGTCATTATTATTTCGTTATTGGTGGTTTTTATGACAGAACCAATTCAGAACTGCCATTTATAATGAAATTTTTGAAAGTTTTGTTAGAGTTCTGAAATTTTCACCACCAGAACTTTAGTAACACTTTAGAAGCAAATAACCAGCACCCCCTAGTTATGAAAATTTCAGAACGCTAACAAAACTTTCGAAATGTCATTATTATTTCGTTATTGGTGATTTTTATGACAGAACCAATTCGGAACTGCCATTTATAATGATTTTTTTCAAAGTTTTGTTAGAGTTCTGAAATTTTCACCACCAGAACTTTAGTAACACTTTAGAAGCAAAGAACCAGCGCCCCCTAGTTTTGGAAGTACTTTAGAACCATGGATTGCCCATGCTTAATTTCCAGATCCTCTACTGCTCAACCCTGGTAAGGATTGGCACAATAGTAACAACAACAACAACAACAACAACAACAACAACTTTCCAAAGCCGCTGGGTATTTTACAGTGTTAGAGAACTATTAATTTTGACCCATAAAATAAATTGTTTGGAGTTAAGCATAATTTATCATGTTCTAAATATACGGCCTCCCCATCCGTGGAGGATACATTCCTGAACTTACTACGGCTAGTAACAAACCCTACTGAATTTTTTTTCCATGTCAGGAGTGACTTGAGAAACCGCTTTTGGTGTGAGAGAGTTGGCCGTCTGCAAGGACGTTGCCCAGGGGACGCCCCTGTTTTGTAGCAGATTTCCTATGAGGCGGGTGAGGCGGTCGTCCTTTGTGATACTATACATTTTTCTCAGGAGGAGGCCATCCCTGGTGCAATCGCTAAATTAATAGAAATAGATCGCAACTATCGATGTGCCAATCTGTGCCAAAATATTGAGGGGGGGGGGGGGGGATAAGAAATGTTAAAAAGCTCAACAAGAAGAGTAAAAGGAGAGCTATTTCGTTGATATGTGGTTTTTGCACCCGATTCCAAATTAGTAAAAACAGGAAGTGTGATCAAAGTCATAAACATGAAGATGTTTAATTGTTAGGCCAAAGAAAAAAGTATTCGCCCTTTCAGCTCTATGGCTGAATCCTCCTTTACACACACTTTATTTAAATTATATATACCATGCCTATTCCTATTGTCTATTACAGCAATATGTTTATTTATAACTAGTTTGGGGACCTGGCACTGCCCGGGTTATTTGAGAAAGGCATAGTTTGCCAAGGTTGGTCTCTATTAGTTATTTCAGTGGCTCGCAGTGGTCACAGGAAGTTAGTGAAGGAACTGCGAGTCTCAATCATCTGTGGTCCATCCTCCTCCAAACTGCACCAGGATGGAGAGTGGGTCATGGGGGCTCTGTCTGCCAAGTTTGGTCATGAGCAGTCATTGGATGAGGGTCACAGTGGTCTCGGAAAGTGAGTTAAGGTACTTCAAGTCCCATCATCCATAGCCTGTTCTTCCCTTAAATCTCATCAGAATGTTGAGTTGGCCATAGGGGGTCTCTGTGCCAAGTTTGGTCTTTATTGGTATTTGGATAAGTGTCGTTGTGGTTTCAAGAAGTGAGTGGAGTTACTCCAAGTCCCATCATTCATGGTCCCTCCTCCTCATCGAAAGTGAACCACGTTCTAAAGTGGGTCATGGGGGCTATGTGTGCCAAGTTTGGTCTTGATCAGAGTCGTAGCAGTTTCGGGAAATGATTGGAGGTACTCCAAGTCCCATCATTCATGCTCCATACTCCTCCAAACTGCAGTAGGATGTAGAATGGGTAATAAGTGCTCTGTGTGCCAAGTTTGGTCTTTATTGGTATTTGGATAAGTGTCGTTGTGATTTCAGGAAGTGAGTGGAGGTACTCCAAGTCCCATCATTCATGGTCCCTCCTCCTCATTGAAAGTGCACCAGGTTCTAAAGTGGGTCATGGGAGCTATGTGTGCCAAGTTTGGTCTTGATCAGTCACTGGATGAGAGTCGTAGCGGTTTCGGGAAATGATTGGAGATACCCCAAGTCCCATCATTCATGGTCCATCCTCCTCCAAATTGCAGTAGGATATAGAATGGGTAATGGGTGCTCTGTGTGCCAAGTTTGGTCTTTATTGGTCATTGTTGGGGGCCGCAGTGGTCTCTGGGAACGCCTTGAGTCGCCATTTCGGCTGAGAAAGGCGGTATAGAAGTAAAGCAAATAAAATAAATAAATAAATAAGAGTTGGAAAGTACTACGAATCCCATCATCCATTGTCCGCCCTTCCCCAAACCTCACCAGGATGTAAAAGTGGTCATGGGGGTTATGTGTGCCAAGTTTGGTCTTGTTCAGTCATTGGATGAGGGTCGCAGCGGTCTCAGAAAGCGAGTGGAGGTACTTCAAGTCCCATCATCCATGGTCTGCCTTCCTCCAAACTACAGTACGATTTAGAGTGGGTCATGGGGACTCTGTGTGCCAAGTGTGGTCTTTGTTGGGGGCCACAGTGGTCCTTGGGAACCAGCTTTCGTACGATATTGTTTCTAGCGTCCACTTTTTGCTTGATGTTCAGGCAGTGCTTCTTGTAGGTCAGAGCACGGTCCAGAGTGACTCCCAGGTATTTGGGTGTGCTTCAATGCTCCAGTGGGATTCCTTCCCAGGTAATCATCCTCAGAGCTCGGGATGCTTCTCTGTTCTTGAGATGAAAAGCACATGTCTGTGTTTTAGATGGATTAGGGATCAGCTGGTTTTCCCTGTAATAGGCAGTAAGAGCACTTAGAGCTTCGGAGAGCTTCTGTTCAACCATCTCAAAGCTCCCTGCTTGAGCAGTGATGGCACGATCATCAGCATAGATGAAGCTCTCTGTCCCTTCTGGCAGTGGCTGGTCATTTGTGTCAGTGTTGAACATGGATGGAGCAAGCACGCTCCCCTGAGGCAGGCCGTTCTTCTGTTTCCGCCATCTGCTTCTCTAGCCCTGGAACTCCACAAAAAAGCTCCTGTTTTGTAGCAGGTTTCCTATGAGGTGGGTGAGATGGTCGTCCTTTGTGATACTATACATTTTTCTCAGGAGGAGGAGGTGGTTCACAGTATCATAAGCCACTGACAGGTCTATGAAGACAGCTCCTGAGTAGCCTAGCGCAAGGGCAGATGTCTTCACTGTGTCTGGTTGTGATCCCCAGGTTGTGCCAGTCAGCTTTCATATGATATTGTTTCTAGCGCCCACTTTTTGCTTGATGTTCAGGCAGTGCTTCTTGTAGGTCAGAGCACGGTCCAGAGTGACTCCTCCCAGGTATTTGGGTGCGCTGCAATGCTCCAGTGGGATTCCTTCCCAGGTCATCCTCTTGCAATCCTACGAGGAGGCGTCTCTCATGTCCCCCAACCTATCAACTGTTAAGAGTTGAAATCAAATATTGAGTTGGATTGTTTATGCGTGTGACACTTTATTCTGAAAATATGAACCACTTTTGAGTTTTCCATGGAGGGAAAAGGTTGTTGCAAACCAAAAATAACCATAGTCTCTGCCTGTGTATGATTAAAGCAGCCGGGCTATTCTAGCTGCGACGGAAAGAGGTGGAGCATAAGGCAATATTTACCCCAAGTTCGTTAGGAGTACTGTCGGATTTTAATTATTAATGTATTGTCGATGGCTTTCATGGCCGGAATCACTGGGTTGTTGGAGGTTTTTTCGGGATATATGGCCATGTTCTAGAGGCATTTCTCCTGACGTTTCGCCTGCATTTATGGCAAGCATCCTCAGAGGTAGTGAGGTCTGTTGGAAGTAGGAAAAAAAGGGTTTATATATCTGTGGAATGACCAGGGTGGGACAAAGGACTCTTGTCTGTTGGAGCTAGGTGTGAATGTTTCAACTGACCACCTTGATTAGCATATAGTGGCCTGACAGTGCCTAGAGCAAACTTTTGTTGAGAGGTGATTAGATGTCCTTGTTTTGTTCCTATTCTACTTCATCACACTAGAGAATAAATCCAGGGTGGGACAAAGGACTCTTGTCTGCTGGAGCTAGGTGTGAATGTTTCAGCTGACCACATGAACACACTTTAAGTTTGTTCCTATTCTACTTCATCACACTAGAGAATAAATCCACTTTAAATCTGGTTTCTTCCTCCTGCAGAATTCTGGGGTTTGTAGTTTAGTGAAGTTGTTGAGGGCTCCTCCCTAAACTTATTTATTTATTTACTAGCTGTGCCCTGCCACGTGTTGCTGTGGCCCACTCTGTATATATGTGTTTTGTGTGTGCATATGTGCATATATGTTTGTCTGCGTATATATATCTATATAAATAAAAATGTAATGTTCGTTTGTGGGATTAACATAACTCAAAAATCACTGGACGAATGGACACCAATACACCTCTCAGGCCAACAAGTGACCATCACTCATAAAAACTCTGAAAAACACAGCCGAAGAGACTTAAAAGCCAAGAAATAAAAATACAATGCAGCACATGCACAAAACCACATATATACACATATACGCCTCTTTAAAAGAGGCGTATTTGTGCAATGCAGCGCATGCACAAAACCACATATATACACATATACGCCTCTCTCCCCTGCTGAAGAAGCCAGACTTAGATTGTTTGGTTCCCTCCAGTTACCACCCAGTTTCGAGTCTCTCGTTCCTGGGCAAGGTGATGGAGAGGGCAGCAGCGGAGCCGTTGTAGCAATTCCTAGACGACACAGCCGGAGTAGATCCCTTCCAGTCTGACTTCCGTGCGGGGCACGGGACAGAGATTGTGCTGGTCTCCATCTCGGATCACCTTCGATGCCAGCTTGACCAGGGCGGGTCGGCGCTGCTTGTGTTATTGGATCTCACAGCAGCCTTTGACACATTCGACCACCATCTTTTGACCCACCGCCTTGCTGTTGCTTGAGTCAGGGGGAGAGCTTTAAACTGGCTGTCCTCTTTTCTTCACAACCGTGGACAGCGAGTGGAGAGGGGAGGCCTGGTCTCTGAGAGGTCCCCTCTCTCTTGTGGGGTTCCTCAGGGGGCCATTCTCTCCCCTCTGTTGTTTAACATCTCTATGCGACCACTTGCTCAGCTGGTTCGAGGTTTTGGGCTGGAGTGTGACCAGTACGCTGACGACACTCAGCTCATTCTGAGGATGGAGGGCCGGCCGGACTCCGTACCCGAAAATTTCCATCTGTGCCTTGAGGCCGTTACTGGATGGTTGCATGCCAGCAGGTTGGGAGTGAATCCAGCGAAGACGGAGATCCTTTGGCTGAGCCACCCGGGTGGGAGGGAGACCCAGCTGCCTACCCTGGATGGTGAGACACTACGTCCGTCACCTTCTGTAAAGAGTCTGGGTGTCTTATTGGACCCTCTGCTCCCAATGGAGGCCCAGGTCTCTGCTGTGAGCAGATCTGCGTTTTTCCACCTACGTCAGGCTAGGCGACTGGCTCCTTCCTATCTAGGAATGACCTGGCTACGGTGATCCAGGCAACGGTCATCTCGAGGCTTAACTACTGTAACGCCCTCTACTTTGGCCTTCCTTTGTCAGTGATCCGGAAACTGAAGCTGGTGCAAAATGCAGTGGCTTGTCTTCTCGCCGGGGTGCCGGCGAGGTGACGTATCACCCCAATTCTACAACAGCTGCACTGGCTTCCAATTGAGTACCGGATCACTTTCAAGGTGCTGGTACTAACCTTTAAGGCCTGACATGGTCTGGGGCCGGCCTACCTGAGGGCCCGCTTATCCTCCTACCAACCCCAGAGATTACTTTCGTCCGAAGACCAACATTTGCTTGAAGTCCCCAACATCCGGACTTATCATCTGTCCTCTACTAGGCAGAGAGCCTTCTCGATCGTGGCCCCTTATTTATGGAATGCCTTGCCAGTTGAAACCTGAACCACCTGAGAGCTACTTGCTTTTTGGAAAGCTTGTAAAACCTTTCTCTTCCGACAAGCTTTCGATGGGTGAATAACTCGGGACTATGTCTGTCCTTGTTTTTATTGTATTTTAAAGTTGGTTGTATTGTTTTAATCTATGGCTGTAAACCGCTCCGAGCCAAATTGGGAGTGGCGGTATACAAGTCAAATAAATAAAATAAAATAAATAAATAAATACACACACAAAACACATATACACAGACTGGACCACAGCAACATGTGGCAGGGGACAGCTAGTGACCATCACTCATAAAAAAAACTAAAAAAAACACAGCGGAAGATACTTAAAAGGCTAAGAAATTAAAAATACAATGCAGCGCATGCACAAAACCACATATATACACATATACACAAATATATTCACACACATATATATACACGCAAAACACGTATACACAGACTGGGCCACAACAACGCAGGGCAGGGGACAGCTAGTCACAAATAATTTTTTGGGAACTTCTCTCAACTTATCCTAGTTGTATTACGATATTTCACTATTCCATAATGCAGTCTCTTAGAGAAATGTCAGGGGATGTCATGTTTAACTCGTACGAAATTAGTTTGCTCTTTCTTTGTGTGTGTGTGTGTGTGTCTTGTTGAAGCTTCAGAGGAATAAAGCAACATGTAATTCACCATTATTTTATGTATATAGACACATGGAACCCATTTTATTTTTGGTAGCAGGGCATAATATCTTCAGAGCAATAAACCAACCTAATCCAAATATGAATGCGTAGCTCCTGTGCATTAAGGCATTTTTGAACCATTGTCACTTGTTGGATTTCTCTGCTTTGGTATCATCGCTCATCCCGCCCTGCCGTTTGGAATATGCAACACTCCCCTTCCCGTCAAACCCATGGCATGCTTTGTGCTCCATCCTTGTGACATTGTGCGCGGATTTACTCTGCGCCTTTCTCATACTCCTCGAGGCGTTTTGCCAAGTCAAGATGCATCAATGTACAGGACCCTGCAAGTTTGTTTGTTTATCCTCCTTCTCGAAATGCAGAAAATTCATAAGCAATACCGTGAATCTTATTTCACGAAACCACAGAGGTACTGTATATATATTTTCCTAACTCCAAATTTTTCTATTTTGACTCTATAAAGAAAATTTGTAAGCAAATACACACCACAGTGGTCACTCTTTTGACTCTTAGGACATTAACTGGCTGCTTCTTTCTATGTAATTGTATTTTGTCCGCCTGCTCCTTTTTCCGGAGACGTGTTTTTGTACATGGGTGTTGGAGCCAATGGGAGGCTTCGAGTTACGATGTATTTTCCCACTTTAAATATATTTAAACGTGTGACAAACCCCAGACAAGGCTTTTGAAGAAGAAGAAAAAACGTACGAAGAACTGCAGTGTTGGGTGGGTTGTTTGCAAACTGTTTTCAGTGCTGTCCGTTTAGGGCACTTTTGACAATATTCTTGTTTCCAAAGTACACAATAAAGGTTGAAAACGATTCTAGCCATAACTGAATGTCAAGCAATAAAAAGCAACGACTTTTTTTGTGCATAGATTTACATTAAAAAATACAAATTTTAGACATCTGCATGTAAATGCAAATCTCTTGTTTACTGCTTTCTTAAACTTGATCAACCGACTCCTTATTTTACTACTAATTTAAGGACTTGTAATGGCCTGTACACATTTTCTCTTGCTCTGATTCTGATGTCATGATCTTTGTCTCAGCTTCCGAGTCATACTCTTCCGTGTTGTTCTGCTCAACTTCTGTATGGTTATAACTATTTTGCTTTCATTCTCTATAGATAAAGAAAATATACTATTTAAAAAGCCTATGCGGTGCAAATATTTATCTGTTTATCAAATACCACATTATGCTGTATAATATCTGTTTTACTATATACTCTATTTTAGAAATAGTTGTTTAGAACTAGAGTGTGCTATTTTTGTGTTTTTCTGATGTGTGGTGCTAGATAAGTTAATTTTCTGAGAAAAAAAATAAAGAATCTCCCTTTCCCATTTTACTCCTAGACAATTCCACGTTTGGGTCTTGTACGATTTCACTGAATATTTATGTGTGCGTGTGTATACGGGCATTATACACATTCACACAGACACCCAGCCAAGTACCTGTATCAGAGTACTAGATTGGGGCACGGTTTCTCTTTGAATCTATAGTATGATTTGATAAAGGCGTCTCTGGCATATTTAATCTGGAGGAAGTTTAACTCCTCGGTGTCGATATTTGATAACCAACCTTGTCGCTTTGCTCTTTCTCTCTCATCTCGCATAACCCTCCATCCACATACCTTGCGCTGAAAGATTTGCAACACTTCTTTGGCCATCCTTGGTGCTGCCTTTTTGAATCCAGATTTGCAACACTCCTTTGGCTGTCCTTGGTGCTGGCCTTAAAGTAAACAACCTGTTTAATAGACACCCATGAAATCATGCCTTTTCCCACGAATTTCCTTCACAACTTTCCCACATAATCTTTCTGAAACCAGATTTGTAATGCTCCTTTGGCAAATTAAATCTAAAATCAAAGCTTGATTTGAACCAGGAACAATAGAACTCAGGCTTAGCTACTCACCCAAACACAGTGTTGCCTGAACTGACAAAGTATTTATTTATTTACTGTATTTGTATATCGCCTTTCTCAGCCAATCAGCACCTCAAGGGGGTTTCCAAAAAATCAGTACATAATACAGATTAAAACATTAAAGAATATAAAACACCACAAAAGCAATAAAAACAACATCATTAGCATCTCATTATTAAAGTAAACAACTTGTTTAATAGACACCAATGAAATCATGCCTTTTCCCATGAATTTCTTTCACAACTTCCCCACATAATTTTTCTGAAACCAGATTTGCAACACTCCTTTGGCTGTCCTGGGTGCTGCATTTTTTAAACCAGATTTGCAACACTCCTTTGGCTGTCCTTGGTGCTGGCCTTAAAGTAAACAACCTGTTTAATAGACACCCATGAAATCGTACCTTTTCCCATGAATTTCCTTCACAACTTTCCCACATAATCTTTCTGAAACCAGATTTGTAACGCTCCTTTGGCAAATTAAATCTAAAATCAAAGCTTGATTTGAACCAGGAACAATAGAACTCAGGCTTAGCTACTCACCCAAACACAGTGTTGCCTGAACTGACCTTAAAGTATTTATTTATTTACTGTATTTGTATATCGCCTTTCTCAGCCAATCAGCAACTCAAGGGGGTTTCCAAAAAATCAGTACATAATACAGATTAAAACGTTATAGAAGATAAAACACCACAAGAGCAATACAAACAACATCATTAGTGTCTCATTATTAAAGTAAACAACTTGTTTAATAGACACCAATGAAATCATGCCTTTTCCCATGAATTTCTTTCACAACTTCCCCTCATAATTTTTCTGAAACCAGATTTGCAACACTCCTTTGGCTGTCCTGGGTGCTGCATTTTTGAAACCAGATTTGCAACACTCCTTTGGTCATCCTTGGTCCTGCCTTTTTGAATCCAGATTTGCAACACTCCTTTGGCTGTCCTTGGTGCTGGCCTTAAAGTAAACAACCTGTTTAATAGACACCCATGAAATCATGCCTTTTCCCATGAATTTCCTTATCAATCACCCCATTAAAGTCTCCTAGTAAAATCATTTTGTCGAATTCAGTTTCTTTCAATTTAGAATTTAGGAATTCTATAAATTTTGTCTTGGTGCCTTTTGGTGCATAGACATTACAAATCAAAATTTTGGAATCTCCAATTACTATTTTAACTGCTACACATCTACCCTCCAGGTCTTTAAATGCCAATTCTGACTCTATGTTTTCTTTTACATAGATAACAACTCCTCTTTTCTTTTTCTCATACGAAGAGTAATATTCTTTTCCTATTTTTTTGTTGGAGAGGTGTGCAACATGCTTATCACAGATATGGGTTTCTTGCAGGACTATTATGTCATAATTTAATTTCCTTAAACTATGCCATACTTTCTTACTTTTTTAAGGAGTATTCAGACCATTAATGTTGTTTGAAAAGCATTTTATTTGACGCTCCATCATTGGTGCAGCATTTCCGAATCCAGATTTGCGACACTCCTTTGGCTGTCCTTGGTGATTGCCTTAAAGTAAACAACCATGCCTTTTCCCATGAATTTCCTTCACAACTTTCCCACATAATCTTTCTGAAACCAGATTTGCAACACTCCTTTGGCTTTCCTTGGTGCTGGCTTTAAAGTAAACAACCTGTTTTAATAGACACCCATGAAATCATGCCTTTCCCCATGAATTTCCTTCACAACTTTCCCACATAATTTTTCTGAAACCAGATTTGCAACACTCCTTTGGCCATCCTTGGTGTTGCATTTTTGAATCCAGATTTGCGACACTCCTTTGGCTGTCCTTGGTGTTGCATTTTTGAATCCAGATTTGCGACACTCCTTTGGCTGTCCTTGGTGCTGGCCTTAAAGTATACAGCCTGTTTAATAGACACCAATGAAATCATGCCTTTTCCCATGAATTTCCTTCACAACTTTCCCACATAATCTTTCTGAAACCAGATTTGCAACACTCCTTTGGCCATCCTTGGTGCTGCATTTTTAAATCCAGATTTGCAACAGTCCTTTGGCTGTCCTTGGTGCTGGCCTTAAAGTAAACAACCTGTTTAATAGACACCCATGAAATCATGCCTTTCCCCATGAATTTCCTTCACAACTTTCCCACATAATCTTTCTGAAACCAGATTTGTAACACTCCTTGGGCAAATTAAATCTAAAATCAAAGCTTGATTTGAACCAGGAACAATAGAACTCAGACTTAGCTGCTCACTCGAACGCAGTGTTGCCTGAACTGACCTTAAAGTATTTATTTATTTGTATACCACCTTTCTCAGCAAATCGGCAACTCAAGGCGGTTTCCAACAAATCAGTACATAAAACATAATACGGATTAAAACATTAAAGAATATAAAACACCACAAAAGCAATAAAAACAACATCATTAGCATCTCATTATTAAAGTAAACAACTTGTTTAATAGACACCCACGAAATCATGCCTTTTCCCATGAATTTCCTTCACAACATTCCCACATAATCTTTCTGAAACCAGAGGAACATAGAAAACTTCCAGGAGATATTAAATCTAAAATCAAAGCTTGATTTGAACCAGGAGCAATAGAACTCAGACATAGCTACTCAGTTCAGGCAACACAGTGTTGCCTGAACTGACCTTAAAGTAGGCAAATTGTTTAATAGACACCCATGAAATCATGCCTTTTCCCATGAATATCCTTCACAACTTTCCCATGTAATCTTTCTGAAATCAGATTTGCAACACTCCTTGGTGCTGCATTTTTGAATCCAGGTTTGTAACACTCCTTTAGCTGTCCTTAAATCAAACTATTCCATACTTTCTTACGTTTTTGAGGGGAATTCAGACCATTAATGTTGTTTGAAAAGCATTTTATTTGACGCTCTCCTTCTTAAAGCGTCTCATTATTAAACAACTTGTTTAATAGACACCATTGAAATCATGCCTTTTCCCATGAATTTCCTTCACAACATTCCCACATAATCTTTCTGAAAACAGATTTGCAATACTCCTTTGGCCATCCTTGGTGTTGCATTTTTGAATCCCGATTTGCAACACTCCTTTTGGTTGACCTCAGTGATGCATTTTTGAAACCAAGTAACCCAGAAGAAAATGCACTCCATTTTCTGTGCCAAATTACTCTTCTCTGTCATGTGTAAGGTATTAAAATGGGAATGTTGCTTCAATGGCATGCCAACAATTTGGTCTCCAATCTGGAATCCATGGAATACTGTGTGAGGGTTGGTAAATGTGTATAAACAGAATAAGCAGAAGCTTTACCACAGTATTTAAACCAAGGTATATCCTGCTGCATAATAAAATGTCCCTCAGGCTTTTGAAACAAGAAACAGTATCTTTACTTCTGTTCAAAGGTTCAAACATGGTAACAATATATACATCAGTCTCTTTGAATTCAAGCAGGGAATTGGTTAAAGTATTTTATATGTATGTTTTAATTGTAATCTTGGGCGTGTCCCTTGTAAGCTGCCCTGAGTCCCCTCGGGGAGATGGTTGGTGCGGTATAAAAATTATTATATTATAACAGAGGAATAAAATAGCCCTTTTAAATATATACCTCATGCCATAAAATGATCAGTTCTTAAGATATATCAATATCTCTTCACTGTCCAAAGAGAGAACAAATGGAAAATGACAGTTAGAACCATTGGTCTCCAAATGAGGCTGTTAGGAATGTTGGGAGCTGAATCACAAAACATACGAAGTAAAAAACAACATAACCATAAGATTAACAGAGCAAAATATAAGCATAAAAATTGTCACCCCAACACACATATATTAAAAGCAACCCTGCCTGTTCAAGGCAATTAAAAAACTTAAAAGGCCGGACCAAGATTTGTGCAAGCCCAAAAATTCTAGGGGCAACGGGAAATTGAGTGCAATGCTATGGCAAGCAACAATAATATTAGGTACGGGCCTGTGGCTGTTCATTCCAGGGAAATAATCTGGGTATTTGGTAGGAAGAATGAGGTTGTATTCGACAATGTGTAGGGCTGAGTTAGAACTGGCCATTTTCAAAGGCTTGTTGAAACCACCAAGTCTTCAAGCTCTTACAAAAGGAGGGGAGGGATGGGGCCTGTCTTATTTCCCTTGGAAGGGCGTTCCAGAGGCAGGGGGGCCACCACTGAGAAAGTCCTCTCTCTCATCCCCACCAGTAGTGGGACCGAGAGGAGGTCCTCCCCGGAAGATCTTAGAGCTCGTGCCGGTTCATAGAAGGAGATGTGATCGCGGAGATAGGCGGGGCCCGAACCATTTAGGGCTTTGAATTTGGCTCGGCAACTTATCGGCAGCCAATGAAGCTGTTTTAATAGGGGTGGTGTATGCTCCCTATAATTTGCTCCAGTAAGGAACCTGGCTGTACCCGCTGTACCAGTTGAAACTTGTGGGCCATCTTCAAGGGCATCCCCACGCAGAGCGCATTGCAGTAGTCCAGTTTGGATGTAACCAAGGTGTGGGCTGTATAGTTTGCTCTAGTAAGGAACCTGGCTGCCGCCCGCTGTACCAGTTCAAACTTCCGGGCCGTCTTCAAGGGCAGCCCCACGCAGAGCGCATTGCAGTAGTCCAGTTTGGATGTAACCAAGGTGTGGACCGTATAGTTTGTTCTAGTAAGGAACCTGGCTGCCGCCAGCTATACCAGTTCAAACTTCCAGGCCATCTTCAAGGGCAGCCCCACGCAGAGCGCATTGCAGTAGTCCAGTTTGGATGTAACCAAGGTGTGGACGGTATAGTTTGCCCTAGTAAAGAACCTGGCTGCTGCCCGCTGTACCAGTTCAAACTTCCGGGGATCCCGTCATCTCCTGCTGCCTTGTTGTTAGCAATGCTTCTTAAGGCCCATTCAACCTCACTCCGCAGGATGTCTGGTTCTAATTCACTCCCCACACCGTCAAAACTAAATTTTGGTTAAATTTACACTAAAGAAATCCGCAACACATCACTTCCCTTGAGTGCTGAGCTTAGCAATGTCACTCCGGGAAATCACTGGATGGACTCACGCCCTGTATGATATCTGCCAGGGCCTATTTACACTGCCACGGCAATGACCCGATTGTAGCCGACACGTACCTACATGTTCCCCACATGGAGGACGAGATTTTTGAAACCATTGTCTCCATACGAGTCCACGTGAGGTGTCAGACGTTCCAACAAACGATTACGCGAGAGCCGATCACTGCCTGAACTAAACCCATGTCTCAATTCCTGCCATTTCCACCAGCTGGGATCCCGTCATCTCCTGCTGCCTCGTTATTAGCAATGCTTCTTAAGGCCCATTCAACCTCACTCCGCAGGATGTCTGGTTCTAATTCACTCCCCACACTGTCAAAACTAAATTTTGGTTAAATTTATACTAAAGAAATCTACAACACATCACTTATCTTGAGCACTGGGATTGTGGCGCAGCTGGCTGAGTGTCAGCTGCATTAAGATCACTCTGACCAAATAAATAAATTGAATGCTGTGCTTAGCAATGTCACTCCGGGAAAAAGCTGGATGGACTCACCCCCTGTATGATATACGCCCAGGGCCTATGTACACTGCCACGGCAATGCCCCAATTGCAGCTGACACGTACCTACATGTTCCCCACATGGAGGACCAGATTTTTGAAACCATTGCCTCCATATGAGTCCACGTGAGGTCTTAGACATTCCAACAAACAATTACGCGAGAGCCGGTCACTGCCAGAACTAAACCCATATCTCAATCCATGTCCACCAGCTGGGATCCTGTCATCTCCTGCTGCCTTGTTGTTAGCAATGCTTCTCAAGGCCCATTCAACCTCACTCCACAGGATGTCTGGTTCTAATTCACTCCCCACACCGTCAAAACTAAATTTTGGTTAAATTTACACTAAAATTTGCAACATATCACTTCCCTTGAGTGCTGAGCTTAGCAATGTCATGGGAAATCGCTGGATGGACTCACCCCCTGTATGATATCTGCCCAGGGCCTATGTACACTGCCATGGCAATGCCCCAGTTGCAGCTGACACGTACCTAGATGTTCCCCACATGGAGGACTAGATCTTTCAAACCATTGTCTCCATATGAGTCCACGTGAGACATTCCAACAAACAATTACACGAGAGCTGATCACTGGAAAAGGTACATGTAATTCTCGGTGGTACCACAATTGCACAGCCTTATTCTGAACAGAATGTGGCCTCTAAAAATACCACAACAGTATAATTTTTTTCCGAAACGAGTAGTATTAAGGAGTTCCCGGTAGTGCACTGAGCTGCTGAACTCGTCACAGGTTCAAATCAAAAACAGTTGAGTTGCCAACTTTCATGCATTTGGTCATTTGTGATTATTTTACATTGAAATCACACAAAGTATCAAAAACAGTGGAGTTACTGCAGAGATGACAAACTTCATGCATTTGGCCATTTGTGATTAGTTTACATTGAAATCACACAAAGTATCAAAAACAGTGGAGTTACTCCAAAGATGACAAATTTCATGCATTTGGTCATTTCTGATTAGTTTACATTGAAATCACACAAAGTACAAAAAGAGTGGAGTTACTGTAGAGATGGCAAACTTCATGCATTCGGCCATTTGTGATCAGTTTACATTGAAATCACACAACGTATCAAAAACAGTGGAGTTACAGCAGAGATGGCAAACTTCATGCATTTGGTCATTTGTGATCAGTTTACATTGAAATCACACAAAATATCAAAAGCAGTGGAGTTACTGTAGAGATGACAAACTTCATGCATTTGGTCATTTCTGATTAGTTTACACTGAAATCACAGAAAGTATCAAAAACAGTGGAGTTACTGTAGGGATGACAAACTTCATGCATTTGGTCATTTCTGATTAGTTTACACTGAAATCACAGAAAGTATCAAAAACAGTGGAGTTACTGTAGAGATGACAAACTTCATGCATTTGGTCATTTCTGATTAGTTTACACTGAAATCACAGAAAGTATCAAAAACAGTGGAGTTACTGTAGAGATGACAAACTTCATGCATTTGGTCATTTCTGATTAGTTTACACTGAAATCACAGAAAGTATCAAAAACAGTGGAGTTGCCGCAAAGATGGCAAACTTCATGCATTTGGTCATTTCTGATTAGTTCACATTGAAATCACACAAAGTATCAAAAGCAGTGGAGTTACTGTAGGGATGACAAACTTCATGCATTTGGTCATTTCTGATTAGTTGACATTTAAATCAAAGTATCAAAAACAGTGGAGTTACTGCAAAGATGACAAACTTCATGCATTTGATCATTTCTGATTAGTTTACATTTAAATCACACAAAGTATCAAAAACAGTGGAGTTACTGCAGAGATGGCAAACTTCATGTATTTGGTCATTTGTGATCGGTTTACATTGAAATCACACAAAGTATCAAAAACAGTGGAGTTACTGCAAAGATGACAAACTTCGTGCATTTGGTCGTTTCTGATTAGTTTACATTGAAATCACACAAAGTATCAATAACAGTGGAGTTACTGCAAAGATGGCAAACTTCATGCATTTGGTCATTTCTGATTAGTTGACATTTAAATCAAACAAAGTATCAAAAACAGTGGAGTTACTGCTGAGATGGCAAACTTCATGCATTTGGTCATTTCTGATTAGTTTACCTTTAAATCACACAAAGTATCAAAAACAGTGGAGTTACTGCAGAGATGACAAACTTCATGCATTTGGTCATTTCTGGTTAGTTTACATTGAAATCACACAAAGTATCAAAAAGAGTGGACTTACAGCAGAGATGGCAAACTATGCATTTGGTCATTTCTGATTCGTTACACAAAGTATCAAAAACAGTGGAGTTACTGCAGAGATGGCAAACTTCATGCATTTGGTCATTTCTGGTTAGTTTACATTGGAATCACACAAAGTACAAAAAGAGTGGAGTTACTGCAAAGATGACAAACTTCATGCATTTGGCCATTTCTGATTAGTTTACATTGAAATCACACAAAGTATAAAAAACAGTGGAGTTACTGCAAAGATGACAAACTTCATGCATTTGGTCATTTCTGATTAGTTTACATTGAAATCACACAAAGTATCAAAAAGAGTGGAGTTACTGCAGAGATGACAAACTTCATGCATTTGGTCATTTCTGGTTAGTTTACATTGAAATCACACAAAGTATAAAAAACAGTGGAGTTACTGCAGAGATGGCAAACTTCATGCATTTGGTCATTTCTGGTTAGTTTACATTGAAATCACACAAAGTATAAAAAACAGTGGAGTTACTGCAGAGATGGCAAACTTCATGCATTTGGCCATTTCTGGTTAGTTTACATTGAAATCACACAAAGTATAAAAAACAGTGGAGTTACTGCAGAGATGACAAACTTCATGCATTTGGCCATTTCTGATTAGTTTACATTGAAATCACACAAAGTATAAAAAACAGTGGAGTTACTGCAGAGATGACAAACTTCATGCATTTGGTCATTTCTGGTTAGTTTACATTGAAATCACACAAAGTATCAAAAAGAGTGGAGTTACTGCAGAGATGGCAAACTTCATGCATTTGGTCATTTCTGGTTAGTTTACATTGAAATCACACAAAGTACAAAAAGAGTGGAGTTACTGCAAAGATGACAAACTTCATGCATTTGGCCATTTCTGATTAGTTTACATTGGAATCACACAAAGTATCAAAAAGAGTGGAGTTACTGCAGAGATGACAAACTTCATGCATTTGGTCATTTCTGGTTAGTTTACATTGAAATCACACAAAGTATAAAAAACAGTGGAGTTACTGCAGAGATGACAAACTTCATGCATTTGGTCATTTCTGGTTAGTTTACATTGAAATCACACAAAGTATAAAAAACAGTGGAGTTACTGCAGAGATGACAAACTTCATGCATTTGGTCATTTCTGGTTAGTTTACATTGAAATCACACAAAGTATCAAAAAGAGTGGACTTACAGCAGAGATGGCAAACTATGCATTTGGTCATTTCTGATTCGTTACACAAAGTATCAAAAACAGTGGAGTTACAGCAGAGATGACAAACTTCATGCATTTGGCCATTTCTGATTAGTTTACATTGAAATCACACAAAGTATCAAAAACAGTGGAGTTACTGCAGAGATGGCAAACTTCATGCATTTGGTCATTTCTGGTTAGTTTACATTGGAATCACACAAAGTACAAAAAGAGTGGAGTTACTGCAAAGATGACAAACTTCATGCATTTGGCCATTTTTTATTAGTTTACATTGAAATCACACAAAGCCCCGGATTCTGCCAACCTAGCAGTTCAAAAACATGCACATGTGAGTAGATCAATAGGGAAGGTAACAATGCTCCATGCAGTCATGCCAGTAGCCACATGACCTTGGAGGTGTCTATGGACAACGCTGGCTCTTCGGCTTAGAAATGGGGATGACCACCAACCCCCAGAGTTGGACACAACTGGGCATAATATCAGGGGAAAATCTTTAGTTAGTATTAAGATTGAACGTCATGTCATTCGTCACCAGCATCATCTCTGGCCACGACCCAATGGATATCAAATATCGAAAACGAGGAAATAACCGAACTTTAAAATATTTATTACAACTCTTTTCTGTACTGTTTACTGAAGTTGTGCGACCTTTAGCGAAGATTTTTGAGGAATTTAAGAAGCTGTTTGTTTACCGCACTTTTTGATATTCGAGGATAGATAGTCCATATGAAAGCCACAAGTCCCGGCCCCGTGCACTGGTTCCGCCTTTGGATTTCACCAGCGGACCGTGATTCTGGGAATACCCATTGTATCCGCACCCTGGCTTCATCGAATGAGTAGAAAAATTAAGTACAATCACTTTCAAGATGGCTCGTTTCGTTTAAAGGGGACGGCTGTCTTTTGCAAATGCAAGTCCGTGAATATTTTTTCTTCCTTTCCCTTAAGGATTCGAATCACTTTTAAAACTTTCTATTATTGTCGAAGGCTTTCGTAGCCGGAATCACTGGGTTGTTGTAGGTTTTTCGGGCTGTGTCTGGCCATGTTCCAGAAGCATTCTCTCCTGATGTTTCACCTACATTTTGGCAAGCATCCTCAGAGGTTGTGAGGTCTGTTGGAAACTAGGATCCTCAACAAAGGATTCTCCCAGGCAGGAAGCATCCAGGCTTTGAAGCTGAAAGGTCAATCAGTGCTAGCTAGCACCCCCAACAAAGGATTCTCCCAGGCAGGAAGCAGCCAGGCTTTGAACTGAAAGGCCATTCAGTTCTAACACCCCTCAACAAAGGATTCTTTCAGGCAGGAAGCAGCCAGGCTTTGAAGCCGAAAGGTCAATCAGTGCTAACTAGCACCCCCAACAAAGAATTCCCCCAGGCAGAAAGCAGCCAGGCTTTGAAGCTGAAAGGTCATTCAGTACTAACACCCCTCAACAAAGGATTCTCCCAGGCAGGAAACAGGCTTTGAAACTGCAAGTCCATTTAGTACTAACTAACACCCGTCAATAGAGGATTCTCCCAGGCAGGAAGCAGCCAGGCTTGGAAGCTGAAAGGCCATTCAGTGCTAATTAACACCCCTCAACAAAGGATTCCCCCAGGCAGCAAGCAGCCAGGCTTTGAAGCTGAAAGGCCATTCAGTGCTAATTAACACCCCCCAACAAAGGATTCTCCCAGGTAGAAAACAGGCATTGAATCTGCAAGGCCATTTAGTACTAACTAACACCTCTCAACAAAGGATTCTCCCAGGCAGCAAGCAGCCAGGCTTTGAAGCTGAAAGGCCATTCAGTGCTAACTAACTCCTCTCAACAAAGGATTCTCCCAGGCAGGAAGCAGCCAGGCTTTGAAGCTGCAAGGCCATTCAGTGCTAATCAAGCTGGTCAATTGCAACATTCACTCTTGCCTCCAACAGGCAAGAGTTCATTCTCCCACCCTGGACATCTTTCCACAGATATATAAACTCCACTTGCCTCGTTTCCAACAAACCTCACAACTTGCTTGCCACAAATGCAGGCGAAATGTCAGGAGAGAATGCTTCTGCGAGGCCGTACAGTATTTCTTTCCCTTTTTTTTTTTTGGTCTTAATACGTGTGCTGCATATTTTAAACTGGTGACGTTTTCCTAATTGTTTGGGCTTTACCGTTTTTTATAAATTATGCAAGTTTGTGTGATGAGTAACGTTTTCTCATGTAATTAAGTGTCGGAAGAAGAAAAATAAATAAATGCTGATTATAAATATTATTGGTTTGAGGATTAAGCACATAAACATCACCAACCTCACTGGGTGACGCACTCAGTCTTCTGTAAATAATATAACTGACAAATCGACATGGATCTTTACTGTACATGCAAATAGCGTGTTGTCTTATGTGTACAGTATGTACAAATCCATTTTCTAGTTACGACGAAAGCATAAGCCATTGAGAGGAATATGAAAAAGTAATATTGTAATAAAACTTTGCCCCGTCGTCACCTTTTTTCACGTCGATCGGACGGATCTCCTTTCCGAGCTTCACTCGTTCACTCGTCGGCTGAGACTCGACCGTTTGTTATTTTCCCCCCGATCCAGAATAAAGTATTTTGACTCATTTTGTAAATACAACTGTAAAAAATGAAATAAAATAAGAGATTTAATGTTGTCTTTTAAATACTCCGATTTTCATTCTGATATGAATGTTGTTATATTGTACTTAGAACCTGTACCTTTAATATTACATTACCTTTATGAAGTGCATTGAACACATCAATTTTAGATGTGCTTTATGTACGGTTCTCCTGTAATAAAACTTCAGCTTCTAATGGAAAAAAATTGTCACGGCTTTTTTTTTGCATTTTATTTATTTACTAACTTGGGGACCTGGTGGTGCTTGGGTCATTTGAGAAAAGCATTACTTGTCTGTCATCCAGGTAATGCCTCAGTCTAAAACGATGCTTGATCTAACAAGACAGCGCAGGGGGAGACACTTTAAACTAAAGAAACTGTTTCAGGACACGCCTCCAGGCTTGGAAGCCTCCTTCTGCTTTAATCTACTTGACCTTCGCAGACTCTGTGATTCACTCCTGTTTTCCCAAATCTGCCTTCTTCTATCCTCATTAAAAAAAAGGCAGGTGTTAACTCCTCTGGAGAGTTATCACCACTTGACTCTGAAACATCCTCATCAGGATGTTTAGTTTCACTTTCCCAGCCACTGCCCTCAGAATCAACAGTTTCCAAACCATCAGGGAAAAATACAAGTTCATTAGCCTGTTCAGTTGCATCAGGAAATACAATCATAGAATCAGGTTCAGGTTCACACGGAGGTTGAGGGTCAGACTCACACGGAGGCTAAACCCCAACAGTGAAGTGGGAGTGTGTGACCTACAAATCCCATATGCAAGTCCATCGTCCATGGTCCATTTCCCTCCAAACAGCACCAGGATGTAGACTGGGTCATGGGGGCTCTGTGTGCTAAGTTTGGTCTTGATAAGTCATTGGTTGAGGGTCGCAGCGGTCTCGGGAAGTGACTGAAGGTATTTCAAGACTCATCATCCATGGTCCATCCTCCTTGAAACAGCACCAGGATGTAGGGTGGGTCATGGGGGCTCTGTGTGCCAGGTTTGGTCTTGATAAGTCATTGGATGGTCTTGATAAGTCATTGGATGAGGGTCGCAGCAGTCTCGGGAAGTAACTGAAGGTACTTCAAGTCTCATCATCCATGGTCCATCCTCCTCAAAACTGCACCAGGATGTAGGGTGGGTCATGGGGGCTCTGTGTGCCAGGTTTGGTCTTGATAAGTCATTGGATGAGGGTCGCAGCAGTCTCGGGAAGTGACTGAAGGTACTTCAAGTCTCATCATCCATGGTCCATCCTCCTCAAAACTGCACCAGGATTTGGGTGGGTCATGTTTGGTCTTGATAAGTCATTGGATGAGGGTCGCAGCAGTCTCGGGAAGTGAGTGGAGGTACTTCAAGTCTCATCATCCATGGTCCATGCTTTATGTACTGTTCTCCTGTAATAAAACTTCAGCTTCTAATGGAAAAAAATTGTCACGGCTTTTTTTTTTTCATTTTATTTATTTACTAACTTGGGGACCTGGTGGTGCTTGGGTCATTTGAGAAAAGCATTACTTGTCTGTCATCCAAATTTAGTCTACATTCCATGTGAGTGTTGCAACCCAGATCAGGAAACGAGACGATAAGAGTAAATCCACCACACTCGACTGTGGGAAAAACAATCCTTTTTTATTGATGAAAAAATGGTTACAAAATAGAGGAAAATGCAAAGTCAAAAAGCCACAGTAAAACTCAGCAGTCAGGAAAATTTCTGAACTAGATCAAAATTCCAAAAGCAACACTATAGAAAACCTGGAACCTGTTAGTATCTCACTAACCGTACTTGATTATGGGAATGCTGGCCATGGGAAACAGGAACTCAGCCAAGGTAATGCCTCAGTCTAAAACGATGCTTGATCTAACAAGACAGCCCGGGGGAGACACTTTAAACTAAAGAAACTGTTTCGGGACACGCCGCCAGGCTTGGAAGCCTCCTTCTGCTTTAATCTACTTGACCTTCGCAGACTCTGTGATTCACTCCTGTTTCCCCAAATCTGCCTTCTTCTAGCCTCGTTAAAAAAGGCAGGTGTTAGCTCCTCTGGAGAGTTATCACCGCTTGACTCTGAAACATCCTCATCAGGATGTTTAGTTTCACTTTCCCAGCCACTGCCCTCAGAATCAACAGTTTCCAAACCATCAGGGAAAAATACATGTTCAGTGGCCTGTTCAGTTGCATCAGGAAATACAATCATAGAATCAGGTTCAGGTTCACAAGGAGCCTGAGGGTCAGGCTCACCGGAGGCTGAGGGTCAGGTTCACACGGAAGCTGAACCCCAACAGTGATGTGGTTCAGTGGGAGTGTGTGATCTACAAATCCCATATGCAAGTCCATCGTCCATGGTCCATTTCCCTCCAAACAGCACCAGGATGTAGACTGGGTGATGGGGGCTCTGTGTGCTAAGTTTGGTCTTGATAAGTCATTGGTTGAGGGTCGCAGCGGTCTCGGGAAGTGACTGAAGGTATTTCAAGACTCATCATCCATGGTCCATCCTCCTTGAAACAGCACCAGGATGTAGGGTGGGTCATGGGGGCTCTGTGTGTCAAGTTTGGTCTTGATAAGTCATTGGATGAGGGTCGCAGCAGTCTCGGGAAGTGACTGAAGGTACTTCAAGTCTCATCATCCATGGTCCATCCTCCTCAAAACTGCACCAGGATGTAGGGTGGGTCATGGGGGCTCTGTGTGCCATGTTTGGTCTTGATAAGTCATTGGATGAGGGTCGCAGCAGTCTCGGGAAGTGAGTGGGGGTACTTCAAGTCTCATCATCCATGGTCCATGCTTTATGTACGGTTCTCCTGTAATAAAACTTCAGCTTCTAATGGAAAAAAATTGTCACGGCTTTTTTTTTTTCATTTTATTTATTTACTAACTTGGGGACCTGGTGGTGCTTGGGTCATTTGAGAAAAGCATTACTTGTCTGTCATCCAAATTTAGTCTACATTCCATGTGAGTGTTGCAACCCGGATCAGGAAACGAGACCATGAGATCAAATCCACCACACTCGACTGTGGGAAAAACAATCCTTTTTTATTGAGGAAAAAATGGTTACAAAATAGAGGAAAATGCAAAGTCAAAAAGCCACAGTACATCTCAGCAGTCAGGAAAATCTCTGAACTAGATCAAAATTCCAAACTCAACACTATAGAAAACCTGGAACCTGTTAGCATCTCACTAACCGTACTTGGAAACTAGAAGCCTCTTGGAATGCAGGCCATGGGAACCGGGAAATCTGCCAAGGTAATGCCTCAGTCTAAACTACGCTTGATCTAACGAGAGAGCCCGGGGAAAGACACTTAAAACTAAAGAAACTGTTTCGGGACACGCCTCCAGGCTTTGAAGCCTGTGCCTCCCTTTCCTTTAATCTGCTTGACCTTCGCAGACTCTGCGATTCACTCCTGTTTTTCCAAATCTGTCCTTTTCTATCCTCATAAAAAATATATGTATTTATTTATTTATTTCGGTTTCTTCTACCCGGCCCTTCTCACCCCGAAGGGGACTCAGGGCGGCTTACAAAGGCACAATTCGATGCCAGCCTCACATAACAGTGGTAAAACAAAATAACATCAATTAAACAGTTGAACAGTTAAACAACAATTCCTGCGTTACAACCCTAAAACCAGTAAAACCAATAAAACAATACAAACCTAATTACTCCACATAGACGGTCAGCATTTGCTATCTCATAGTCCAAATTCCAATTCCACAGTCAGTCCTGTCAGTCCTAGTCGTTTCATTATCCTTATATAGTTGTCACATTGCCCAAAGGCCTGGTCCCACAACCACGTCTTCACTTTCCTCCTGAAGGAGAGGAGGGATGTTGATGCCCTAATTTCTCCCGGGAGTGAGTTCCACAGGTGAGGGGCCACAACCGAGAAGGCCCTGCTCTTCGTCCCCACCAACCTCACTTGTGATAGCGGTGTGGTCGAGAGCAGGGCCTCCCCAGATGATCTCAGACTCCGGGGCGGGACGTAGAGGGAGATACGTTCGGACAGATACGCTGGTCCGGAACTGTATAGGGTTTTGTAGGTCAAAACCAGCACCTTGAATTGTGCTCGGAACTGAACCGGCAGCCAGTGGAGCTGACGCAGCAGGGGGGTGGTGTGCTCCCTGTATGACGCTCCGGTGAGTAATCTGGCTGGTGCTCGCTGAACCAGTTGAAGTTTCCAAACAGTCTTCAAGGGCAACCCCACGAAGAGTGTATTGCAGTAGTCTATTTGGGATGTAACAAGAGCGTGGACCACTGTGGCCAGATCAGACTTCGCAAGGTAAGGGGACAACTGGTGCACAAGTTTTAATTGCGCAAAAGCTCTCCCGGCCACCGCCGAGACCTGTGGTTCCAGGCTCAGCGATGAGTCCAGGTTCACTCCCAGGCTGCGAACCTGTGTCTTCAGGGGGAGTGTGACCCGTCCAGCACAGGCTGTAACCCTATGCCCTGTTCAACCTTACGACTGACCAGTAGGGCCTCTGTTTTGTCTGGATACAGGAAAATGCAAAGTCAAAAAGCCACAGTAAAACTCAGCAGTCAGGAAAATCTCTGAACTAGATCAAAATTCCAAAAGCAACACTATAGAAAACCTGGAACCTGTTAGCATCTCACTAACCGTACTTGGAACTAGAAGCCTCTGGGAATGCAGGCCATGGGAACCGGGAAATCTGCCAAGGTAATGCCTCAGTCTAAAACGATGCTTGATCTAACAAGACAGCGCAGGGGGAGACACTTTAAACTAAAGAAACTGTTTCGGGACACGCCTCCAGGCTTGGAAGCCTCCTTCTGCTTTAATCTACTTGACCTTCGCAGACTCTGTGATTCACTCCTGTTTTCCCAAATCTGCCTTCTTCTATCCTCATTAAAAAAGGCAGGTGTTAACTCCTCTGGAGAGTTATCACCGCTTGACTCTGAAACATCCTCATCAGGATGTTTAGTTTCACTTTCCCAGCCACTGCCCTCAGAATCAACAGTTTCCAAACCATCAGGGAAAAATACATGTTCAGTGGCCTGTTCAGTTGCATCAGGAAATACAATCATAGAATCAGGTTCAGGTTCACACGGAGGCTGAACCCCAACAGTGAGGTGGTTCAGTGGGAGTGTGTGACCTACAAATCCCATATGCAAGTCCATTGTCCATGGTCCATTTCCCTCCAAACAGCACCAGGATGGAGAGTGGGTCATGGGGGCTCTGTGTGCTAAGTTTGGTCTTGATAAGTCATTGGTTGAGGGTCGCAGCGGTCTCGGGAAGTGACTAAAAGTATTTCAAGACTCATCATCCATGGTCCATCCTCCTTGAAACAGCACCAGGATGTAGGGTGGGTCATGGGAGCTCTGTGTGCCAAGTTTGGTCTTGATAAGTCATTGGATGAGGGTCGCAGTGGTCTCGGGAAGTGACTGAAGGTATTTCAAGACTCATTATCCATGGTCCATCCTCCTCAAAACTGCACCAGGATGTAGGGTGGGTCATGGGGGCTCTGTGTGCCAAGTTTGGTCTTGAGCAGTCATTGGATGAAGGTTGCAGTGGTCTCGGGAAGTGACTGAAGGTATTTCAAGACGCATCATTTATGGCCCATCCTCTGCAAAACAGCACCAGGATGTAGACTGGATCATGGGGGCTCTGTGTGCCAAGTTTGGTCTTGATAAGTCATTGGATGAAGGTCGCAGCAGTCTCGGGAAGTGACTGAAGGTACTTCAAGTCTCATCATCCATGGTCCATCCACCTCAAAACTGCACCAGGATGTAGGGTGGGTCATGGGGGCTCTGTGTGCCAAGTTTGGTCTTGAGCAGTCATTGGATGAAGGTTGCAGTGGTCTCGGGAAGTGACTGAAGGTATTTCAAGACGCATCATTTATGGCCCATCCTCCTCAAAACTGCACCAGGATGTAGGGTGAGTCATGGGGGCTCTGTGTGCCATGTTTGGTCTTGATAAGTCATTGGATGAGGGTCGCAGCAGTCTCGGGAAGTGAGTGGGGGTACTTCAAGTCTCATCATCCATGGTCCATGCTTTATGTACGGTTCTCCTGTAATAAAACTTCAGCTTCTAATGGAAAAAAATTGTCACGGCTTTTTTTTTTTTCATTTTATTTATTTACTAACTTGGGGACCTGGTGGTGCTTGGGTCATTTGAGAAAAGCATTACTTGTCTGTCATCCAAATTTAGTCTACATTCCATGTGAGTGTTGCAACCCAGATCAGGAAACGAGACCATGAGATCAAATCCACCACACTTGACTGTGGGGAAAACAATCCTTTTTTTATTGATGAAAAAATGGTTACAAAATAGAGGAAAATGCAAAGTCAAAAAGTCACAGTGGAGCTGACACAGCAGGGGGGTGGTGTGCTCCCTGTATGATGCTCCGGTGAGTAATCTGGCTGCCACTCGCTGGACCAGTTTAAGTTTCCGAACAGTCTTCAAGGGCAACCCCACGTAGAGTGCGTTGCAGTAGTCTATTCGGGATGTAACAAGAGCGTGGACCCACTGTGGCCAGATCCGATTTCCCAAGGTACGGGCGCAACTGGTGCATAAGTTTTAATTGTGCATAAGCTCTCCCGGCCACCGCCGAAATCTAGGGTTCCAGGCTCAGCAATGGGTCAGGACCACTCCCTCTTCAGGGGGAGTGTAACCCCGTCCAGCACAGGCTGAAACCCTATGCCCTGTTCGGCCTTACGACTGACCAGTAGGGCCTCTGTCTTGTCTGGATAGAGGAAAATGCAAAGTCAAAAAGCCACAGTAAAACTCAGCAGTCAGGAAAATCTCTGAACTAGATCAAAATTCCAGAAGCAACACTATAGAAAACCTGGAACCTGTTAGTATCTCACTAACCGTACTTGGAACTAGAAGCCTCTGGGAAGGCAGGCCATGGGAAACGGGAACTCAGCCAAGGTAATGCCTCAGTCTAAAACGATGCTTGATCTAACAAGACAGCCCAGGGGGAGACACTTTAAACTAAAGAAACTGTTTCAGGACACGCCTCCAGGCTTGGAAGCCTCCTTCTGCTTTAATCTACTTGACTCTGTGATTCACTCCTGTTTTCCCAAATCTGCCTTCTTCTATCCTCGTTTAAAAAGGCAGGTGTTAACTCCTCTGGAGAGTTAGCACCACTTGACTCTGAAACATCCTCATCAGGATGTTTAGTTTCACTTTCCCAGCCACTGCCCTCAGAATCCGGAAGTGACTGAAGGTACTTCAAGTCTCATCATCCATGGTCCATCCACCTCAAAACTGCACCAGGATGTAGGGTGGGTCATGGGGGCTCTGTGTGCCAAGTTTGGTCTTGAGCAGTCATTGGATGAAGGTTGCAGTGGTCTCGGGAAGTGACTGAAGGTATTTCAAGACGCATCATTTATGGCCCATCCTCTGCAAAACAGCACCAGGATGTAGACTGGATCATGGGGGCTCTGTGTGCCAAGTTTGGTCTTGATAAGTCATTGGATGAAGGTCGCAGCAGTCTCGGGAAGTGACTGAAGGTACTTCAAGTCTCATCATCCATGGTCCATCCACCTCAAAACTGCACCAGGATGTAGGGTGGGTCATGGGGGCTCTGTGTGCCAAGTTTGGTCTTGAGCAGTCATTGGATGAAGGTTGCAGTGGTCTCGGGAAGTGACTGAAGGTATTTCAAGACGCATCATTTATGGCCCATCCTCTGCAAAACAGCACCAGGATGTAGACTGGATCATGGGGGCTCTGTGTGCCAAGTTTGGTCTTGATAAGTCATTGGATGAAGGTCGCAGCAGTCTCGGGAAGTGACTGAAGGTACTTCAAGTCTCATCATCCATGGTCCATCCACCTCAAAACTGCACCAGGATGTAGGGTGGGTCATGGGGGCTCTGTGTGCCATGTTTGGTCTTGAGCAGTCATTGGATGAGGGTCGCAGCGGTCTCGGGAAGTGAGTGGAGGTACTTCAAGTCCCATCATCTGTGGTCCAACACAGGGGCTCTGTATGCCAAGTTTGGTCTTCATCAGGCATTGGGCATTTGATCGCACACTCAAATCTTTGGTTTTTGTGAAGGGCGACCGGAGCGGTCCTCATCATGGATGTTGTCGCGGCCATCTTTGAATTGTCGTATCCCACTTACACAGAGCCCCCATGACCCACTCTACATCCTGTTGCAGTATGGAGGAGGGTGGACCATGGATGATGGGACTCGCAGTACCATCACTCAATTACTGAAACCACTGCCACTCTCATCCAATGACTGATCAAGACCAAACTTGACACACAGAGCCCCCATGACCCACTCTACATCCTGCTGCAGTATGGAGGAGGGTGGACCATGGATGATGTACTAGCTGGGATTTATAATTTACTCACAATCAAAGAGTATTCTGAACTCCACCAATGATGGAATTGAACCAAACGTGACACACAGGACTCCCATGACCAACAGAAAACATTAGAAGAGTTTGGTGGGCATCAACCTTGAGTTTGGGAGTTGTAGTTCACCTACATCCAGAGAGCACTGTGGACTCAAACAATGATGGATCTGGACCAAACTTGGCACAAACACTCAATACGCCTAAATATGAACACAGATGGAGTTTGGGGGAAATAGAACTTCACATTTGGGAGTTGTAGTCACTGGGATTTATAGTTCACCGATTCTGAACCCCACAAACGACAGAATTGGGGCAAATTTCCCACACAGAACCCTCATGATCAACAGAAAATACTTAAGGCCATCCAGTCCAACTGTCTTTACCAGGGCAAGAAAATCTAATCGAAGCCCTCCTGACAAAGAGCCATTCAGCCATAGATATAGATAGATATGATTCACACATAGTATTATAGATTTGAAAGAAGGACAATTATATGTTGCAGGACGATTCCCCAGCTGATGACATATATTAATAGCACAGCACAACATCAGTAATATATTAATACTATAATATAATTTATTAATATATAAGCCTTAAAGTGCCATATATTATATTTGATTGTATTTTAATATAATTATATTAATATAATATAATATATAAGCCTTAAAGTGCCATATATTATATTGTATTTTAATATAATTATATTAACATAATTATATAATAATATATTAATTATTTAATATATTATTATATAATAAAATATTAATTATTTAATATAATATTATTATATTAATATAATTAAATATAATATAATTGAGATAATATAATTGAAATAATATAATATATAAGCCTTAAAGTGCCATATATTACATTTTATTGCATTTTAAATATAATTATATTAATATAATTAATATACTATAATATTAATTATATAATATAATATAATATAATATAATATAATATATAAGCCTTAGAGAATACTGTATCACAACAACACTCTGTACAAAATTTCAAAGAGAAGCACTTTAGTTGGGAACAGTTAGTTGGCCCTGATTTTTTCCTGTCTGGAATTCCCTTGTTCTATGAGTGTTGTTTTTGGCTTTCCGTCGCTCTGATTGGTCGACGGCCTCCCTCGTGACGCGTCACGAGTATCATTTCCCCTCCTCCAATAGGCTTGCCCTTACTTAAGATGGGCGCCTTCCCTTTCCCCACCGCTGGTTGGTTACTTCACACGCCACTCTTAAAATCTTCCTCTCTGATTGGATAGTCAGGAATCACTTTTCCCGCCTCCAAGAAGCTTGCCTTTACTTAAGATGGGCGCCTTCGCCTGCTTCGCAACTGCTTTCCCTTTCCCCAGCGCTGGTTGGTTGCTTCACGCGCCACTCTTAAAATCCTCCTCTCTGAATGGATAATAAGGAATCATAGGGCGGTTCTTAAAGAGCTTCTCAACTGCTTTCCCTTTCCCCAGCGCTGGTTGGCTACTTCACGCGCCACTCTTACAAGCCTACTCTCTGATTGGATCGTAAGGAAACCTAGGGCGGTTCTTAAACAGCTTCGCAACTGCTTTCCTTTTCCCCAGCGCTGGTTGGCTACTTTACGCGCCACTCTTAAAACCCTACTCTCTGATTGGATAATAAGGCATCACTTTTTCCCTCCTCCAATAGGCTTGTCCTTATTTAAGATGGGCGCCTTCTCCTGCTTCGCAACTGCTTTCCCTTTCCCCTGCTGAACGCTTTATTGAACGCTGGTTGGTTACTTCACGCGCCACTCTTAAAATCCTCCTCTATGATTGGATCGTAAGGAATCCTAGGGCGGTTCTTAAAGCGCTTCGCAACTGCTTTCCCTTCCCCCAGCGCTGATTGGTTACTTCACGCGCCACTCTTAAAATCCTACTCTCTGATTGGATCGTAAAGAATCCTAGGGCGGTTCTTAAAGAGCTTCGCAACCGCTTTCCCTTTCCTCAGTGCTGATTGGTTATTTTACGCGCCAATCTTAAAAGCCTACTCTCTGATTGGATAGTAAGGAATCACTTTGTCCCCTCCTCCAATACGCTTGCCCTTACTTAAGATGGGCGAATTCTCCTGCTTCAAAACTGCTTTCCCTTTCCCCAGCGCTGGTTGGGTATCTCACGCGCCACTCTTAAAATCCTCCTCTCTGATTGGATAGTAAGGAATCCTAGGGCGGTTCTTAAACACCCTCTGCGAAGCTTCACTGCCCTTTCCACGCTTGGCCTGGCGCAGAGAGGAAGGAAGGCCCAAGATGGCAGCCAAGGCAACAGAGAAGCTCCTCCATTGGTACGTGAAGACCCCGTTTGTCTCCCATCCGTTCCCATCCGGTCTCTTAGGGCTTTATTGGACACTGATGAAGGGGGGAACCATCCCCAGAACTGTTATGGAACTCTAGAACTCTGAAGTGAGGGGGAAAAATGGGGGACAAGAGTGCTCCTGAGCATGTGCAGAGTGCCTTATGCCTTTGGCGCTGGAAAAGACAAGCCAGGGCCTCATAAGGTGTCAGGCCTCACACTAGAAGGGATATGGGTTTATTATTTATGTTATATAGTATATATTATATAAATATTATATATGTATATATTATATAAATATTATATATGTATATATTATATAAATATTATATATGTATATATTATATGTAAAATAATATAATATATATGTGTGATATAAATAAATATAATAAATATAAATATATTAATATAAATTAAATTAATATATTAATTATTAATATATATATAATTATATTATATATATTAATAATTAATATATTAATACAATATATATTAATTTAATTTATATTGTGTTATGTATATTAATTAAATTATATAATTATTAATTTAATTATATATATATATATATATATATATATATATTTAATATTATGACTGCCTGGAGCGCCGTTTAATAAATATAAATATAATAAATATTTATTATTTATATTAATTATATATATAATATTATATATTATATAAATTATATATATATATATATATATATGACTGCATTATATATTTATTCATATAATTATATAAAAAGTATATATTATATAATATGTAATAAATAATATAATAATATATATATTATATAATGTTTAATATAATAATATATATATGACTGCCTGGAGCGCCGTTAAATAAATATAAATATAATAAACATATAATATAATAAATATTTATTATTTTTATTATTTATATTTATATTATATTATATTATTTATATATATTATTTATATATATATATATATGTTATATATAATATAATGTTTAATATAATAAAATATATTTATTTATTTATTTATTTCTGCTACTTATACCCCGCCCTTCTCACCCCCGAGGGGGGACTCAGGGCGGCTTACAAAGAAGGCACAATTCGATGCCCTTATACAAATACATACAGATAAAAACAGTAATTAAATAATTAACAGATTAAAAACATCAATATATAGCACCATAGCACAACAATAAGCAATCTCATGGTCAGTGTTTCGCGTTCCGTAGGTCCAGTAGGTTGAAATAGGTTCCTACAATATTTGCCCTTCATTATGGTCCTTCTTTTTAGCTGCCAGAGTTTCCGAAAGCCTGGTCCCACATCCAAGTTTTCAGCTGTTTCCTGAATGACTGCATGGAGCATATATGACTGCATGGAGCGCCTTTAAATAAATATAAATATAATAAATACAATATATAAATATAAATTAAATTTATATATATTAATATATTTTTATATTAATATATATTTATATATATATATAATTATATATTAATTTAATTTATATATAATATAATTATATATATTAATATAATACAATTCATATTAATTTAATTTATATTGTCTGATATATATTAATTACATTAGTATATAATTATATATATTAATAATTAATAATATGACTGCATGGAGTGCCGTTAAATAAATATAAATATAATAAAAAGCACTGAGCTGCTGAGCTTGTTGATCGAAAGGTCGCAGGTTGGATTCCAGGGAGCGGCATGAGCTTCCGCTGTCAGCCCCAGCTTCTGCCAACCTAGCAGTTCGTAAACATGCAAATGTGAGTAGATCAATAGGTACCGCTCCGGCGGGAAGGTAACGGCGCTCCATGCAGTCATGCCAGCCACATGACCTTGGAGGTGTCTACGGACAACGCTGGCTCTTCGGCTTAGAAATGGAGATGAGCACCACACCCCGGAGCCAGACATGACTGGACTTAATGTCAGGGGACTACCTTTACCTTTATATGTTATATATTTAATTTATATATAATAATAACATACTGTTAATATGTTATTATTAACAGTAGTTATAATAGGGAGAGGCAGAAGAAATAATAGCAAAAGTAAGTAAGAAATAACATCATTAATAATGGCAATAATAGGGAGAGGCAGGCAAGGAATAATAGTAATAGCAAAAGGTAGTTCAGAAATCAAAAATATTATTAATAATTATAGTTATAATAGAGAGAGTCAGGCAAGAAAAATTAATAATGTGCCAGTAGATAACAATAATAGGGAAATGCAGGTAAGTAACTATGCTAATCAGCACAAGCGAGCAACAAACAAGGACATCTAATCACCTCTCAACAAAAGTTTGCTCCAGGCACAGTCAGGCCATTGTATGCTAATCAAGGTGGTCAGTTGAAACATTCACCCATAGCTCCAGCAGACAAGAGTCCTTTGTCCCACCCTGGTCATTCCACAGATATATAAACCCAATTTTCCTAGTTCCAACAGACCTCACTACCTCTGAGGATGCTTGCCAAAGATGCAGGCGAAACGTCAGGAGAGAATGCCTGTAGAACATGGCCATATAGCCCGAAAAAACCTACAACAGCCGCACAACAAATTGTTTATGCAAAACAAAACACTAGATGGCGCTGAGTCAACAAAGAGGAGAAAATAGCAACAAATGTTATTTTGTATGCAAATAATGGGGCAAGAAATAAGAATACTAATAATCTACTAGAAAGCAATAATAGAAATAAGCAGAATTAAACAAGAATTAGTAATAACAATATTCATTTATTCAGATCTAGGGAAGTCCTGCTCCCCATGCTCTATTCCGCTTTGGTTAGACCACTTTACCTGGAATATTGTGTCCAATTCTGGGCACCACAATTCAAGAGAGAGATTGACTCTAAGCTGGAATGTGTCCAGAGGAAGAGGGTGACTAAAATGATCAAGGGTCTGGAGAACAAGCCCTATGAGGAGCGGCTTAAGGAGCTGGGCATGTTTAGCCTGAAGAAGAGAAGAATGAGAGGAGATATGATAGCCATGTATAAATATGTGAGAGGAAGCCACAGGGAGGAGGAGGGAGCAAGCTTGTTTTCTGCTTCCCTGGAGACTAGGACGCAATGGAGCAATGGCTTCAAACTACAAGAGAGGAGATTCCACCTGAACATGAAGAAGAACTTCCTGACTGTGAGAGCCATTCAGCAGTGGAACTCTGCCCCGGAGTGTGGTGGAGGCTCCTTCTTTGGAAGCTTTTAAACAGAGGCTGGATGGTCATCTGTCAGGGGAGCTTTGAATGCAATATTCCTGCTTCTTGGCAGAATGGGGGTGGACTGGATGATGGCCCACGAGGTCTCTTCCAACTCTTTGATTCTATGATTCTATGACTGAACACTTGATTCCACTGACTCAACAACAACAACTATTTCTTACCCTCCTCATCACATTTTGAGGTGGAGTACAAGATAATATAATAATATATAATTATTTCTCGCATTCATGAGATGTCTTTCTCATTCATGAGCAACGCTAAATTTGCTGGTCTCAGTTTAGGATTCTTTTTCTGCACGTTATTTATACATTTGATATCTTTAACTGCCTTTTAAAAAAATCTCCAAACAGGGACATTCCACCCAAAAACGGCCGTGATGTGTATTTCTCGCGAGGCGTTTATGAAAAATATTCTTTGGCTCCCACCCTTGCTGAACTTCTGTTGCTGTCGAAAAGGTAGGAATGTACTAACTTGGGCTTGGGAGTTAAGTTTATATTAGGTTTCTGTTGGTCATGGGGGTTCTGTGTGGGAAGTTTGCCCCGATTCTGTCATTCGTGGGGTTCAGAATGCTCTTTGATTGTAGGTGAACTATAAATCCCAGCAACTACAACTCCCAAATGTCATTGTTTTTTCCCTCCAAACTCCATCTGTGTTCATATTTCGGCATATGGAATATTCATGCCAAGTTTGGTCCAGATCCATCATTGTTTGAGTCCACAGTGCTCTCTGGATGTAAGTGAACTACAACTCCCCAAACGCAAGGTCAATGCCAAACCCTTCTAGTGTTTTCTGTTGATCATGGGAGCCCTGTGTGCCAAGATTGGTTTAATTCCATTATTGGTGGAGTTCAGAATGCTCTTTGATTGTAGGCGAACTATAAATCCCAGCAACTACAACTCCCAAATGTCAAGGTCTATTTCCCTTAAACTCCATCTGTGTTCATATTTAGGCATGTGGAATATTCGTGCCAAGTTTGGTCCAGATCCATCATTGTTTGAGTCCACAGTGCTCTCTGGATGTGGGTGAACTATAATTCCCAAACTCAAGGTCCACCAAACCTTTCCAGTTTTTTCTGTTGGTCATGGGAGCCCTGTGTGCTAAGTTTGGCCCAATTCCATCATTGGTGGAGTTCAGAATGCTCTCTGATTGTAGGTAAACTATAAATCCCAGCAACGACAATTCCCAAATGACAAAATCATATTTTTTTTGAGTGGAGGACATACATTGGACTGTTAGGTGTCTTGTGTCCAAATTTGGTGTCAATTCCCCCAGTGGTTTTTGAGTTCTGATGGTAGCACGAACTAACATTACCTTTTTATTTATATAGATTATTATTAAGCAGGGGCTGTATGGCCATCTTTCAGATTGGCTTTGATTGTGCTTTTCCTGCCTGGCAGAAAGAAGGGGGTTGGACTGGATGGCCCTTGGGTTCTCTTCCAAGTCTACTGTTCTATTATTATTATTATTATTAGTAACAGGACCGAAGACCACTTGGAAGGCAAAGCTATGGCAAACTGAAACTGTAACATGGCATGCAAACCGCAATGATCCTTGGTTTATTATTATAAGCATCAAATGCGTCATGGAGGAGGGAGAGGCTTCCGTTAACCGAGGAGCCCCCATAGAAGTCGTGGTGGGGAAGGGGAGATACGGGAAAAGGAGACCTTTAATTCGGCCTAGGGAACGTGGAACAACATTAGTAATCCCAAATCGGTCTCCTGATACGGTAAGTAGGTGTAACCAGGATGGCGGTCCCTCAGGATTGAAAGTGGTGCTGTTGAACGCCAGATCTGTCAATGGTAAAACAACTTTCATCCAGGATTTAATCCTGGATGAACGGGCAGATCTGGCGTGCATCACAGAGACCTGGCTGGACGAAGCTGGAGGTGTAAACTTGACCCAGCTTTGTCCACCCGGGTTCTCTGTGCAGCATCAACCGAGATCCGGAGGGCGGGGAGGCGGGGTTGCAGTAGTCTATAGAGATTCCATTTCTCTGACCAGGACCCCCATCCCGCAGTCAACAAATTTTGAATGCGTCCACCTGAGGGTGGGTGACCGGGACAGATTAGGGATTCTGCTAGTGTACCGTCCACCTCGCTGCACTACAGTCTCCCTACCTGAGCTAGCGGGGGTAGTCTCGGACCTGGCATTGGAGTCCCAACGGCTGCTTGTGCTGGGGGACTTCAACGTCCACGCCGAGGCTGCCCTAACGGGAGCGGCTCAGGACTTCATGTCTACCATGGCGACCATGGGTCTGTCCCAACAAGTATCTGGCCCCACCCACAGTGCTGGACATACATTGGACTTGGTTTTCTGCCAGGGATGGGAGGAAGGTGGCGGTGTTGAGGAGTTATCCATCTCTCTGTTGCCATGGACCGACCACCACCTGGTCAGCTTTAGACTTACTGCGCCCCCTAACCTCCGCAGAGGTGGAGGACCTATTAAACTGGTCCGCCCCAGGAGGCTTATGGATCCGGAAGGATTCCTGATGGCTCTTGGGGATTTCCCCGCCACCTCGGTTGGTGATCCTGTTGATGCCCTGGTCGCTCTCTGGAATGGGGAGATGACCAGGGCAATAGACACGATCGCTCCAGAACGTCCCCTCTCAAGTAGCCGAACTAAACCAGCTCCTTGGTTTACTGAGGAGCTGGCGGTGTTGAAGCGAAAGAAGAGGGAACTAGAGAGCGTGTGGCGTTCGGATCCGAGCGAGCCAAACCGAACACGGTTTGTGTCCTTTTTAAGGTCATATGCCGCGGCAATAAGAGCCGCAAAGAAAACTTTCTTTGCGGCCACTATTGCGTCTGCAAAGAACCGTCCGGCTGAACTGTTCCGAGTTGTCAGAGGCCTTTTAAAACCCACCATTCAGGATGGGTGCCCTGATGACACGGCAGCTCGCTGTGAAGCTTTTGCTCGGTTCTTTACAGACAAAGTCGCTTTGATCCGCTCTGGACTGGACACCATATTAACGGCAGTCTCTGAGGATGTAACACGAGCATCTGCTTGTCCGATTTTGATGGATTCATTTCAATTGGTTCAAACCGAGGATGTGGACAAGGTGCTTGGAGGAATGAGAGCTACCACATGCATCCTAGACCCCTGCCCATCCTGGCTTCTAAAGGAGGCCAGAGGGGGATTGGCCGAGTGGGTTAAGGTGGTGGTTAATGCCTCCCTTCGGGAAGGCATTTTTCCAGCCAGCTTAAAGCAAGCTGTGATAAAACCGCTGTTGAAGAAACCATCACTGGACCCCACTCAATTGGTAAACTATCGGCCTGTTTCCAATCTTCCCTTTTTGGGCAAAGTCATGGAACGTGTGGTGGCCTCACAACTCCAGGCATTCTTGGTAGACACGGATTATCTAGACCCGGCACAGTCTGGCTTTAGGCCGGGACACGGTACCGAGACAGCCTTGGTCGCCTTAGTGGATGATCTCCGTCGGGAGCTCGACAGGGGGAGTGTGTCCCTGTTGGTGCTACTCGACCTCTCAGCGGCCTTCGATACCGTCGACCACGGTATCCTTCTGGGACGCCTCGCAGGAATGGGTCTCGGAGGTACTGCTCTGCAGTGGCTCCGGTCATTCCTCGAGGGTCGGTCTCAGAAGGTGTCACTGGGGGACTCCTGTTCTACCCCACAACCTTTGTTTTGTGGGGTTCCTCAGGGTTCAATACTGTCCCCCATGTTGTTTAACATCTACATGAAGCCGCTGGGCGAGATCATCCGGAGTTTCGGGGTGCGGTGTCATCTGTACGCAGATGATGTCCAGCTCTGTCACTCCTTCCCACCCGCTACTAAGGAGGCTGTCGAGGTCCTGAACCGGTGCTTGGCTGCTGTGACGGTCTGGATGAGGGCGAACAAATTAAAATTGAATCCAGACAAGACAGAGGTACTCCTGGTCAGTCGCAGGGCCGAACAGGGTATAGGGTTACAGCCTGTGTTAGACGGGGTCGCACTCCCCCTGAAGACACAGGTTCGCAGTTTGGGTGTGATCCTGGACTCATCGCTGAGCCTGGATCCCCAGGTTTCGGCGGTGACCAGGGGAGCATTCGCACAGTTAAGACTCGTGCGCCAACTGCGACCGTACCTTGGGAAGTCTGACTTGGCCACGGTAGTCCACGCTCTGGTTACATCCCGCCTTGACTACTGCAACGCTCTCTACGTGGGGTTGCCTTTGAAGACGGCCCGGAAGCTCCAACTAGTCCAACGGGCGGCAGCCATGGTATTAACAGGAGCAGGGCGCAGGGAGCATACAACTCCTCTGCTGTACCAGCTCCACTGGCTACCGATTAGCTACCGAGCCCAATTCAAAGTGCTGGCTTTGACCTTTAAAGCCCTAAACGGTTCTGGCCCTACATACCTATCCGAACGTATCTCGGCCTATCAGCCCACCAGGACCCTAAGATCTTCAGGAGAAGCCCTTCTCTCCATCCCGCCTGCTTCACAAGTGCGGCTTGCGGGAACGAGAGATAGGGCCTTTTCTGTGGTGGCCCCCCGGCTTTGGAATGCCCTCCCTACTGAAATAAGATCAGCCACCTCGCTAATGGCATTTCGGAAAAAACTGAAAACTTGGATGTTCGAGCAAGTTTTCAACTAATTCCGATGTGATGATGTTTTGATCATGGACTAGCAATCAAGGATAACGAATTGGATTACGACTTTAACTATGAGATGTTCCGGTCTGTATTGGTGGCCCAATACTATGTATGTATATGTATGTATTTTTATATTTTATTTTATATTTTTAAAGTGAATATTGTATTTTTAAATATGTTGTAAACCGCAATGAGTCGCCGCACAGGCTGAGATATTAGCGGTATACAAGTGTACTAAATAAATAAATAAATAAATAAATTATTATTATTATTATTATTAATCAGGGCTGTATGGCCCTTTGTTGGGAGGGCTTTGATTGTGCTTTTCCTGCCTGGCAGAAGAGGGTTAAACTGGATGACCTCTGGGGTCTCTTCCAAGTCTGCAGTCCTAGTATTATTATTATTGTGGTCTCTTCCAAGTCTACTGTTCTATAATAATAATAATAATAATAATAATAATAATTATTATTATTATTATTGTTATTATTAATCAGGGTTGTATGGCCCTTTGTCGGGAGGGCTTTGATTGTGCTTTTCCTGTCTGGCAGAAGAGAGTTAAACTGGATGACCTCTGGGGTCTCTTCCAAGTCTACAGTCCTATTATTATTATTGTGGTACTGTTCTATTATTATTATTATTATTATTATTATTATTATTATTATTATTAATCAGGGCTGTATGGCCATTTGTTGGGAGGGCTTTGATTGTGCTTTTCCTGCCTGGCAGAAGAGAGTTAAACTATATGGTCTCTGGGGTCTCTTCCAAGTCTAGAGTCCTATTATTATTATTGTGGTCTCTTCCAAGTCTACTGTTCTATTATTATTATTGTTAAGCAGGGCTGTATGGCCATCTGTCGGGAGGGCTTTGATTGTGGTTTTCCTGCCTGGCAGAAGAGAGTTAAACTGGATGGCCTCTGGGGTTTCTTCCAAGTCTACAGTCCTAGTATTATTGTAGTCTCTTCCAAGTCTACTGTTCTATTATTATTATTATTATTATTATTATTATTATTATTAATCAGGGCTGTATGGCCATTTGTCGGGAAGGCTTTGATTGTGCTTTTCCTGCCTGGCAGAAGAGAGTTAAACTGGATAACCTCTGGGGTCTCTTCCAAGTCTACAGTCCTAGTATTATTATTATTGTGGTCTCTTCCAAGTCTACTCTTCTATTATTATTATTATTATTATTATTATTATTATCATTATTATCATTATTATTGTGGTCTCTTCCAAGTCTACTATTCTATTATTATTATTATTATTATTGTTGTTGTTGTTGTTGTTGTTGTTGTTGTTAAGCAGGGCTGTATGGCCATCTGTCGGGAAGGCTTTGATTGTGCCTTTCCCGCCTGGCATAAAGAAGAGGGTTGGACTGGATGGCCCTTGGGGTCACCTCCAAAGCTTGACCCCTTAATTGGGGAACACGTCAACCAAAGGATGGACGTAAACGAAGAGCCAAGCCGGTGGTCCCAATGAAAGGAAAGGGCTATTGGGGAGAATTGGACTCGTGCCCCATTGAGTGAAGGCTGGGGAACAGCCCCCTCCTTGCTCTGCCAAATGTGGCTAATTTGAGCCGCTCGAGCCACCGCTTGACATTGCATCTGAGTCAGCATCTCGTTGGCATCGCCGCTTAATTAAACCTGCCACTTGGTGCCACCGGGATGGACACCTCCTCTCACTCCGAGAGACAGCTGGGTCGTGTTATTAAGCGATGGAGACGTGATCCTGTTGAGACGTTTCCTCCCGGTGCGTAAATCAAGGTGGCTTCCTTCTTCCTTCCTTCCTTCCTTCCTTCCTTTCTTTCTTTCTTTCTTTCGTTCAATCTCCCTTCCACTAGATCAGCAGTTCACGCCCGGCTTAGTTAATCCGAAATGGGCTAAACTCACTTAAATATTGACCACTGTTCAATAGTTTTAAAACTATTTATATGTATGTTGGCAGTTTTCGATATGTGTGTTTGCTAGATGACATATTACATAGTGCAGTGTTACTATTTATTTATTTATTTTTATTTGTCGTGTCAGGGCAACCAGTCGATGTTATTACATTTCTAACAGAACAAAGCAAACAAACAGACAAAATACAAAATTTGTGAGTTTGGTAGTTGATTAAATGTCCTTTGACCAGTATCTGGCCCCTTGGAGTGACTCCGATGTTGCCGCATGGAGGTCCTCCGTTGTGCATGTGGCAGGGCTCAGGTTGCATTGCAGCAGGTGGTCAGTGGTTTGCTCCTCTCCACACTCGCATGTCGAGGATTCCACTTTGTGGCCCCATTTCTTGAGGTTGGCTCTGCATCTTGTGGTGCCAGAGCGCAGTCTGTTCAGCGCCTTCCAAGTCACCCAGTCTTCTGTGTGCCCAGGGGGGAGTCTCTCATTTGTATCAGTTCTGGGTTTGAGCCTGCCACTTTTGGACTCTCGCTTGCTGAGGTGTTCCAGCGAGTGTCTCTGTAGATCTTAGAAAACTATTTCTAGATTTAAGATGTTGACGTGCTGGCTGATACCCAAACAGGGGATGAGCTGGAGATGTCTCTGCCTTGGTCCTTTCACTATTGGCTGCTACTTCCCGGCGGATGTCAGGTGGTGCAATACCGGCTAGGCAGTGTAATTTCTCCAGTGGAGTAGGGCGCAGACACCCCGTAATAATGCGGCATGTCTCATTAGGAGCCACATCCACTGTTTTAGCGTGGTGAGATGTGTTCCACACTGGGCATGCATACTCAGCAGCAGAGTAGCCAAGTGCAAGGGCAGATGTCTTCACTGTGTCTGATTGTGAACCCCAGGTTGTGCCAGTCAGCTTTCGTATGATATTGTTTCTAGCACCCACTTTTTGCTTGATGTTCAGGCAGTGCTTCTTGTATGTCAGAGCACGTTCCAGAGTGACTCCCAGGTATTTGGGTGCGCTGCAATGCTCCCGTGAGATTCCTTCCCAGGTCATCCTCAGAGCTCAGGATGCTTCTCTGTTCTTGAGATGAAAGGCACATGTCTGTGTTTTAGATGGATTAGGGATCAGCTGGTTTTCCCTGTAATAGGCAGTAAGAGCACCTAGAGCTTCAGAGAGCTTCTGTTCAACCATCTCAAAGCTCCCTGCTTGAGCGGTGATGGCACGATCATCAGCATAGATGAAGCTCTCTGTCCCTTCTGGCAGTGGCTGGTCATTTGTGTAGATGTTGAACATGGATGGAGCAAGCACGCTCTCCTGAGGCAGGCCGTTCTTCTGTTTCCGCCATCTGCTTCTTTGGCCCTGGAATTCAACAAAAAAGCTCCTGTTCTGTAGCAGGTTTCCTTGAGCGGTGATGGCACAATCATCAGCATAGATGAAACTATGTTGAACATGGATGGAGCAAGCACGCTCCCCTGAGGCAGGCCGTTCTTCTGTTTCCGCCATCTGCTTCTCTGGCCCTGGAACTCAACAAAAAGGCTCCTGTTTTGTAGCAGGTTTGCAGTGTTATTAACTGCAATAGGTTTAGTACTCAAAATCAACTGGAAAGGCATAAAAAGAGACTGTGCTTTATTTATTTTTGTCTATTGTTTGCTCCTTTTTGGTTTCAGGCCCGCAGAAGGCAATGCAGATGCATCAAATGCTGGGCAAGAAAACAAGGTTTCCAATGGACAGACTGCCACCAAACCCGCCAGAGAAGCAGAGAAGCCTTTGGCAGAGACACCGCCTTTCCAAGACCCTCGAGTCCCCTTTCCTTTTTTTTCTAGATTGACAGAGAAAGAGCAAAGGAGGTACCTGTTCCTCCTCGCTAAGTTCGAAAACCCCAACAACGTGGATCCCTCCAGACAGAAAGATTACCCGCAGTATCTGGTAAGCATTGAGCTTTGACACTAGCTCTGTTACAGCCTGAAAGGCGGAGGAGGGAATGTGTGCTACCAAATCCCTCCCTCCCTCCCTCCCTCCCTCCCTCCCTCCCTTCCTTCCTTCCTTCCTTTTTCCCTTCTTTCTTTCCATTCTTTCTTTCTTGCACCCTTCTTTTCTTCCTTTGTTTCCCCTTCTTTCCTTTCTCCTTTCCTTCTTTTTTCCCTTCCTTCCTTCCTTCCTTCCTTCCTTCCTTCCTTTCTTTTTCCCTTCTTTCATTCCATTCTTTCTTTCTTGCGCCCTTCCTTTCTTCCTTCCTTTCCCCCTTCTTTCCTTCCTCCTTTCCTTCTGTTTTCCCTTCCTTCCTTCCTTCCTTCCTTCCTTCCTCCTTCCTTCCCTTTTCCCTTCTTTCCTTCCATTCTTTCTTTCTTGCGCCCTTCCTTCCTTCCTTCCTTCCTTTCTTTTTCCCTTCTTTCCTTCCATTCTTTCTTTCTTGCGCCCTCCCTTCCTTCCTTTCCCCCTTTTTTCCTTCCTCCTTTCCTACTTTTTCCCTTCCTTCCTTCCTTGATTCCTACCTTTTTCTTGTCCTTCCTTCCTTTCCTCCCTCCTTCTTCCCTTCCTTTTTCCTTTCTTCTTTCCATTTTCCTTTTCCCTTCTTTCTTTCCTTCCTTTTCCTTCCTTCTTTCCTTCCTTCCTTTCCTTCCTTTCCTCCTTCCTTCTTCCCTTCCTTCTTCCCTTCCTTTTTCCTTCCCTTTTTCTTTCCTTTTCCTTTTCACTTCTTTCTTTCCTTTCTTTCCCTTCCTTCCTTCCTTCCTTCCTTCCTTCCTTCCTTCCTTCCTTCCTTTCCTCCTTCCTTCTTCCCTTCCCTTTTCCTTCCTTTCTTCCTTTTCCCCTTTTTTCTTCCTTCCTCTTCCTTCCTACCTTTTTCCTGTCTTTCTTCCTTCTTTTTCCCCTTTTTCCTTCCTTTCCTCCCTCCCTTCCTTTTGCCTTCCTTTTTCTTTTCCCTTCTTTCTTTCCTTCCTTTTCCCCCTTCCTCCCTTTCTTCCTTTTCTTTCTTCCTTCCTTTCCATTTTTTCCTCCTTCTCTCTCCTTTCTTCATTGACTTAATCAAGGAATTGCTAATAATAATGCGCGTCACTGGTGTCTTATTTTTAGCAAATGAAAGAATTTGTCAGCAAAGAAGTTGCGGAGTTTTTGAAGTTCGCCCAAAACGCGGCCAAAAGCTGCACTAAAGATTACGAGGACATCTCCGAGGAGGCGTGTCTTTACAGCAAGGTAACAAACAGTGAAAAGTTGTGCCTTTTCTCATAATAATCTGATTTTATTTCTTACCTGCCTCAGTTTTGCACACTTCTTTAGGCAAAAATTGTGATTCCTCCAATACAGATAACGCTTCGCAATAGCACTATACAACAATTTTCAATAACATCATAAATAACTTTTCTTTAAAAAGTGTGACACTACTATTTTTCTGAACACTTATTTGGTCAAAAGACCAAAAAAGCTTAATGTTGACTTAGCCCCAGCTTCTGCCTACCTAGCAGTTCAAAAACATGTAAATGTGAGTAGATCAATAGGTACCGCAATAGGTAACAGCGCTTCATGCAGTCATGCCGGACACATGACCTTGGAGGCGTCTATGGACAATACCAGCTCTTCGGCTTAGAAATGATGAGCACACACCCCCCCCCTCCAAGAATTGGACACGGCTAGACTTAATGTCAGGGGAAACCTTTACCCTTTACAACACCAATAACAACAACAACAACAATTGTCTTTGGAAAATAATGGCTTGAGGCAGGTTACAGGGCCGGCTTTAGCATAGCAGGTAAATCACCAGCTGCGGCCACCGAAAGGTTGACAGTTTGAAGCCAGGTCAGGGTGAGCTCCTGACCTTCAGCCCAGTTCCCTCGCTCACCTATCAGATTGAAAACAGCATTGTGAGTAGATGAATAGGAACTGCATTAAGCAGGGAGGTATTTTAGGCATGGCGTTTTGATCAGAAAAAGGAGGAAAGTTTATAAACAGAGAAAGCTCTTCCATTGGTCATGGGGGGTCTGTGTGGGAGGTTTGCCCACTTATGTCGTTGGTGGGGTTCAGACTGCTCTTTGAATGTAGGTGAACTATAAATCCCAGCAACTAACAACTCCCAAATGTCAAGGTCTATTTTCCCCAAACTCCATCTGTGTTCATATTTGGGCATATGGAATATTCATGCCAAGTTTGGTCCAGATCCATCATTGTTTGAGTCCACAGTGCTCTCTGGATGTAGGTGAACTACAACTCCCAAACTCAAGGTCAATGCCCACCAAACCTTTCCCGTGTTTTATGTTGGTCATGGGAGTTCTGTGTGCCACGCTTGGTTCAATTCCATCGTTGGTGGAGTTCAGAATGCTCTTTGATGGCATTCCAGCAACTACAAGTCCCAAATGACAAAATCAAAAAATGTTGAGTAAAGGACATAGATCGGGTTGTTAGATGTATGCTGTCCAAATTTGGTGTCAATTCGTCCAGTGATTTTTGAGTTATGTTAATCCCACAAACAAACATTACATTTTTATTTATATAGATATACTTTATAATACCTCTTTCTGTTGTCTGTCTTGCTGTTGTATAATCGGCATTGAATGTTTGCCATATATCTGTTCTGTGATCCGCCCTGAGTTCCGTTTAATAATAATAATAATAATAATAATAATAATAATAAAATGCAGCATAGATAAAAACATGTAATCATCATAAACATTAGTTTTATACATTTGTACAGAATCACTATTCATTTTGGTTTGTTTCATTTGTAAGGCTCCGTTTTCATTTTCGAGCACCTCTCCTGAAAACGGGTGCCTTTCCGAATGAGCTTTTTGTCCAGTGTCCAAAAAAAGTCCCAAATATTTTCAGTCCATTGTCGTCAAAGTGCTAGGGCCAGTAGCTGAGTGCTGAGGAAGAGGCACTCGGATGTAGGCCCTGTTAGGGCCTGCTCAGGGTGTTGCAATCCAGATCAGGAAACGAGACCATAAGATAACAATCCACCACACTTGACTGTGGGAAAAAACAATCCCTTTTTATTGATGAAAAAATGGTTACAAAATAGAGGAAAATGCAAAGTCAAAAAGCCACAGTAAAATTCAGCAGTCAGGAATATCTATAAACTTGATCAAAATTTCAAAAGCAACACTGTAGAAACCTGGAACCTGTTAGCAAACCACTAACCGTACTTGGAACACTAGAAGCCTCTTGGGATGTAGGCCACGGGAAACGGGAAATCTGCCAAGGTAATGCCTCTGTCTAAACGATGCCTGATCTAACGAGACAGCCCGGGGAGAGGCACTTAAAACTAAAGAAACTGTTTCAGGACACGCCTCCAGGCTTTGAAGCCTGTGCCTCCTTTTCCCTTAATCTGCTTGACCTTCGCAGACTCTGTGATTCGCTCCTGTTTTTCCAAATCTGCTCTTTTCTATCCTCATTAAGGAAGCCAGGTGTTAGCTCCTCTGGAGAGCTATCCCTGCTTGGTTCTGAAACATTCTCATCAAGCTGTGTAGTTTCACTTTCTAAGCCACTGCCCTCAGAATCAACATCTTCCAAACCATCAGGGAAACATGCATGTTCAGTAGCCTGTTCAGTTGCATCAGGAAATACAATCAGAGAATCAGGTTCAGGTTCACATGCAGGCTGAACCCCAATACAGGGTCTACAGCTGAGTGCACCAAATGCCAAATAAGAGGCGCTGAAAATCAGCTCACCAAACGGTTACCATTCCCACTTACCTTTCGTTTCACCACTTTTCCGAACAGGAGGGGGGTGTACTGTTTCGTGCCATCCAATGAATGATACGTAACGAAAACACGAAAGAAACAAATGAGACAAATACTGGGCTCATGACTAATAAACATTATATAAAATATACTTACTGAAATGTATTTTCACATATGAAAATGCACAGTGTAAAGATTACAATATAATGAACACAAGACGCGAGTTTAAAATTCATGTTTAAAATACAATCAGGTTTGACGTTCGTGGATCTGATTGAAATGTCCATAGAATTGTATTGGAGTGTCGCACTTCAGAGTAGATTCACCTTGCTGAAATCACCAAAACTGCACACAGACTGAAGTCTTTGTAGTTTATTGAAAAGTAATAGATAAAAAGTTATTAAAAGCAAGTAATGTTCCAAAAGATCAATAAAACATTGCACTGTAAGGCAGGATTCCAAGAGTCACCAACGAAACAAAATCTTATGAGAACATGACAAAGTCCCAAGACCATGGACACAAGAACTACAAGATAATCCAGGCAAACGAGCACGAGCTGATTGGTTGAGCAAAAAGTCGCTTTGACAAAGGTTTGCTTTCAAACACACTGCTTAATACCCTTTGCAATACATGAAAGCATTTCTTTGGCCTCTGACCTCCTTCTTGTTGGCTATTCTCACACTCCTTCAAACTCTGAATTCCAAACGGTCAGCCCGAGCGAAGATTCCCATTTCCTCAAGGTCAGGCTGCTCCTTAGTGTCAGCTTGATTGCCTTCCTGCTTACTATCAGGATGAGAACTATCCTCCTTTTCTGAGACAGTTTGCACCTGGCTAGTTTCAGTATCAGAAACATCATTCCCTGCTGTGGGAAACTGAATTTGCACACCCTGTTCCTCATTGTCGACAACAGGAACATTTTGAAACTGATTGTGAACCTGAATCCCATCATCCTCGTCAGAGTCACTCTGAGACCCCATCTGAGTCACAACACTATCAGTCTGTGTCTGTGGTTCCAGCTGACTCACAACATAGAGAGATGCTCTGTCGGGTCAAAACATAGTGCTTTTCTAAATACGTTTCTTAGATGTTGTTAAAGATAATCGTCTCGCAAATATTTTTATATGTATTTATATATTTATATTTTTCCCCTCCCAAGAAATTCTTAAGCTCCCGCCTCGATTGTGTGAAGAAGTATCCAGAGTCGTACACATTGTGTGAAATAACCAGCATCATGGGAGGAAAATTTAGCCCTGAGCTGACACTTACCTTGGAAAAAAGCCTTCTTGCCTTGGTAAGTATTTGGGAGTTCAAGGAATACGACTTTTAGGATATTTTTCTGGCTTGCTTTTTAACATGGGATTGTATGTATGAGGCCATTTTCCCTCACAAATCTCGTCAGTTGGGAATAAACAAGATTCTATGTTATTATTATTTTACTAATATAAAGTATATAAAGCTCCACTGGCTGCCGATTTGCTACCGGGCCCAATTTAAGGTGCTGGTGTTATCCTACAAAGCCCTAAACGGTTCCGGCCCAAAATACCTTACGGACCGCATCTCGGCCTACGAGCCCACGAGGACCTTGAGATCATCTGGGGAGGCCCTTCTCTCGGTCCCGCCTGCCTCACAGGCACGCCTGGCGGGGACGAGAGAGCGGGCCTTCTCGGTGGTGGCCCCCCGGCTGTGGAACGCCCTCCCTGCTGAAGTTAGACAGGCGCCCTCCCTTATGGCCTTTCGTAGGAGCCTGAAAACATGGCTTTTCGAGTTGGCCTTCAACTGAGTGCTATATCATTGGAAATGATGACCGGAATGGATTATGACTATGAAACCGATTATGACCCCATGATATGACGAAGCGGATTTTTAGTATAAGTATATGTTATGTAGTAGTAGATTGTTGTGTACTGTCTTGATTTATTGTAAACTGTCTTTTCTATGTTGTTGTTCACCGCCACGAGTCGCCCTAGGGCTGAGAGTGGCGGTCAATAAGTGCAAGTAATAAATAAATAAATAAATAATAATAATAGAACTGCATCATGTAATAATACCTTCATATGCTGATAATATAATATAATGGGTCACAACGGAAAAATTTGTTTCTAAAATCGATTCGTTTTTTGGAGTTTTTTGCGTTTCGATATTTAAAAGAATTCCGAATTTTTTCTTTTAAAAAGTTCGATATTTACGAAATTTCGTAAATGTTAAAAAAATTACGAAACATTAACGAAACAAATACGAAACAATAACGAATCGATTCGTTAATGGCGGACGCGACCGCGCAATACTCTAAAATACCTCCAAATGGGACATTGGGAACTTCTGAAGCTTCCCTCTCCCTCTGTTGTTGACTGTTGGTGTGATATTATAATTTTTTTTCACTAATTAAACAAAAAACAACTATAAAACTTGCCCCAGACATGCGGAAATAATAACGAAACGACCTCAAACCGATAACGAAACTAATACATAATGAATCCGAAGCATTTACGAAACGAATTTAAAAATTCGTTTCGTTTTTAAGTTGCTCCAGAATGGTTCGTTATCGCTTCAATATCAGAAAAAATTACGAATTTTTAACGAATTACGAATTAACGAAACGAAACCGCCCAGCCCTCGTATATACATATAATATTGTTCTGTAGCCGCTGGGCTTGAAACGAATTGCTTTTAAATCAGGATGTGCAACTTTAGCCCAACCCGAAGCCAGGGGACCCGAAGAGAAATTCGTAAGGATTTTCACCATAAACAGTCTTTAGAAGGCTTGTGAAATATAACAAAGTCTTTATTGGTGAACAATTAACAGAAACTTCTTTGTCTTCAAAAGGTTAAACAAATGCTTCCAGGTTTCAAGCAACTGGTGGCTTCTAACTGTTTCTTTGCTTTACTTAAAAGGAAAATCCCTTTCTAAATTTCTCCCAGGCTACACTGTTCTACAAATTTTCAGTTTTTCTCAGTTGCGGAAACAAAATATGCCGTTTCTTAATAAATTTAACATGCTGAATTCAAATATAATAATTAAATGTGTTAATTGGCTCTGGTTTTTATAAATATGTATTTACAGCTATTATTTAAAAAAGGAAGAGCATTGACTCAGCGAGATTAGAAGTGAACTTTAAACTCACGCCCTGTGTTTTTACTGCATTTTAATCACTGGGTTATTGTAGGTTTTTTCGGGCTATATGGCCATGTTCTAGAGGCATTCTCTCCTGACGTTTCGCCTACATCTATGGCAAGCATCCTCAGAGGTAGTGAGGTCTGTTGGAACTAGGAAAATGGGTTTATATATCTGTGGAATGACCAGGGTGGGACAAAGGACTCTTGTCTGCTGGAGCTAGGTGTGAAGGTTTCAACTGACCACCTTGATTAGCATTTGATTGCCTGGCAGTGCCTGGGGCAATCTTTTGTTGAGAGGTGATTAGATGTGTTATGCCTTGCCTTGAGTCTCAAGAAAAGGCAGGCAAAAAAAAATATAATACCGTGTTCTCTCACTGTTTCACGGTTCGCTTTCTGCAGACTCGCGGTTTTGCGGTGAGAGTTTCGAGTTCATAGGCTCTGTGGATGCTGGGGTGAAACTTCTCACTTTAATTTTTTAGCCACATTTTATCAATCCTACAGGAAAAAAAATCAAATGTCGTCTTCTCTCATTTGGCGGCTGAGCCAAAAGTCTTAAATTCCCTGTCTATTTATTTTCCTTGAAGGGAAAAGTGAACCTCGTTAAGAGACACTTTCCAAAACTGCCGGCCTCAATCCAGTTGCCTGTTCGTCATTGTAAAGCCGATGTGGGAATGGACGCGCCGGAGCAGAGGGCTGCTGCAATGCACAATGTAAGTTTATGGAATTCCTGTGCCTTCAATTTATTTATTTTGGTTTCTTCTACCCGGCCCTTCTCACCCCGAAGGGGACTCAGGGTGGCTTACAAAGGCACAATTCGATGCCAACATCACATAACAGTAGTAACACAAAATAACATCAATTAAACAGTTGAAACAGTTAAACAACAATTCCTGCATTGCAACCCTAAAACCAATAAAACCAATAAAACGATACAAACCTAATTACTCCTCATTGCCGGTCAGCGTTCGCTATCTCATAGTCCAAATTCCAATTCCACATTGTCAGTCCTGTCAGTCCTAGTCGTCTGATTGTCCTTATCTAGTTGTCAGATTGCCCAAAGGCCTGGTCCCACAACCACATCTTTACTTTCCTCCTGCCCTAATTTCCCCCGGGAGTGAATTCCACAGGTGAGGGGCCACAACCGAGAAGGCCCTGCTCCTCGTCCCCACCCACCTCACTTGTGATAGCGGTGGGGTCGAGAGCAGGGCCTCCCCAGATGATCTCAAACTCCGAGGTGGGACGTAGAGGGAGATACGTTCGGACAGATACACTGGACCGGAACCGTACAGGGTTTTGTAGGCCAAAACCAGCACAAACTTGAATTGTGCTCGGAACTGAACTGGCAGCCAGTGCAGCTGAAACAGCAGGGCGGAGGGTGTGCTCCCTGTATGACGTTCTGGTGAGTAATCTGGCTGCCGCTCACTGGACCAGTTGGAAGTTTCTGAACAGTCTTCAAGGGCAACCCCACGTAGAGTGCGTTGCAGTAGTCTATTCGGGGTGTAACAATAGCATGGACTACTGTGGCCAGATCAGACTTCCCAAGGTACGGGTGCAACTGGTGCACAAGTTTTAATTGTGCATAAGCTCTCCCGGCCACCACCGAGACCTGGGGTTCTACTTAGAGTTCATCTACAGCAGTGGTTCCCAACCTTTTTTTGACCAGGGACCACTCCCCAACATTAGTACCAAAAGGTTGCGAAACAGTTTCTGGCCAACTTTATTTTTTTTTAAAGTTATTTTTATTAAGAACTAGCTGGGGGACCCGGCACTGCCTGGGTTATTAGAGAAAGTGGGCAATGGAGGTTCTGTATGCCAAGTTTGGTCTTTATTGGTCATTGGATGAGGGTGGCAGTGGTTTCAGTAATTGAGTGAAGGTACTGCGAGTCCCATCATCCATGGTCCACCCTCCTCCATGCTGCAGCAGGATGTAGAGTGGGTTATGGGGGCTCTGTGTCTAACAGAGTGGGTCATGGGGGCTCTGTGTGCCAAATTTGGTCTTGATCAGTCATTGGATGAGGGCGGCAGTGGTTCCAGTAATTGAGTGAAGGTACTGCAAGTCCCATCATCCATGGTCCACCCTCCTCCATATTGCAGCAGGATGTAGAGTGGGTCATGGGGGCTCTGTGTGTCAAGTTTGGTCTTGATCAGTCATTGGATGAGGGTGGCAGTGGTTTCAGTAATTGAGTGAAGGTACTGCAAGTCCCATCATCCATGGTCCACCCTCCTCCATACTGCAGCAGGATGTAGAGTGGGTCATGGGGGCTCTGTGTGTCAAGTTTGGTCTTGATCAGTCATTGGATGAGGGTGGCAGTGGTTTCAGTAATTGAGTAAAGGTACTGCAAGTCCCATCATCCATGGTCCATCCATCTTATAACTGCATCAGGATGTAGAGTGGGTCATGAGTACTCTGTGTGCCAAGTTTGGGCCTGGTCTGTAATTTGTAGGGGCTACAATGTGAATTGGGTGAAGGTACTGCAAATCCTATCATTCATGGCCCATCCTGCCCTAAACTGCACCAGGTTGTAAAGTGGGCCATTGGGTCTCTGTGTGCCAAGTTTGGTCCTGATCCGTCCTTGGTGTGGACCACAGTGCTCTAAGGAAGTGAGTTAAAGTACTGCAAGTCCCATCCTCCCTCAAACTGCACCAGGATGTTGAGTGGGTCTTGAGGCAGGAGGTCTGTGTGCCAGGTTTGGTCTTGTTCTGTCCTTTTTGAGGGGCCACAAAGTGTTTTCGACTTCAACTCCAACCATTCCTGACAGCCTCAGGCCCCTTTCCTTTTCCCGCTGCTACCTCGGAATGTTCCGGTGGCCAATCAGAGACCATATGCAAATTGTACCACGGCGGCAGCCAATTGGAACGCTGCCACATACACCTCCCGTCCTTCCTCCACATACGAACACTGACTTTTATTATATACATAGATAAAAAAATTGTTCCTTGAGAGTAGGAACGAAGAAAAAGGAAAAGCAAGTAATTATAAAGGTAGTTATTTTCAGCTTGTGTACATAAAAAGAGTGGGAACAATAATTTTTTAGTAAAGTAGGAAAAGAGAGAAAAGAAGAATAAAAATAAAAATAAATAAATTAAATAAAATATGTCAAAGGGTAGGGGGATGTGTAGTACTTCCAGGTCCCCCCCAGGTTGTGGAAACGCCACATTTCTCTTTTCTTTTTATTATTATCGTCGCTTTCATATTGATAATTCCTTTGAGTTTCTTTCATAATTTTTTTTTGGCCAACTTTAGATTGGGTTTGTTTATTTGGGGTGCTGGTTCAGGAAATTGTATTGGATAGACCACATCAGCTCTAGTTTCTGATACAAAACATATGTCATCCAGTAGTTGCCATCAGGGGACAGCTAGTTGGAATGTATTTTGTTTCCTTCTTTCGTTCCCTCCCTATTTATTTATCTTTTTAAAGGATGTGAGCACAGATGCCAATGCTGAAAAACTTGCGGCGAAATACTGTCCTCAGGTGGTCCTCACCGCCGAATCGTTATATACTTTGCTGAACAATCACGGCCTGGATTATAAGGAACAATGGGAGCTCCCCGTTTCTGTGAAAATGCTTTCGGTTCCAGGTAAGTGTCTGTTCCTGTGGAATTTGGAATAATAATAATAATAATAATAATAATAATAATATTTTATTTATTTATCGTGTCATCATCAACCATTGTATTACAATTCTAACAGAGCAAAACAAACACAGAGATTAGAAAGAAAAAGAAAAAAGGGGGAAAAAACCACACAGATTTTGCAGATTTGGTATTTGGTTAAATGTCCTTTGACCAGTATCTGGCCACTTGGAGTGCCTCTGGGGTTGCCGCAAGAAGGTCCTCCATCGTGCATGTGGCAGGGCTCAGGGTGCATTGCAGCAGGTGGTCAGTGGTTTGCTCTTCTCCGCACTCGCATGCCGAGGATTCCACCCCGTAGCCCCATTTCTGAAGGTTGGCTCTGCATCTCGTGGTGCCAGAGCGCAGTCTGTTCAGCGCCTTCCAAGTCGCCCAATCTTCTGTGTGCCCAGGGGGGAGTCTCTCATCTGGTATCACCCATGAATTGAGGTGCTGGGTTTGGGCCTGCCACTTTTGGACTCTCGCTTGCTGGGGTGTTCCAGCGAGTGTCTCTGTAGATCTAAGAAAACTATGTCTTGATTTAAGTTGTTGACGTGCTGGCTGATACCCAAACAAGGGATGAGCTGGAGATGTCTCTGCCTTGGTTCTTTCACTATTGGCTGCTACTTCCCGGCGGATGTCAGATGGTGCAATACCGGCTAAGCAGTGTAATTTCTCCAGTGGTGTGGGGCGCAGACACCCTGTGATAATGCGGCATGTCTCATTAAGAGCCACATCTACTGTTTTAGTGTGGTGAGATGTGTTCCACACTGGGCATGCATACTCAGCAGCAGAGTAGCATAGCGCAAGGGCAGATGTCTTCACTGTGTCTGGTTGTGATCCCCAGGTTGTGCCAGTCAGCTTTTGTATGATGTTGTTTCTAGCACCCACTTTTTGTTTGATGTTCAATAATAATAATAAAACACCCTATCTCCCTGAGGATACTCAAGGCTGGACATCATTCCACAGATATATAAACCCCATTTTCCTAGTTTGCAACAGACCTCACAACCTCTTGAGGATGCCTGCCATAGATGCAGGTGAAACGTCAGGAGAGGATGCTTCTGGAACATGGCCAGACAGCCCGGAAAACTCACAGCAACCAGTGATTCCGGCCATGAAAGCCTTCAACAATACATTCAATGCCAGAAAAAAAATAAATGAGCAATAGCCAATAGCTTATAGCAACAGAACAAATACAATAAATAAAATATGATCCATCCAGAGCAATCAAATATACACCAACATGATAAGAATCTAATAAAGCTAAAATACTGTAATAAATCTAAAACACAGTAACATTATTCAATAAAGAGTGCAGCTCATTATTTCAAGGACAAAAGAAATGAAGTGATTGATAGCACTATGTAACTAAATGTGAAAACTGTTCTGTTCCTGGTTTGAAAGTGTTATTTCCTGTTTAATTGTGTGGTCCTTCCTTTGAAAGTAGTTGTTCTACTCCAGAGACTTTCAACTATGTTGAATTGGTTGAGACTCAAAGATGGATTATTCACTGAAAAACTAGAGCAACCATGAAAATGAACAAAATCTGGCTACCATTATTTAAAAAAACTCTAAAATTACAACAGCAAAACAACAGAGGGAAAACAATCAGGGACATCGAATCACCTCTCAACAAAAGATTGCCCCAGGCACTGCCAGGCCATCAAATGCTAATCAAGGTGGTCAGTTGAAATATTCACGCCTAGCTCCAACAGACAAGAGTCCTTTGTCCCACCCTGATCTTTCCACAGATATATAAACCCATTTTCCTAGTTCCAACAGACCTCACTACCTCTGAGGATGCTTGCCCCAGGCAGGAAGCAGCCAGGCTTTGAAGCTGCAAGGCTATTCAATGCTAATCAAGGCCATCACTTGCCTCCAACAGACCAGTTAACACCTCCCAAGAAAGGATTCCCCCAGGCAGGAAGCAGCCAGGCTTTGAAGCTGCAAGGCTATTCAATGCTAATCAAGGCCATCACTTGCCTCCAACAGATCAGTTAACACTTCCCAATAAAGGATTCCCCCAGGCAGGAAGCAGCCAGGCTTTGAAGCCACAAGGCTATTCAATGCTAATCAAGGCTATCACTTGCCTCCAACAGACCAGTTAACACCTCCCAAGAAAGGATTCCCCCAGGCAGGAAGCAGCCAGGCTTTGAAGCTGCAAGGCTATTCAATGCTAATCAAGGCTATCACTTGCCTCCAACAGACGAGTTAACACCTCCCAAGAAAGGATTCCCCCAGGCAGGAAACAGCCAGGCTTTGAAGCTGCAAGGCTATTCAATCAAGGCCATCACTCGCCTCGAGTTAACAGCTCCCAAAATCTGGCTACCAGTATTAAAAAACTCTAAAATTAAAACAGCAATACAGCAGAAGGAAAACAAATCAGGGACATTGAATCACCTCTCAACAAAAGATTGCCCCAGGCACTGCCAGGCCATGAAATGCTAATCAAGGTGGTCAGTTGAAATATTCACGCCTAGCTCCAACAGACAAGAGTGCTTTGTCCCACCCTGGTCATTCCACAGATATATAAACTCATTTTCCTCGTTCCAACAGACCTCACAACCTCTGAGGATGCTTGCCATAGATGCAGGCGAAACGTCAGGAGAGAATGCCTCTAGAACATGGCCATATAGCCCGAAAAAACCTGCAACAACCCAGTGATTCCGGCCATGAAAGCCTTCGACAATACATAGAGCAAAATATGTTGTACGATGTTCTTCCCGCGAAGACAAACTTTTGGTAGTTTAATAAAAATTTCACATGTTTTTCTGATAGAACCAATTAGGTAATGATACAAAAACCATGCTACATAGTGTAATAATGATAATGATAATGATAATGATAATAATAATAATAATAATAATAATAATAATAGGATTTAAAGATCAAACTGCAAAGACTGGCACAAGCCAGTCAAGGTGGTCCCAGTGGTGATCGGCACACTGGATGCAGTGCCTAAAGATCTTGACCTGCACTTAAACACAATTGGCGCTGACAAAATTACCATCTGCCAGCAGCAGAAGGCCAACTTACTGGGATCTATTTTCCCCAAACTCCATCTGTGTTCCTAGTTGGGCATATAGAGTATTAGTGCCAAGTTTGATCCAGATCCGTCATCGTTTGAGTCCACAGTGCTCTCTGGATGGAGTAAACTACAACTCCCAAACTCAAGGTCAATGCCCATCAATGCCCATGTTAGTCATGGGAGTTCTGTGTACCAAGTTTGGTTCAATTCCAACATTGGTGGTGTTCAGAATGCTCTTTGATTTTAGGTGAACTATAAACCCCAGTATCTACAACTCCCAAATATCAAGGTCTATTTTCCCCAAACTCCATCTGTGTTCATATTTGGGCATATTGAGTATTCCTGCCAAGTTTGGTCCAGATCCATCATTGTTTGAGTCCATAGTGCTCTCTGGATGGAGGTGAACTACAACTCCAAAAGTCAAGGTCAATGCCCAGAAAACCCTTCTAGTATTCTCTGTTTGTCATTAGAGTTCAATTCCATCATTTTTGTGTGCCAAGTTTGGTTCAATTCCATTGTTGGTGGAGTTCAGAGTGCTCTTTGATTGTAGGTGAACTATAAATCCCAGCAACTACAACTCCCAAATGACAAAATTCAATTTTTTGAGTGAAGGACATACATTGGATTGTTAGGTGTCTTGTGTCCAAATTTGGTGTCAATTCGTCCTGTGGTTTTTGAGTTGTGTTAGTCCCACAAACGAACATTACATTTTTATTTATATAGACTAGCTGTACCCGCCACGCATTGCTGTGGCCAACCTTCCCTCCCTCTTTCTCCCCTTCTTTCTTTCTTTCTCTCCTTCCTTCCCTCCCTCTTTCCTTCCTTCCCTCTTTTTCTTTCCCTTCTTCTTCCTTCCTTCTTTGTCTACCTGTTTCTTTTCTCGCTTCCTTTGCTCTTTGGTTCCACCCTTCCTTGTCTTTTTCCTTCCTTCCTTCCCTCCCTCTTTCTCTCTTTCGTTCCTTCTCTCCTTCCTTCCCTCTTTCACTTTTTTTATTTCCTTCTCTACCTTTCTTTCCTTCTTTCCTTCCTTCCTTCTTTCCTTACTTCCTTCCTTCCTTCCCCCTTTCTGTGTATGTGTTTTGTGTGTGCATATATGTGTGTATATATTTCTGTATATGTGTATATATGTGTGTTTGTGTACATGTGGGGTTTTGCACATGCATTGTAATTTTTTTGTTTGTTTTTTGGCTTTTTAAGTCTCTTCCGCTGTGTTTTTCAGTGTTTTTATGAGTGATGGTCATTTGTTGGCCTGAGAGGTGCCTTGTGTCCAAATTTGGTGTCAATTCGTCCAGTGGTTTTTGAGTTCTGTTAATCCCACAAACAAACATTACATTTTTATTTATATAGACTAGCCGCTCCCTGCCACACGTTGCTGTGGCCCACTCTGGTGGTCATGGGGGTTCTGTGTGGGAGGTTTGGCCCAATCCCATCTTTGGTGGGGTTCAGAATGCTCTGTGATTGTAGGTGAACTATAAATCACAGCAACTACAACTCCCAAATGTCAAGATTCTATTTTCCCCAAACTCCACCAGTGTTCGTATTTGGGCATATTAAGTATTCGTGTAGAGTTTGATCCAGATCCATCATTGTTTGAGTCCACAGTGATCTGTGGATGTAGGTGAACTACAACTCCCAAACTCAAGGTCAATGCCCATCAATGCCTATGTTAGTCATGGGAGTTTTGTGTACCAAGTTTGGTTCAATTACAACATTGGTGGAGTTCAGAATGCTCTTTGATTGTAGGTGAACTATAAATCCCAGTAATGACAACTCCCAAATATCAAGGTCTATTTTCCCCAAACTCCATCTGTGTCCATATTTGGGCATATGGAATATTCCTGCCAAGTTTGGTCCAGATCCACCATTGTTTGAGTCCACAGTGCTCTCTGGATGTGGGTGAACTATACTTCCCAAACTCAAGGTCAATGCCACAAAACCTTTCCAGTTTTTTCTGTTGGTCATGGGAGCCCTGTGTGCTAAGTTTGGTCCAATTCCATCATTGGTAGAGTTCAGAATGCTCTTTGATTGTAGGTAAACTATAAATCCCAGCAACGACAATTCCCAAATGACAAAATTATATTTTTTTTTTGAGTGGAGGACAGTCCAATTTGTTAGGTGTCTTGTGTGCAAATTTGGTGTCAATTCCCCCAGTGGTTTTGGAGTTCTGATGGTAGCACAAACGAACATTACATTTTTATTTATATAGACTAGCTGTACCCGCCACGCATTGCTGTGGCCAACCTTTCCTCCCTCTTTCTCTCCTTCTTTCTTTCTCTCCTTCCTTCCCTCTTTTTCTTTCCCTCCTTCTTTCTTCCTTCTCTACTTGTTTCTTTTCTCGCTTGCTTTGCTCTTTGGTTCTATCCTTCCTTGTCTCTTTCCTTCCTTCCCTCCCTCTTTCTCTCTTTCGTTCCTTCTCTCCTTCCTTCCCTTTTTCACTTTTTTATTTCCTTCTCTACCTTTCTTTCTTTCCTTCCTTCTCTCCTTTCCCTCTTTCTCTCCCTCCTTCTCTCCTTCCTTCCTTCCTTCCTTACCTCCCTCCCTCCCTCTTTCTCTCTTTCGTTCCTTCTCTCCTTCCTTCCCTCTTTCACTTTTTTATTTCCTTCTCTCTCTTTCTTTCTTTCTTTCTTTCTTTCCTTCTCTCCTTTCCCTCTTTCTCTCCCTCCGTCTCTCCTTCCTTCCTTCCCTCCCTCCCTCTTTCTCTCTTTCGTTCCTTCTCTCCTTCCTTCTTTCTTTCACTTTATTTCCTTCTCTCTCTTTCTTTCTTTCTTTCTTTCTTTCTTTCTTTCCTTCTCTCCTTTCCCTCTTTCTCTCCCTCCGTCTCTCCTTCCTTCCTTCCTTCCCTCCCTCTTTCTCTCTTTTGTTCCTTCTCTCCTTCCCTCCCTCTTTCTCTCTTTCGTTCCTTCTCTCCTTCCTTCCCTTTTTCACTTTTTTATTTCCTTCTCTACCTTTCTTTCTTTCCTTCTCTCCTTTCCCTCTTTCTCTCCCTCCTTCTCTCCTTCCTTCCTTCCTTCCTTCCTTCCTTCCTTCCTTCCTTCCTCTTTCTCTCTTTCGTTCCTTCTCTCCTTCCTTCCCTCTTTCACTTTTTTATTTCCTTCTTTACCTTTCTTTCTTTCCTTCTCTCCTTTCCCTCTTTCTCTCCCTCCTTCTCTCCTTCCTTCCTTCCTTCCTTCCTTCCTCTTTCTCTCTTTCGTTCCTTCTCTCCTTCCTTCCCTCTTTCACTTTTTTATTTCCTTCTTTACCTTTCTTTCTTTCCTTCTTTCTCTCCCTCCTTCTCTCATTCCTTCCTTCCTTCCTTCCTTCCTTCCCCCTCTCTGTGTATGTCTCTTGTGTGTGCATATATGTGTGTTTGTGTACATATGTGGTTATGCTCATGCGTTGTAATTTTCTGTTTGTTTTTTGGCTTTTTAAGTCCCTTCTGCTGTATTTTTCAGTGGTTTTATGATAGGTTTATTGGGTCCAAATTTGGTGTCAATTTGTCCAGTGGTTTTTGAGTTCTGTTCATCCCACAAACGAACATTACATTTTTATTTCTATAGATTTTAACTGTTGAGTCCTTGGAAAAAGCCGATATAGAAATTTCCCAGATAAATTCATAGCATGACATGGTGTAATGTCACAATGACATTTGAAAAGTGGTACCAGTTTATGGCGGAAGGGAAGTGGTTTTCATCACTACAGAAATACGCTGTAATGTGCTTTCGGATGTATTTGAATCAAAAGGAGGGAGTGGAGGTAGCAGGAAGCCCTGCTGAATGCATCCTTTTCGCAACTCCAGCAAAAGTTAATAATATGCATTTCTCTTTCCAGGCCGCAAACCTGTTAAAGTGGTCTACATCGACCCCCCTCTCCCAAAGAAAGAGATGACCGTCCGAGAGAAGAATCAGGTTTTCCATGAATCCCTGGCCAGTTTTCACACAACGAAACAATCCACGGTTTTGGCCCATGCGGCAGTCTTGGACAGGCTCCCAGAGAACCCGGTGAGTTGTGCTTTTAGTCCTCAATAAGAATAATAGAATCAAAGAGTTGGAAGAGACCTCATGGGCCATCCAGTCGAAGCACAATAGATCAGGCTGGCTTGAGATTTCCCTTTTGTCTCGCCAGCCACATGGCATTATTTTTTTCACATTCATTCATAGATTCCTTTGTGTCCTTTCATCCCGCCTCCCTCTTAGAATCATAGAATCATAGAATCAAAGAGTTGGAAGAGACCTCCTGGGCCATCCAGTCCAACCCCATTCTGCCAAGAAGAAGGAATATTGCATTCAAATCACCCCTGACAGATGGCCATCCAGCTTCTGTTGAAAACCTTCCAAAGAAGGAGCCTCCACCACACTCCGGGGCAGGGAGTTCCACTGCTGAATGGCTCTCACAGTCAGGAAGTTCTTCATCATGTTCAGATGGAATCTCCTTTCTTTTAGTTTGAAGCCATTGTTTCGCAAAGAAGGCATTAAGTAGTTCTGCCTTTTCCCTATCATCCCCTGTCAGCATTGCCCCATCTTCTCCTCGAAGAGGCCCTACCACCTCATTGTTTTTCCTTTTTCTACTGACATAAGAAAAGAAGCCCTTTTTATTGTTTTTAATGATAAGCCTGAGCTCATTTTGTGCTTTAGCCTTGCGGACCTTTTCCCTACAGGTGTTGGCTATTTGTTTGAATTCTTCTTTGGTGATTTCTCCCTTTTTCCACTTCTTGTGCGTGTCTCTTTTGTGTCTTAGCACAGTTAGAAGTTCTTTGGACATCCATTCTGGCTTCTTTGCACTTGTCCTATTTTTTCTCTTTGTTGGCACGGTTTGCAATTGCGCCTTGAGTATTTCACTCTTGAGAAATTCCCATCCATCCGTAACTCCCTTGTCTTTTAGTATCTGTGTCCAATGAATGCTGCTCAGCGTTTCCTTCATTTTTTGGAAATCAGCTCTCCTAAAGTCCAAAATGCGGGTTTGACTTGTCTTAGTTTCGGCCTTCCTTTGTACCTCAAATTGCAGGAGCACATGGTCACTTGCCCCTAAGGATCCTACCACTTCGACCGCATCGATCAGGTCCTCCGCATTTGTTAGGATGAGATCAAGAGTAGCCAATCCCCTTGGTCCATAGATAACATGATAACAACCGCAACAATAATAAGTAAAGGTGAAAGTTTTCCCTAAAATTAAGTCCAGTCATGTCCGACGTGTGAAAGAGATCTTGGGGTCCTTGTGGACAACAAGCTAAACAATAGCCAACAATGTGACCTTAGGAAGTCAGACTTGACCACGGTGGTCCACGCTCTCTAGGATAGACTACTGCAATGCACTCTACGTGGGGTTGCCTTTGAAGACTGCTCAGAAGCTTCAACTAGTCCAACGAGATCTTGGAGTCCTCGTGGACAACCAGTTAAATATGAGCCAACAATGTGATGTGGCGGCAAAAAAAAGCCAATGGGATTTTGGCCTGCATCAAGAGGAGCCTAGTGTCCAGATCTAGGGAAGTCATGCTCCCCATTCTCTATTCCGCTTTGGTGAGACCACACCTGGAATATTGTGTCCAATTCTGAGCACCACAATTCAAGAGAGATATTGACTCTAAGCTGGAATGTGTCCAGAGGAGGCTGACTCAAATGATCAAGGGTCTGGAGAACAAGCCCTATGAGGAGCGGCTTAAGGAGCTGGGCATGTTTAGCCTGAAGAAGAGAAGGCTGAGAGGAGATATGATAAGGTAAAGGTAAAGGTAGTCCCCTGACATTAAGTCCAGTCATGTCTGACTCTGGGGTGTGGTGCTCATCCCCATTTCTAAGCCGAAGAGCCAGCGTTGTCCGTAGACACCTCCAAGGTCATGTGGCCAGCATGACTGCATGGAGCGCCGTTACCTTCTCGCCGGAGCGGTACCTATTGATCTACTCACATTTGCATGTTTTCGAGCTGCTAGGTTGGCAGAAGCTAGGGCTGACAGCGGAAGCTCATGCCGCTCCCCAGAATCGAACCTGCAACCTTTCGATCAACAAGCTCAGCAGCTCAGTGCTTTAACCCACTGCACCACCGGGGGCTCCGGAGATATGATAGCCATGTATAAATATGTGAGAGGAAGCCACAGGGAGGAGGAGGGAGCAAGCTTCCTTTCTGCTTCCCTGGAGACTAGGACGCAATGGAAGAATGGCTTCAAACTACAAGAGAGGAGATTCCATCTGAACATAAGGAAGAACTTCCTGACTGTGAGAGCCGTTCAGCAGTGGAACTCTCTGCCCCGGAGCGTGGTGGAGGCTCCTTCTTTGGAAGCTTTGAAACAGAGGCTGGATGGCCATCTGTCAGGGGTGATTTGAATGCAATATTCCTGCTTCTTGGCAGAATGGGGTTGGACTGGATGGCCTCTTCCAACTCTAGGATTCTATGATTCTGGGGGTTGGTCCTTGTAAAGGAAGCAGGGGCTTATTTTGGAAAATAAAAATCCCAAAACTGAACACCACTTGAATTATATAACTATAAATCCCAGCAACTACAACTCCCAAATGAGAAAATCATAATTTTTTGAGCGATGGTCACTCCTTGTGTTGTGAGACGTTTTGTTGCCAAATTTAGTGTGATTTCATTCATTGGTTCTTTTGTTTTTAAGGTACTCATTATGCACAGAGCATATTAAAATAGCACAGGAGACAAGGTGGAACTGTTCCCTGGCCTCCCCTCTCTTCACTCTTGGGGAAGGAATCCCACTGGAGCATTGCAGCGCACCCAAATATCTGGGAGGAGTCACTCTGGACCATGCTCTTACCTACAAGAAGCACTGCCTGAACATCAAGCAAAAAGTGGGTGCTAGAAACAATATCATACGAAAGCTGACTGGCACAACCTGGGGATCACAACCAGACACAGTGAAGACATCTGCCCTTGCGCTGTGCTACTCTGCTGCTGAGTATGCATGCCCAGTGTGGAACACATCTCACCACACTAAAACAGTGGATGTGGCTCTTACAATACAATACAATAAGCCTTTATTGGCATAACATGGCAGAGAGTATAAAACATAGTACACGTAATAAAAAAGGGCTTCTCGTTTGCTACACATTCAGTTTGCAGACTTCATTCAGGAATCTTGCCACTGAAAGGCAGCAGCTAAAGTCCTGGCAATTTAAAAGCAAAATCACTTTGTGTCAGATCCTGCGGGATCTCAGAATGAAACACGCACTCAGAAAGCAGATCATTTGGATATCGGTTTATTCAGTCCATACAGGAGCCATGCAAAGAGAGATCTGAAGTTTTCCCGCCAACGGCCAGTAACACATTCCCCCTGGACGCCTCCTCCCTTCTCCCCTCCTTATCTCAAGTTGTGACTACATTCCATTCCCACATCTACAAAGCAGTCTCTGCAACCAGATGGCTCCCTATCAAGCCATAAACTATCCTATTGTCAGGAGGGAGTCTTCATAGTTCCGGCCGTGTTTTCATAGCATGAAGGGTGCGGCTGGCGGGAACGAGAGACAGAGCCTTTTCTGTGGTGGCCCCTCGGCTTTGGAACACCCTCCCTATAGAGATAAGGTCAGCCCCCTCGCTGATGGCGTTTCGGAAAAAACTAAAGACATGTATGTTTGAACAAGCATTCGGATAATCCGACGAAACGAATTTTGACGATTAAGGATTGGTAATTACAGACGACGAATTTGGATTGTGATTCCAGTTACGAGATGCATTTGGATTGTTATTGGTGGCCCAATAATTCTGTATTTTATATGTGTTTTTATGTTTTTAAATTGAATATTGTTGTTTTAGATGTTGTAAACCGCAATGAGTCGCCGACTTAGGCTGAGATATTAGCGGTATACAAGTGTAATAATAAATAAATAAATAAATAAATTGCTGCGGTTCTTCAGTGAATCTATAGCTTGTGTTAGCAGGCTGGATCTTAGCTCCTGGTAGAGTGGACAGTGCAGGAGAATATGCGGTATGGAGTCTAGCTGACCTGTGCTGCAGGGGCAGACCCTCTTGTCGCTCGGGAGGCCATTGAGTCTTCCTCTATGGAGCGGCGATGGCATGATGTTAAATCTAGCCAGCATGTAGGCTCTTCTGTAAGAGGGGTTGGTGAGCTCTGTGATGTAAAAGGCTGGATTTCCCTGTGTGTATGGAATTGCCAAGTTGATAGGTGAGCAGGATTTGTTTGCCAAGCTCAACAATTGGTTGTGGTCCCTTTCTAGCAGCCTCCTTTTGATGAGGGTAAAAATCTCGGAAAAAGATAGTAGAGTCAGGAAATCGCTGTCGTAGCCCAATTCCCCAATCTTTGCCAGGACAGTTGAGCACCATTTGGAGTGGTGGAGTTCGCTCAAGGTGAGTTGAGTCAGAGAGTCGCTGGGACTTTGATAGTGTATAGATAGCCAAAATTTAATGACGGTTAGCCAGATAGTAGCCTCAATAGAATATTGCCCAGATTCAAGACAAAGAACTGCATACGGGACACAGTTGGGGGCACCATATAGTTTGTGGAGGAATTTCGAATGAAAAGATCTGATGGCGCTGTTATTGGGGGTTAACCAGATGGGTGCTCCATAGAGAAGTTGTGACATCGCCTTTGCTTTGAAGACTTGCAGAGCTAGGGGGATATATTGATTACCCCTGGAGTGGAAGAACTTCCTGGTCGCACTGCCACTCGATTTGGCCCGGGCCAGTGTATATTTTAAGTGGGTGGACCATGACAAGTTGTTGCTAAACCAGAGACCTAGGTATTTGAAATGTTTTACTTGCTCAATATAGTGGCCCTTTATCTTCCAGACGGATGTGGCTCTTAATGAGACATACCGCATTATCACGGGGTGTCTGCGCCCTACACCACTGGAGAAATGACACTGCTTAGCCGGTATTGCACCACCTGACATCCGCTGGGAAGTGGCAGTCAATAGTGAAAGGACCAAGGCAGAGACATCTCCAGCTCATCCCCTGTTTGGGTATCAGCCAGCACGCCAACGACTTAAATCTAGACATAGTTTTCTAAGAGCTACAGAGACACTCGCTGGAACACCTCAGCAAGCGAGAGTCCAAAAGTGGCAGGCTCAAACCCAGCACCTCAACCAATGGCTGATACCAAATGAGAGACTCCCTCCTGGGCACACAGAAGACTGGGCGACTTGGAAGGCGCTGAACAGACTGCGCTCTGGCACCACGAGATGCAGAGCCAACCTTCAGAAATGGGGCTACAAAGTAGAATCCTCGACATGTGAGTGGGGAGAAGAGCAAACCACTGACCACCTGCTGCAATGCAACCTGAGCCCTGCCACATGCACAATGGAGGACCTTCTTGCAGCAACACCAGAGGCACTCCAAGTGGCCAGATACTGGTCAAAGGACATTTAACCAGCTACCAAACTCACAAGTTGTGTACTTTTCTGTTTGTTTGCTTTGTTCTGTTAGACTGGTTGTTCTGACACGACAAATAAATAACTCTTGGGGCTACATAAAATTATTTCTAGTGGAAAGGGGGTAAAGTTTAAGAAGCCCTGGTCTATAGTTAACTCTGACATTTCAGGCGTTATTACCCCTTCTCTTTTTCTCCCCATCTTCTCTCTTTAGTTGGAGGCCTCATTTGAAACCTGTCACAGCAGACCTGTGCAGGTAGACGATTCTGCGGATCTGGACTTCGGTACCGACGTCACGGAGCTGGAAACTTTTGGCTCGACACCTAAGTTTCTGAATCCTTCCAAAGCAGACTGCATCACCCATAAGAAGCTTGGCGCTCTATCCAAAATGGCACCGGAGCAGCCAAAAACATGGAAAGAGGCAGCGGGGGAAACGGATAGGCGCGGAAAGAGCAAACCCAAGTCTCAAAGCAGTTGGGATTTTAGCGACAGTTCGTCATTATTGGGTTCCGATCAGGAGCAAAATTCATCCAGGTTGATGGAAACCGAACCAGATGGAGAAAGAGTTGCTTTTGTAAACAAGAGCGATGCGGACAGTCATACTTCTTCTCTGGACATACAAAATAATGTAAAGGAAGGAGGTGATGTCCTCAAAGAGGAGAATCTGCCTGTTCTTTCTTGCCGCAGCGATACTGACGACGAGCCTCTTATCATTGACACAGAATGTAGGAAGAGCAATCCGGATGAATCGGGAGCAATTCTTCCTGATCCAAACACTCCTCCCTGCTCTAGAGGAGCCCTAACAGGAAAGGCAGAGGAACAAGGGAAGATTGAGCCAGGAACCGCAGGAAGAAAAGAACCGCCGCAGGAAACGAACGCTCCTCCCAAACGTTGCCGGCGACTGTCTAAAAAGTGCGATCCGCTCGGGCAGATTTTGAAAATGCAGACCCAGCTCCTGAAGCCGCCTTCTCCGGACTTGAGCTTTGAGAGGTATTTGCATCCCGTTCTACCAAGCCAGGAAAATCCACTGCTAAAATCCTCCGTGTCTTCCACTCCGAATGTGGATCATAGTGATCCAGGGAGCGCACCCAAGTTAAATTGGACAAAATACTTCCAAGGATCTCAGAAAGGTGAGTCTCTTGTGTCAGAAATATTAATAACTAGCTGTACCCGCCACGCGTTGCTGTGGCCAACCTTTCCTCCCTCTTTCTCTCCTCCCTTCCCTCTTTCCTTCCTTTCCTCTTTTTCTTTCCCTATCTCTCATCTTCCACCTCTAACTGTTTATTTCCTCCCTTTCTTTGCTCTTTGGTTCCTTCCTTCCTTCCTTCCTTATCTTTCATTCTTTCTCTCCTTCCTTCCCTCTTTTTCCTTTCACTTTTTATTTCCTTCTCTCCTTCCTTGCTTCTCTACCTTTCTTTCTTTCCTTCTTTCCCTCCCTGCTTCTCTCCTTCCTTCCTTCCTTCCTTCCTTCCTTCCTTCCTTCCTTCCTTCCTTCCCTCTTTCCTTCCTTTCCTCTTTTTCCTTCCCTATCTCTCATCTTTCTTCCATCTCTACCTGTTTCTTTCCTCCCTTTCTTTGCTCTTTGGTTATAACCAACCTTCCTTCCTTCCTTCCTTCCTTCCTTCCTTCCTTCCCTATCTTTTGTTCCTTCTCTCCTTCCTTCCCTCTCTTTTTCTTTCATTTTTTATTTCCTTCTCTCCTTCCTTGCTTCTCTATCTTTCTTTCCTTCTTTCCCTCACTGCTTCTCTCCTTCCTTCCTTCCCTCTTTTCTTCCTTTCCTCTTTTTCTTTCCCTGTCTCTCATCTTTCTTCCATCTCTACCTGTTTCTTTCCTCCTTTTCTTTGCTCTTTGGTTCCTTCCTTCCTTCTTTGCTTCCTTCCTTATCTTTCATTCTTTCTCTCCTTCCTTCCTTCTTTTTCCTTTCACTTTTTATTTCCTTCTCTCCTTCTTTGCTTCTCTACCTTTCTTTCTTTCCTTCTTTCCCTCCCTGCTTCTCTCCTTCCTTCCTTCCTTCCTTCCTTCCTTCCTTCCTTCCTTCTTTCCTTCCTTTCCTCTTTTTCCTTCCCTATCTCTCATCTTTCTTCCATCTCTACCTGTTTCTTTCCTCCCTTTCTTTGCTCTTTGGTTATAACCAACCAACCTTCCTTCCTTCCTTCCTTCCCTATCTTTTGTTCCTTCTCTCCTTCCTTCCCTCTCTTTTTCCTTTCATTTTTTATTTCCTTCTCTCCTTCCTTGCTTCTCTATCTTTCTTTCTTTCCTTCTTTCCCTCACTGCTTCTCTCCTTCCTTCCTTCCTTCCCTCTTTTCTTCCTTTCCTCTTTTTCTTTCCCTATCTCTCATCTTTCTTCCATCTCTACCTGTTTCTTTCCTCCCTTTCTTTGCTCTTTGGTTCCTTCCTTCCTTCTTTCCTTCCTTATCTTTCATTCTTTCTCTCCTTCCTTCCCTCTTTTTCCTTTCACTTTTTATTTCCTTCTCTCCTTCCTTGCTTCTCTACCTTTCTTTCTTTCCTTCTTTCCCTCCCTGCTTCTCTCCTTCCTTCCTTCCCTCTTTCCTTCCTTTACTCTTTATCCTTCCCTATCTCTCATCTTTCTTCCATCTCTACCTGTTTCTTTCCTCCCTTTCTTTGCTCTTTGGTTACATCCTTCCTTCCCTCCCTCCCTCTCTCCCTCCTTCCTTCCTTCCTTCCTTCCCTATCTTTTGCTCCTTCTCTCCTTCCTTCCCTCTCTTTTTCCTTTCACTTTTTTATTTCCTTTTCTCCTTCCTTGCTTCTCTACCTTTCTTTCTTTCCTTCTTTCCCTCACTGCTTCTCTCCTTCCTTCCTTCTTTCCCTCCTTCCTTTCCTCTTTTTCTTTCCCTCTCATCTTTCTTCCATCTCTACCTGTTTCTTTCCTCCCTTTCTTTGCTCTTTGGTTCCTTCCTTCCTTCCTTCCTTCCTTATCTTTCATTCCTTCTCTCCTTCCTTCCCTCTTTTTCCTTTCACTTTTTATTTCCTTCTCTCCTTCCCTGCTTCTCTACCTTTCTTTCTTTTCTTCTTTCCCTCCCTGCTTCTCTCCTTCCTTCCTTCCTTCCCTCTTTCCTTCCTTTCCTCTTTTTCTTTCCCTATCTCTCATCTTTCTTCCATCCCTACCTGTTTCTTTCCTCCCTTTCTTTGCTCTTTGGTTCCTTCCTTCCTTCCTTCCTTCCTTCCTTCCTTCCTTCCTTATCTTTCATTCTTTCTCTCCTTCCTTCCCTCTTTTTCCTTTCACTTTTTATTTCTTTCTCTCCTTCCCTGCTTCTCTACCTTTCTTTCTTTCCTTCTTTCCCTCCCTGCTTCTCTCCTTCCTTCCTTCCCTCTTTCCTTCCTTTCCTCTTTTTCCTTCCCTATCTCTCATCTTTCTTTCATCTCTACCTGTTTCTTTCCTCCCTTTCTTTGCTCTTTGGTTATAACCAACCTTCCTTCCTTCCTTCCTTCCTTCCTTCCTTCCTTCCTTCCTTCCTTCCTTCCCTATCTTTTGTTCCTTCTCTCCTTCCTTCCCTCTCTTTTTCCTTTCACTTTTTTATTTCCTTCTTTCCTTCCTTGCTTCTCTTTCTTTCTTTCCTTCTTTCCCTCCCTGCTTCTCTCCTTCCTTCCTTCCCTCTTTCCTTCCTTTCCTCTTTTTCCTTCCCTATCTCTCATCTTTCTTTCATTTCTGCCTGTTTCTTTCCTCCCTTTCTTTGCTCTTTGGTTACAACCAACCTTCCTTCCTTCTTTCCTTCCTTCCTTCCTTATCTTTTGTTCCTTCTATCCATCCTTCCCTCTCTTTTTCCTTTCACTTTTTTATTTCCTTCTCTCCTTCCTTGCTTCTCTATCTTTCTTTCTTTCCTTCTTTCCCTCCCTGCTTCTCTCCTTCCTTCCTTCCTTCCTTCCTTCCCTCTTTCCTTCCTTTCCTCTTTTTCTTTCCCTATCTCTCATCTTTCTTCCATCTCTACCTGTTTCTTTCCTCCCTTTCTTTGCTCTTTGGTTGCAACCAACCTTCCTTCCTTCTTTCCTTCCTTCCTTCCTTCCTTCCCTATCTTTTGTTCCTTCTATCCATCCTTCCCTCGCTTTTTCCTTTCACTTTTTTATTCCCTTCTCTCCTTCCTTGCTTCTCTATCTTTCTTTCTTTCCTTCTTTCCCTCCCCCATTCTCTCCTTCCTTCCCTCTTTCTTTCCTTTCCTCTTTTTCTTTCCCTATCTCTCATCTTTCTTCCATCTCTACCTGTTTCTTTCCTCCCTTTCTTTGCTCTTTGGTTACATCCTTCCTTCCCTATCTTTTGTTCCTTCTCTCCTTCCTTCCCTCTCTTTTTCCTTTCACTCTTTATTTCCTTCTCTCCTTCCTTGCATCTCTATCTTTCTTTCTTTTCTTCTTTCCCTCTCTGCTTCTCTCCTTCCTTCCCTTTTTCCCTCCTTCTCTCGTTACTTCTTGACTGTCCCTTCCATTTAATATTGTATTTATATCTTAGAAAGAAGGAAAGGAAGAAAGAAGGAAGGAGGGACAGGAAGGGAGGGAGGGAGGGAGGAAGGAAAGAAAGGAGGGGGATGAAGAAAGGAGGGAGGGAAGGAAATGAAGGGGAAGGAAATGAAGAAAGGGAAAGAAGGAGGAAAGGGAGGGAGGAAAAGAAGGAAATGAAGAAGGAAGGAGAGACAGAAAGGAAGGAAAAAGGGAGGGAGGGAAAGAAGGGAAGGTAGGAAAAAAGAAGGAGGGACAGGGAGGGAGGAAGGAGAAGGAAGGAAGGAGGAAGGAAGGAGGGAAAGAAAGGAGGGGGATGAAGAAAGGAGGGAGGGAAGGAAATGAAGGGGAAGGAAATGAAGAAAGGGAAAGAAGGAGGAAAGGGAGGGAGGAAAAGAAGGAAATGAAGAAGGAAGGAGAGACAGAAAGGAAGGAAAAAGGGAGGGAGGGAAAGAAGGGAAGGTAGGAAAAAAAGAAGGAGGGACAGGGAGGGAGGAAGGAGAAGGAAGGAAGGAGGAAGGAAGGAGGGAAAGAAAGGAGGGATGAAGAAAGGAGGGAGGGAAAGAAATGAAGAAAGGGAAAGGAGGAAAGGGAGGGAGGAAAAGAAGGAAAGGAAGAGGGGACAGGAAGGAAGGAAAAAGGAAGGGTGGGAGGGAAGGAAGGAAAAAGAAGGGGGGACAGGGGAGGGAGGAGAAGGAAGGAAGGAGGGAAAGAAAGGAGGGATGAAGAAAGGAGGGAGGGAAGGAAATGAAGAAAGGGAAAAAAGGAGGAGAGGGAGGGAGGGAGGAAAAGAAGGAAAGGAAGGAGGGACAGGAAGGAAAAAGTAAGGGAGGGAGGGAAAGAAGGGAAGGAAGGAAAAAAAGGAGGGATGGAGGGAGGAGAAGGAAGGAAGGTGGGAAAGAAAGGAGGGGGGTGAAGAAAGGAGGGAGGGAAGGAAATGAAGGGGAAGAAAATGAAGAAAGGGAAAGAAGGAGGAAAGGGAGGGAGGGAGGAAAGGAAGCAGGGACAGGAAGGAAGGCGAAAGGGAGGGAGGGAGGGAAAGGAGGGAAGGTAGGTAAAAAAAGGAGGGACAGGAAGGGAGGGAGGGAGGAGAAGAAAGGAAGGAGGGGGATGAAGAAAGGAGGGAGGGAAGGAAATGAAGGGGAAGGAAATGAAGAAAGGGAAAGAAGGAGGAAAGGGAGGGAGGAAGGAAAGGAAGCAGGGACAGGAAGGAAGGCAAAAGGAGGGAAGGTAGGTAAAAAAGGAGGGACAGGAAGGGAGGGAGGAGAAGAAAGGAAGGAGGGAAAGAAAGGAGGAGGATGAAGAAAGGAGGGAGGGAAGGAAATGAAGAAAGGGAAAGAAGGAGGAAAGGGAGGGAGGGAGGAAAAAGAAGGAAAGGAAGAAGGAAGGGACAGGATGGAAGGGAAGGTGGGAAAGAAGGAAAGGAAGGAGGGAAAGAAGGGGAGGGAGGGAGAGAAGGAAGGTCCTTCATTCAAGCACTGTGGGCCTCAGTGTGTGAAAGGCCTGGTGTGAGAAGGCTTCGGTGAGAGAAGCCCCGGGTTGAAGGCCTCATGCGTAAAGCTCAAGTGTGAAGGCTGCTGTGTCGAGTCCGACTCTGGGGGTTGGTGCTCATCTTCATTTCTAAGCTAAAGACCCGGTGTTGTCCGTAAACACCTCCAAGGTCATGTGTCCAATGACATGACTGCACGGAGCACCGTTACCTTCCCACCAATGTAGTACCTACTGATCTGTTTACATGTCCATGTTTCCGAACTGCTAGATTGGCAGAAGCTGGAGCTAACAATTGGAGCTCACCCTGCTCCCCAGATTTGAACCACTGACCTTTCAGTCAGCAAGTTCAGCAGCTCAGCGGTTTAACCCACTGCACCATTATGGACTCCAATTATTATTAATAATTATTATTATTATTTTACTGACACAAAAGCACAGTATGCCATAGCAAATGAGATCTATATGCTAGTTTTCGTATCACAAAATCACACTTATGTATATATTTCTCTGTTTATTGCCTTCTCTTTGGGGAAGGGGAGCTTTGGGACGCCCCTGAAGACCGTTCCTGTTACGAACCCCCTCCCCAGGACAACCAGGTCTACAAACTCTTCAGCCTGGATGACCTGCTCCTGCTGGTTCGGTGCCGGATACACAGAGTCGAGGTGCGGCCGCGCAACAAGAAAGCCAAAGTCCGGAGGGTAAGTTCTCTTAATCAGTGGAATTACTGTTGTTATTGTTTCCCTTCCTCTTCGTGAAAAGCCTCTCCAATCCAGAGGTTTTTCACAATGCGATACGCCAGGAGCCACTGCTGTGCACAGTCTCCATATTGACCAAATGGACATCCACAGACACTTTTTATTTATCGTGTCAGTATCAAACAGACATTTTTAACAATTTTTAACAAACAGATAAAATCGAATTTGCAAGCTTGGTAGTTGATTAAATGCCCTTTGACCAGTCTCTGGCCCCTTGGAGTGCCTCTGGTGTTGCCGCAAGAAGGTCCTCCATGGCGCATGTGGCAGGGCTCAGGTTGCGTTGCAGCAGCTGGTCAGTGGTTTGCTCTTCTCCACACTCACATGTCATGGATTCCACTTTGTGGCCCCATTTCTTAAGGTTGGTATAACGAAGACACGCCGATGAAACCACCAGTTTAATAACAAAGCCTGTATATATATGCGGTGCATGTGGTGGGAATGTTCTGCCTTCTCTCAGACATAAACGAATACGTATGACACGTGTTAGCCACCACTTTAACACTTAGGATGTACTCTGTTTCCACCCTGTTGATATGTGCCTTTAATTTAGCCTTAGTGCCACCATTTACTATTATGTAGAGCATGTGAGAGAAGAATATTTCCTTTTTAAAACGTTTTGCTGCTTTGTACTGATTTTTTTTTTTGTTTGATGTTCATGCAGTGCTTCTTGTTGGTCTGGACCATGCTCTGACTTACAAGAAGCACTGCCTGAACATCAAGCAAAAAGTGAGTGCTAGAATATCATACGAAAGCTGACTGGCACAACCTGGGGATCACAACCAGGCACAGTGAAGACATCTGCCCTTGCGCTGGGCTACTCTGCTGCTGAGTACGCATGCCCAGTGTGGAACACATCTCACCACGCTAAAACAGTGGATGTGGCTCTTAATGAGACATGCCGCATTATCACTGGGTGTCTGCGCCCCAAACCACTGGTCAGTGGTTTGCTCTTCTCTGCACTCGCATGTCGTGGACTCTACTTTGTGGCCCCGTTTCTTGAGGTTGGCTCTGCATCTCGTGGTGCCAGAGCGCAGTCTGTTCAGCGCCTTCCACGTCGCCCAGTCCTCTGAGTGCCCAGGAGGGAGTCTCTCATTTGGTATCAGCCATTGGTTGAGGTTCTGGGTTTGAGGCTGCCACTTTTGGACTCTCGCTTGCTGTTCCAGCGAGTGTCTCTGTAGATCTTAGAAAACTATTTCTTGATTTAAGTTGTTGACGTACTGGCTGATACCCAAACAAGTGATGAGCTGGAGATGTCTCTGCCTTGGTCCTTTCACTTTTGGCTGCTACTTCCTGGTGGATGTCAGGTGGTGCAATACCAGCTAGACAATGTAATTTCTCCAGTGGTGTAGGGCGCAGACACCCCGTGATAATGCGGCATGTCTCATTAAGAGCCACATCCACTGTTTTAGTGTGGTGAGATGTGTTCTACACTGGGCATGCGTACTCAGCAGCAGAGTAGCATAGCGCAAGGGCAGATGTCTTCACTGTGTCTGGTTGTGATCCCCAGGTTAGAATCATAGAATCAAAGAGTTGGAAGAGACCTCCTGGGCCATCCGGTCCAACCCCATTCTGCCAAGAAGCAGGGATATCGCATTCAAATCACCCCCTGACAGATGGCCATCCAGCCTCGGTTTGAAAGCTTCCAAAGAAGGAGCCTCCACCACACTCCCTCCGGGGCAGAGAGTTCCACTGCTGAACGGCTCTCACAGTCAGAAAGTTCTTCCTCATGTTCAGATGGAATCTCCTCTCTTGTAGTTTGAAGCCGTTGTTCCATTGCGTCCTACTCTCCAGAGGAGCAAGAAGGAAGCTTGCTCCCTCCTCCCTGTGGCTTCCTCTCACATATTTATACATGGCTATCATATCTCCTCTCAGCCTTCTCTTCTTCAGGCTAAACATGCCCCGCTGCTTAAGCCGCTTCTCATAGGGCTTGTTCTCCAGACCCTTGATCATTTGAGTCGCCCTCCTCTGGACACATTCCAGCTTGTCAATATCTCTCTTGAATTGTGGTGCCCAGAATTGGACACAATATTCCAGGTGTGGTCTAACCAAAGCAGAATAGAGCATGGGGAGAATGACTTCCCTAGATCTAGACACTATGCTCCTCTTGATGCAGGACAACATCCCATTGGCTTTTTTTGCCGCCACATCGCATTGTTGGCTTGTCTCATGAAGCGCCACATCCACTGTTTTAGCGTGGTGAGATGTGTTCCACACTGGGTATGCATACTCAGCAGCAGAGTAGCATAGCACGAGGGCGGATGTCTTCACTGTGTCTACTTGTGATCCCCAGGTTGTGCCAGTTAGCTTTCGTATGATATTGTTTCTAGCACCCACTTTTTGCTTGATGTTCAGGCAGTGCTTCTTGTAGGTCAGAGCACGGTCCAGAGTGACTCCTCCCAGGGATTTGGGTGTGTTGCAATGCTCCAATGGGATTCCTTCCCAGGTAATAATCCTCAGAGCTCAGGATGCTTGTCTGTTCTTGAGATGAAAAGCACATGTCTGTGTTTTAGATGGATTAGGGATCAGCTGGTTTTCCCTGTAATCGGCAGTAAGAGCACCTAAAGCTTTGGAGAGCTTCTGTTCAACCATCTCAAAACTCCCTGCTTGAGCGGTGATGGCACAATCATCAGCATAGATGAAACTCTCTGTCCCTTCTGGCAGTGGCTGGTCATTTGTGTAGATGTTGAGCATGGATGGAGCAAGCACGCTCCCCTGAGGCAAGCCATTCTTCTGTTTCCGCCATCTGCTTCTCTGGCCCTGGAAGTCAACAAAAAAGCTCCTGTTTTGTAGCAGGTTTCCTATGAGGCGGGTGAGGTGGTCGTCCTTTGTGATACTATACATTTTTCTCAGGAGGAGGCAGTGGTTCACAGTATCATAAGCCGCTGACAGGTCTATGAAGACATCGTATATGTTCGATATGTTTGGAATCAGCCCTTCCTTTTCGTACTTTTTGTCTGAAAATGGTTTCTTTGAACTGATCACAACCAGGTAGCCAATGGGAATTGTTCTTTAAAGTGTCCATTGAAACTGCTTTATCGCACAAAGCAAACTGGGTTGTTTGGCTGTTTGTTTTGCAGCACTGTCCAGTTTTCGTCTTGCCGAAGCTAGAATATCAAGCCTTCTATGGAGCGGAAGCATTGACCGAAGGCGAGGTGTGTCGGCTGTGGATGGAGGGCTTGCTGCATTCCAACACTTCATACACAATTGGTACGTTCAGGTCTGATTGAAATATAACTTCTTTCTCCTCCTCTTCTGTTTCTTCTTCCTCTACTTCCTCTTCTTGTTCCTCCTCTTTTCCTTCTTTCTCCTCCTCTACTTCTTCTTCCTCTCCTTCTTCTTCTTGTTCCTCTTCTTCTCCTTCCTCTACTTCCTCTTCTTGTTCCTCCTCTTCTCCTTCTTTCTCCTCTACTTCTTCCTCTACTTCCTCTTCTTGTTCCTCCTCTTCTCCTTCTTTCTCCTCCTCTACTCCTTCCTCTTCTCCTTCTTCTTCTTGTTCCTCCTCTTTTTCTTCTTCCTCCTCCTCTACTTCTTCTTCCTCTACTTGCTCTTCTTGTTCCTCCTCTTCTCCTTCTGCCTCCTCCTCTACTTCTTCTTCCTCTACTTTCTCTTCTTGTTCCTCCTCTTCTCCTTCACTCTCCTCCTCTACTTCTTCCTCTTTTTGTTTCTCCTCTTCTCCTTCTTTCTCCTCTATTTCCTCTTCTCCTTCTTCTTCTTGTTCCTCCTCTTCTCCTTTCTCCTCCTCTACTTCTTCCTCTACTTGCTCTTCTTGTTCCTCCTCTTCTCCTTCTTTCTCCTCCTCTACTTCTTCCTCTACTTCGTCTTCTTGTTCCTCTTCTCCTTCTTTCTCCTCCTCTACTTCTTCCTCTACTTCCTCTTCTTGTTCCTCCTCTTCTCCTTCTTTCTCCTCTACATCTTCCTCTTTTTCTTTTCCTTCTTCCTCCTCCTTCTTACTCCTCTACTTCCTCTTCTTGTTCCTCCTCTTCTCCTTCTTCCTCATCTTCTACTTCTTCCTCTGCTCCTTCCTCTTCTTGTTCCTCATCTTCTTCCTTCCTTCTTCCTGCTTCTTCTTTCTCTTCTCCTTCCTCTTTTTCGTCCTCCTCTTCTTCTATTTATTTATATCCCGCTTTTGTCCCTTGATTTGGACCTAAGGTGACTCACAACATTTAAAAAACAACTGCAGTTTAAAATCTACGACATCTCTTCTTCTTCCTCCTCCTCCTCTAATTCTTCTGTCTCCTCTTCTTCCTCTTCTTCCTCTTCTATTTATTTAAATCCCACTTTTGTCTCTTGATTAGAACCTAAATGGACTAACAACATTTAAAAAAAACATTGCAGTTTAAAATCTACAACATCTCTTCTTCTCCTTTTCCAACTTCCTCTTCTTCCTCTTCTTTTCTTCTATTTATTTATATCCCGCTTTTGTTCATTAATTTGGACCCAAAGGGACTCACGACATTAAAAAAAGCCACTGCAGTTTTAAATCTACATCTCTTATTTCTCTTTTTCTCTTCTTCCTCTTCTTCTTTTTCCTCCTCTACCTCTTTTTCTTCTTCCTATTCTTCTATTTGTTTATATCCTGTTTTGTCTTCTGATTTGTACCCAAAGGGGCTCACAACATTTTAAAAAAACTGCCATTTAAAATCTACAACATCTCTTCTTCTCCTTCTTCCTTTTCCTCTTCTTCCCTTTTTCCTTCTTCCTCTTCCTCCTCTTCTTCCTCTTCTTCCCCACTTCTTCCTCTTCTTTTTCTTCTTCCTTTTCTTTCTCCTCTTCTTCTATTTATTTATATCCGCTTTTGTCCTTTGATTTGGACCCAAATCATAGAATCATAGAATCAAAGAGTTGGAAGAGACCTCCTGGGCCATCCAGTCCAACCCCATTCTGCCAAGAAGCAGGAAAATTGCATTCAAAGCACCCCTGACGGAACTCACAACATCTTTAAAAACGACGGCAGCTTAAGATCTACAATATATACATATTGAAATACAGATTAACCATACTTAGATTAAGTTCCTTTTTTGTATGAGCCTAGCATAGTTTTCTCTAGGGCTGGGCGGTTTCGTTTCGTTAATTCATAATTCGTTAATAATTTGTTAATTTTTTCAATTACAAAACGATAACGAACCATTCTGGAGCAATTATTAAAAAAAACGAATTTTCAAAAACGTTTTGTAAATGCTTCGTATTTCGATATTGTATTCGTTTCGTTATTGTTTTGAGGTCGTTTCGTTATTATTTCCGCATGTCTGGGCCAGTTTTATGGTTTAATTAGTGAAAAAAAAATTATAATATCACACCAACAGTCAACAACAGAGGGAGAGGGAAGCTTCAGAAGGTTTTGGAGGTTTTTTAGCGTATTTCGCGGTCGCGTCCGCCATTAACGAATCGATTCGTTATTGTTTCGGAAATCGATTTGTTAATTTTTTACCATTTACGAAATTTCGTAAATATCGAACTTTTTAAAAGGAAAATTTTGTAATTATTTTAAATATCGAAACAAAAAAACCCCCCAAATACAAATCGATTTTAGAAACAAATTTTTCCGTTGTTACCCAGGCCTAGTTTTCTCTCTTTGTGTTTCTTCTATGCAGAATTCCCCCCCTCCTGCCGCTCTTTTTAAAAGCTGCACTAATTGTCCAGTTCCTTCCTTTAGAAATCAAAGCAACTTGGAACACATCCATAACAAAATGATACACATCCGCTCGGGTTGGTCCTGCATCCCATTGTAATTAAAAAACAATTTCATTGTTCAGTAGCAGAAGGTTCTAATATGGATTTCCATTATATAGAAGTTGCAACCATGAAGCGCTGTGATTTGTGACCTACCTCGAAGGATTAGTGGGTGAGCAGTCAATTTGTAAAACCAGGAAGATAGGCAAGCATTTGGTGGCTTCAGAAAGGCAGATTGGACTAAATTCTCAGACATGTTACATGACATGATCACATCGGTCACGCCAATCCCTGAGGAATACAAGCCCTTTATTGAAATCGTGAAAACCTGCTCACAGCATTGATACCGAGAGGCTGTAGAACCAACTACCTGCCGTGGATGTAGCGTACCTGGATTTCAGGAAGGCCTTCTTTGACAAGGTCCCTCATGACCTTCTGGCAAGGAAACTAGTCCAATGTGGGCGAGGCAAAACTACGGTGAGGTGGATCTGGAATTGGTTAAGTGGACGAACACAGAGAGTGCTCACTAATGCTTCCTCTTCATCTTGGAAAGAAGTGACCAGTGGAGTGCCGCAAGCAGGGTTCCCCCCTGGGCCCGGTCCTGTTCAACATCTTTATTAATGACTTAGATGAAGGGCTAGAAGGCAGGATCATCAAGTTTGCAGACGACACCAAATTGGGAGGGAGAGCCAATACTCCAGAGGACAGGAGCAGGATTCAAAACGATTTTGACAGATTAGAGAGATGGGCCAAAACTAACAAAATGAAGTTCAACAGTGACAAATGCAAGATACTCCACTTTGGCAGAAAAAATGAAATGCAAAGATACAGAATGGGGGACAATGCCTGGCTCAAGAGCAGGACGTGTGAAAAAGATCTTGGAGTCCTCGTGGACAACAAGTTAAACATGAGCCAGGAATGTGATGTGGCGGCAAAAGAAGCCAGTGGGATTTTGGCCTGCATCAATAGGAGCATAGTGTTTAGATCTAGGGAAGTCCTGCTCCCCATGCTCTATTCTGCTTTGGTTAGACCACACCTGGAATATTGTGTCCAATTCTGGGCACCACAGTTCAAGAGAGATATTGACAAGCTGGAATGTGTCCAGAGGAGGGTGACTCAAATGATCAAGGGTCTGGAGAACAAGCCCTATGAGGAGCGGCTTAGGGAACTGGGCATGTTTAGCCTGAAGAAGAGAAGGCTGAGAGGAGATATGATAGCCATGTATAAATATGTGAGAGGAAGCCACAGGGAGGAGGGAGCAAGCTTGTTTTCTGCTTCCCTGGAGACTAGGACGCAAGGGAACAATGGCTTCAAACTACAAGAGAGGAGATTCCATCTGAACATTAGGAAGAACTTCCTGACTGTGAGAGCCGTTGAGCAGTGGAACTCTCTGCCCCGGAGTGTGGTGGAGGCTCCTTCTTTGGAAGCTTTTAAGCAGAGGCTGGATGGCCATTTGTCAGGGGTGATTTGAATGCAATATTCCTGCTTCTTGGCAGAATGGGGTTGGACTGGATGGCCCAGGAGGTCTCTTCCAACTCTTTGATTCTATGATTCTATGATTCTATACCTTCAGGGCATTACTCCTGAAACAGCTGCCTTGTTGAAAACTACTACAGGCTCCACAACGAAGACCCATTTAGTGAGCAAGCCCTTCAGGCATCGCAGAGCATGGTGTCCTCCATCTCTGAAGCCAAGAAAGAACAGTGGATCAAGCTGATCACAGAGGTCGACATGGGCAGGAGCAGCCAGAAGGCGTGGAGGCTGCTGAGACGGCTGAGCAACGACGCCTCACAAACTCAAACCCATGCCAACATAAAGGCAGATCAGAAAGCACACCAACTCTTGAAGAATGGGAAACTCAACCTTGCCACCAAAGTAGGAAAGAAACCAATAGCCAGACAACCAGAGATTGAGAACAACAACCTCCATGAACGCTTTACATCTACTGAATTGGACATGGCTCTCAATAAATGTAAGAATGGCAAAGCAGCTGGCTTGGATGATCTACGGATGGAACAAATCAAGAACTTTGGTCCAAAAGCAAGGCGCTGGCTGCTGGAGCTGATGAACAACTGCACTGCATCCTGTCAGATCCCCAAAACCTGGAGGAAAGCAAGAGTCATCGCCATCTTGAAGCCAGGCAAAGACCGTAATGACCCAAAAAGCTACAGACCAATCTCCCTGTTGTGCCACCTCTACAAAGCTCTGGAGATACTTATTTTGCATAGAATTGTGGAAAAAATAGACCCATGTCTGATTCCAGAGCAATCTGGCTTCAGGAAAGGCAAAAGCTGCACATTGCAAGTGCTAAACCTGACTCAAAGATGGCTTTGAAAGGCAGCAGATCACAGGAGCTGTCTTCATAGACTTGTCAGCAGCCTATGAGACTGTGAACCACCGCCTCCTCCTGAGAAAAATGTATAATGTCACAAAGGACTACCACCTCACCCGCCTCATAGGAAACCTGCTACAAAACAGGAGCTTTTTTCTTGAGTTCCAGGGCCAGAGAAGCAGAGGGCGGAAACAGAAGAACGGCCTGCCTCAGGGGAGCGTGCTTGCTCCATCCATGTTCAACATCTACACAAATCATAGAATCATAGAATCAAAGAGTTGGAAGAGACCTCCTGGGCCATCCAGTCCAACCCCATTCTGCCAAGAAGCAGGAATATTGCATTCAAATCACCCCTGACAGATGGCCATCCAGCCTCTGTTTCAAAGCTTCCAAAGAAGGAGCCTCCACCACACTCCGGGGCAGAGAGTTCCACTGCTGAACGGCTCTCACAGTCAGGAAGTTCTTCCTCATGTTCAGATGGAATCTCCTCTCTTGTAGTTTGAAGCCATTGTTCCATTGCGTCCTAGTCTCCAAGGAAGCAGAAAACAAGCTTGCTCCCTCCTCCTCCCTGTGGCTTCTTCTCACATATTTATACATGGCTATCGTATCCCCTCTCGGCCTTCTCTTCTTTAGGCTAAACATGCCCAGCTCCTTAAGCTGCTCCTCATAGGGCTTGTTCTCCAGACCTTTTATCATTTTAGTCGCTCTCCTCTGGACACATTCCAGCTTGTCAATATCTCTCTTGAATTGTGCTGCCCAGAATTGGACACAATATTCCAGGTGTGGTCTAACCAAAGCAGAATAGAGCATGGGGAGCAGGACTTCCCTAGATCTAGACACTAGTCTCCTCTTGAGGCAGGCCAACATCCCATTGGCTTTTTTTGCCGCCACGTCACATTGTTGGCTCATGTTTAACTTCCTGTACACGAGGACTCCAAGATCTTTTTCACACGTACTGCTCTCGAGCCAGGCACCCCCCATTCTGTATCTTTGCATTTCGTTTTTCCTGCCAAAGTGGAGTATCTTGCATTTGTCCCTGTTGAACTTCATTTTGTTAGTTTTGACCCATCTCTCTAATCCGTTGAGATCATTTTGAATCCTGCTCCTGTCCTCTGGAGTCTTGGCTCTCCCTCCCAATTTGGTGTCGTCTGCAAACTTGATGATCCTGCCTTCTAGCCCTTCATCTAAGTCATGAATAAAGATGTTGAACAGGACCGGGCCCAGGACGGAACCCTGCGGCACTCCGCTCGTCACTTCTTTCCAGGATGAAGAGAAAGCATTGGTGAGCACCCTCTGGGTTCGTCCATTTAACCAATTCCAGATCCACCTCACCGTAGTTTTGCCTAGCCCACATTGGACTAGTTTCCTTGCCAGAAGGTCATGGGGGACCTTGTCAAAGAAGGCCTTCCTGAAATCCAGGTACGCTACATCCACGGCATTCCCCGCATCTACCCAGCTTGTAACTCTATCGAAGAAAGAGATCAGATGAGTCTGGCATGACTTGTTTTTGATAAATCCATGTTGACTATTAGCGATGACTGCATTTGTTTCTAAGTGTTTGCAGACCGCTTCCTTAACAATCTTTTCCAGAATCTTGCCCGGTATCGACGTGAGGCTGACCGGACGGTAGTTGTTTGGGTCATCCTTTTTTCCCTTCTTGAAGATTGGGACCACATTGGCCCTCCTCCAATCTGCTGGAACTTCTCCCGTTCTCCAAGGACTCTCAAAGATGATTGCCAGTGGTTCCGAAATGACTTCCGCTCGTTCCTTCAATACTCTGGGGTGTCGTTGATCTGGCCCTGAAAGGGGACTTGGACTCATTGAGAGCGGCCAGGTATTCCTGTACGACTTCTTTCCCAATTTGGGGTTGGATGTCCTCAAATCCCTCATCCACTCCGTCTTGCTGAGGTTGAAGATGACTTTCTTTTTGTAGAACCAACGACCTTCAGGGCATTACTCCTGAAACAGCTGCCTTGTTGGAAAAGTATTACAGGCTCCACAATGAAGATCCATTTAGTGAGCAAACCCTTCAGGCAGCGCAGAGCATTGTGTCCTCCATCTCTGAAGCCAAGAAAGGACAGCGGATCAAGCTGATCACAGAGGTCGACATGGGCAGGAGCAGCCAGAAGGCGTGGAGGCTGCTGAGATGGCTGAGCAATGACCCCTCACAAACTAATACCCATGCCAATATAAAAGCAGATCGGATAGCACACCAACTCTTGAAGAACGGGAAACCCAACCTTGCCACCAAAGTAGGAAAGAAACCAATAGCCAGACAACCAGAGATTGAGAACAACAACCTCCATGAACCCTTTACACCTACTGAATTGGACATGGCTCTCAATAAATGTAAGAATGGCAAAGCAGATGGCCTGGATGATCTACGGATGGAACACATCAAGAACTTTGGTCCAAAAGCAAGGCGCTGGTTGCTGGAGCTGATGAACAACTGCACTGCATCCTGTCAGATCCCCAAAATCTGGAGGAAAGCAAGAGTCATCGCCATCTTGAAGACAGGCAAAGACCGTAATGATCCAAAAAGCTACAGACCAATCTCCCTGCTGTGCCACCTCTACAAAGTTCTGGAGAGACTTATTTTGCATAGAATTATGGAAAATACAGACCCCTGTCTGATCCCACAGCAAGCCGGCTTCAGAAAAGGCAAAAGCTGCACATCGCAAGTGCTGAACCTGACTCAGCACATAGAAGATGGCTTTGAAAGGCAGCAGATCACAGGAGCTGTCTTCATAGACCTCTCAGCGGCTTATGATACCGTAAACCACCACTTCCTCCTCAGAAAATGTATAATTTCACAAAGGACGACCACCTCACCTGCCTCATAGGAAACCTGCTACAAAACAGGAGCTTTTTTGTTGAGTTCAAGGGCCAGAGAAGCAGATGGCGGAAACAGAAGAACGTCCTGCCTCAGGGGAGCGTGCTTGCTCCATCCATGTTCAACATCTACACCAATGACCAGCCACTGCCAGAAGGGGCAGAGAGATTCATCTATGCTGATGATCATGCCATCACCGCTCAAGCAGGGAGCTTTGAGATGGTTGAACAGAAGTTCTCCAAAGCTCTAGGCGCTCTTACTGCCTATTACAGGGAAAACCAGCTGATTCCTAATCCATCTAAAACACAGACATGTGCCTTTCATCTCAAGAACAGACAAGCATCCTGAGCTCTGAGGATGATTACCTGGGAAGGAATCCCACTGGAGCATTGCAGCACACCCAAATACCTGGGAGGAGTCACTCTGGACCGTGCTGTGACCTACAAGAAGCACTGCCTGAACATCAAGCAAAAAGTGGGTGCCAGAAACAATATCATACGAAAGCTGACTGGCACAACCTGGGGATCACAACCAGACACAGTGAAGACATCTGCCCTTGCGCTATGCTACTCTGCTACTGAGTATGCATGCCCAGTGTGGAACACATCTCACCACACTAAAACAGTAGATGTGGCTCTTAATGAGACTTGCTGCATTATCACGGGGTGTCTGCGTCCTACACCACTGGAGAAATGACACTGCTTAGCCGGTATTGCACCACCTGACATCCGCCGGGAAGTGGCAGCCAACAGTGAAAGGACCAAGGCAGAGACATCTCCAGCTCATCCCCTGTTTGGGTATCAGCCAGCACGTCAACGACTCAAATCAAGAAATAATTCTCTAAGATCTATAAAGACACACGCTGGAACACCTCAGCAAGCAAGAGTCCAAAAGTGGCAGGCTCAAACCCAGAACCTCAACCAATGGCTGAGACCAAATGAGAGACTCTCCCCTGGGCACACAAGACTGGGCGACTTGGAAGGCGCTGAACAGACTGCGCTCGGGCACCACGAGATGCAGAGCCAACCTCAAGAAATGGGGCCACAAAGTGGAATCCACGACATGCGAGTGCGGAGAAGAGCCAACCACTGACCACCTGCTGCAATGCAACCTGAGCCCTGTCACATGATGTACAATGGAGGACCTTCTTGCAGCAACACCAGAGGCACTCCAAGTGGCCAGATACTGCTCAAAGGACGTTTACTAAACTACCAAGCTTGCAAACTCTGTTTTGTCTGTTTGTTAAAAATTTGTTAAAAATGTAATACAATTGTCTGGTTGATACTGACATGATAAATAAATTATTATTATTATCATCATCATCATCATCCTCAAGCCACAATACCCTGATGGAGGATTTGGTGAGAAACAGAAGCCGGGCCTTTGTTGGACCTGTGAAAACATTACGTTGAATGAAGTGTTTGTCTAAAGTTTATGCAGCTTAAGAGCGTATTCTTGTTGGACGTGAACCTCAAACAAAGCACAATGGAGCTCCACAAAGTGGGAGAGTTTGCAGGCCAGTGATATGGCCGGCCGGGACTTGAGATAAAGTTACTGTTTAAATATTTCCTCCACCTCTGTGTACACACAGTCAAGTGAATGGAAGCAGTCAGGAGAAACCACACCAAACACTCAGTGCAGAATCATGCAGTCATAGAGTTGGAAGAGACCTCCTGGGCCATCCAGTCCAACCCCATTCTGCCAAGCAGCAGGAATATTGCATTCAAATCACCCCTGACAGATGGCCACCCAGCCTCTGTTTAAAAGCTTCCAAAGAAGGAGCCTCCACCACACTCCGGGGCAGAGAGTTCCACTGCTGAACGGCTCTCACAGTCAGGAAGTTCTTCCTTATGTTCAGACGGAAACTCCTCTCTTGTAGTTTGAAGCCATTGTTCCTTGTCCTAATCGTTTTGTGCTTTAGCCTTGCGGACCTTTTCACTACAGATGTTGGCTATTTGTTTGAATTCTTCTTTGGTGATTTCTCCCCTTTTCCACTTCTTGTGCATGTCTCCTCCTCTGAACGGCTGAATGGCTATCACAGTCAGGAAGTTCTCCCTCGTGTTCAGACGGAATCTCCTCTCTTGTAGTTTGAAGCCATTGTTCCATTGCGTCCTAGTCTCCAGGGAAGCAGAAAACAAGCTTGCTCCCTCCTCCCTGTGGCTTCCTCTCACATATTTATACATGGCCATCATTGATGTCTCCTTTCAGTCTTCTCAACAAGTTAAGCATGAGCCAGCAATGTGATGTGGCGGCAAAAAAAGCCAATGGGATTTTGGCCTGCGTCGATAGGAGCCTAGTGTCTAGATCCAGGGAAGTCATTCTCCCCATGCTCTATTCTGCTTTGGTTAGACCACACCTGGAATATTGTGTCCAATTCTGGGCACCACAATTCAAGAGAGATATTGACAAGCTGGAATGTGTCCAGAGGAGGGCAACTAAGATGATCAAGGGTCTGGAGAACAAGCCCTATGAGGAGCGGCTTAAGGAGCTGGGCATGTTTAGCCTGAAGAAGAGAAGGCTGAGAGGAGATATGATAGCCATGTATAAATATGTGAGAGGAAGCCACACTGAGTAGGAGGGAGCAAGCTTGTTTTCTGCTTCCCTGGAGACTAGGACGCAATGGAACAATGGCTTCAAACTACAAGAGAGGAGATTCCATCCGAACATGAGGAAGAACTTCCTGACTGTGAGAGCCGTTCAGCAGTGGAACTCTCTGCCCCGGAGTGTGGTGGAGGCTCCTTCTTTGGAAGCTTTTAAACTGAGGCTGGATGGCCATCTGTCAGGGGTGATTTGAATGCAATATTCCTGCTTCTTGGCAGAATGGGGTTGGACTGGATGGCCCAGGAGGTCTCTTCCAACTCTTTGCTTCGATGTAGGTGAACTATACATCCCAGCAAATACAACTCCCAAATGTCAAGATTCTATTTTCCCCAAACTCCACCAGTATTCACATTTGGGCATATTGAGTATTAGTGTAGAGTTTGGTCCAGATCCATCATAGTTTGAGTCCAGAGTGATCTCTGGATGTTGGTGAACTACAACTCCAAAACCAAAGGACACTGCCCAGTAAACCCTTCCAATATTTTCTGTTGCTCATGGAAGAACTGTGTGCCAAGTTTGGTCCAATTCTATCATTGGTGGAGTTCCGAATGCTCTTTGATTGTAGGTGAACTATAAATCCCAAATGACAAAATCATTTTTTTTGAGTGAAGGACGTACATTGGGTTGTTAGGTGTCTTGTGTCCAAATTTAGTGTCCATTCGCCCAGTGGTTTTTGAGTTCTGTCAATCCCACAAACTGACATTACATTTTTATTTATATAGAATATATATTATTATTATATTTTGGAATTGCTGCATCTTCCTCGTGCACTTCCTTCCTCATTTTCACCACTTCCTTCCTTCCTTCTTTGCAGGTCATATCGATGCCTTAACGTCCAATCTTTTCCTACTTGAACAATTCCCTGCCGAAGGGTTGAAGAAAAGATTTGGAACATTTAAGTGAGTAGCACCTCCTTCCTTTTTGAATGGAAGACCCATCTAGCCCTCCCAATGTTTTGGAAAACCAGGATCTCCCTAATTTTTTGGAGAAAAATGGCATTCACAACCCATTATTTTACTCTATTATTATTTATTTTACTTATTATTATTACATTTATTATTTTTTGTATTATTATTTTATTTCATTTATTATACATTTCTATTATTACTATTACATTTCCATTACTTTACTTTTATTATATTTATTATGTTTATTATTTTACTCTCTTATTACTCTTACTATTACATTTCCATTACTTTACTCTTTTATTATATTTATTATGTTTATTATTTTACTCTCTTATTACTCTTACTATTACATTTCCATTACTTTACTCTTTTATTATATTTATTACATTTATTATTTTACTCTATTATTACTCTTACTATTACATTACCATTATTTTGCTCTTTTATTACATTTATTACGTTTATTATTTTACTCTCTTATTACTCTTACTATTACATTTCCATTATTTTACTCTTTTATTATATTTATTACGTTTATTATTTTACTCTATTATTACTCTTACTATCACATTTCCATTATTTTACTCTTTTATTATATTTATTACGTTTATTATTTTACTCTCTTATTACTCTTACTATTACATTTCCATTATTTTACTCTTTTATTATATTTATTACGTTTATTAATTTATTATTACTCTTACTATTACATTTCCATTATTTTACTCTTTTATTATATTTATTACGTTTATTATTTTACTCTCTTATTACTCTTACTATTACATTTCCATTATTTTACTCTTTTATTATATTTATTACGTTTATTATTTTACTAGCTTATTACTCTTACTATTACATTTCCATTACTTTACTCTTTTATTATATTTATTACATTTATTATTTTACTCTATTATTACTCTTGCTATTACATTACCATTATTTTGCTCTTTTATTACATTTATTACGTTTATTATTTTACTCTATTATTACTCTTACTATCACATTTCCATTATTTTACTCTTTTATTATATTCGTTACGTTTATTATTTTACTCTCTTATTACTCTTACTATTACATTTCCATTATTTTACTCTTTTATTATATTCATTACGTTTATTATTTTACTCTCTTATTACTCTTACTATTACATTTCCATTATTTTACTCTTTTATTATATTCGTTACGTTTATTATTTTACTCTCTTATTACTCTTACTATTACATTTCCATTATTTTACTCTTTTATTATATTCATTACGTTTATTATTTTACTCTATTATTACTCTTACTATTACATTTCCATTATTTTACTCTTTTATTATATTTATTACGTTTATTATTTTACTCTATTATTACTCTTACTATCACATTTCCATTATTTTACTCTTTTATTATATTTATTACGTTTATTATTTTACTCTCTTATTACTCTTACTATTACATTTCCATTATTTTACTCTTTTATTATATTTATTACGTTTATTAATTTACTCTATTATTACTCTTACTATTACATTTCCATTATTTTACTCTTTTATTATATTTATTACGTTTATTATTTTACTCTCTTATTACTCTTACTATTACATTTCCATTATTTTACTCTTTTATTATATTTGTTACGTTTATTATTTTACTCTATTATTACTCTTACTATTACATTTCCATTATTTTACTCTTTTATTATATTTATTACGTTTATTAATTTATTATTACTCTTACTATTACATTTCCATTATTTTACCCTTTTATTATATTTATTATGTTTATTACTTTACTCTATTATTACTCTTACTATTACATATCCATTATTTTACCCTTTTATTATATTTGTTACGTTTATTATTTTACTCTATTATTACTCTTACTATTACATTTCCATTACTTTACTCTTTTATTATATTTATTACGTTTATTAATTTACTCTATTATTACTCTTACTATTACATTTCCATTATTTTACTCTTTTATTATATTTATTATGTTTATTATTTTACTCTATTATTACTCTTACTATTACATATCCATTATTTTACCCTTTTATTATATTTGTTACGTTTATTATTTTACTCTATTATTACTCTTACTATTACATATCCATTATTTTACCCTTTTATTATATTTATTATGTTTATTATTTTACTCTATTATTACTCTTACTATTACATATCCATTATTTTACCCTTTTATTATGTTTATTACGTTTATTATTTTACTCTATTATTACTCTTACTATTACATTTCCATTACTTTACTCTTTTATTATATTCATTACGTTTATTATTTTACTCTATTATTACTCATACTATTACATTTCCATTATTTTACTCTTTTATTATGTTTATTACGTTTATTATTTTACTCGGTTTATATTCGGGTCGGCTTGAGTGTATACGGTGTATCCACATGTACTTATGCAAGGCACTTTGGTTTTTCAGTTGTTAGACTGATAGCCTAGTTGTTCCAGCGAGTGTCTCTGTAGATCTTAGAAAACTATGTCTTGATTTAAGTCGTTGACGTGCTGGCTGATACCCAAACAGGGAATGAGCTGGAGATGTCTCTGCCTTGGTCCTTTCACTGTTGGCTGCTCCTTCCCGGCGGATATCAGGTGGTGCAATACCGGTTAAGCAGTGTAATTTCTCCAGTGGTGTAGGGCGCAAACACCCCGTGATAATGCGGCATGTCTCATTAAGAGCCACATCCACTGATTTAGCGTGGTGAGATGTGTTCCACACTGAACATGCATATTCAGCAGCAGAGTAGCAAAGCGCAAAGGCAGATGTCTTCATTGTGTCTGGTTGTGATCCCCAGGTTGTGCCAGTCAGTTTTTGTTTGATATTGTTTCTAGCACCCACGTTTTGCTTAATATTCAGGCAGTGTTTCTTGTAGGTCAGAGCACGGTCCAGAGTGACTCCCAAGTATTTGGGTACGCTGCAATGCTCCAGTGGGATCCCTTCCCAGTTCGTCCTCAGAGCTTGGGATGCTTGTCTGTTCTTGAGATGAAATGCACATGTCTGTGTTTTAGATGGGTTAAGAATCAGCTGGTTTTCCTTGTAATAGACAGTAAGAGCACCTAGAGCTTCTGTTCAACCATCTCAAATCTCCCTGCTGGAGCGGTGATGGCACGATCGTCAGCATAGATGAAACTCTCTGTCCCTTCTGGCAGTGGCTGGTCATTTGTGTAGATGTTGAACACGGATGGAGCAAGCACGCTCCCCTGAGGCAGGCCGTTCTTCTGTTTCCGCCATCTGCTTCTCTGGCTCTGGAACTCAACAAAAAAGCTCCTGTTTTGTAGCAGGTTTCCTATGAGGCGGGTGAGGTGGTCGTTATGTTATACATTTTTCTCAGGAGGAGGCGGTGGTTCACAGTCTCATAAGCCACTGACAGGTCTATGAAGATTGCTCCTGTGATCTGCTGCCTTTCAAAGCCATCTTCTATGTGCTGAGTCAGGTTCAGCACTTGCGATGTGCAGCTTTTGCCTTTCCTGAAGTCAGCTTGCTGTGGGATCAGACAGCGGTCTATTTTTTCCATAATTCTATGCAGAATAAGTCTCCAGAACTGTGTAGAGGTGGCACAACAGGGAGATCGGTCTATAGCTTTTTGGATCATTATGGTCTTTGCCTGGCTTCAAGATGGCGATGACTCTTGCTTTCCTCCAGATTTTGGGGATCTGACAGGATGCAGTGCAGTTGTTCATCAGCTCCAGGAGATGGTAGCAGGGTATAAATAAAAGATTATTATTATTATTATTATTATTATTATTATTATCTCTTTGCAATAAAAATTATAAGGGGGAAAAATACTCTTTTCACGTACTTATTGCTACTAAACGGCAACAACAATAATATTATTCCTCTTTGCCCAGGCCAGCAAATTCACTGAATATTCTCCAACATATCTTGAAGATAGTGACTGGGTATGTATTTCCGTTGTCTCTGTTAGTATGTAAAGTAAATACATGGTTAGACTTCTGGCTGTTTCCAATCGTGACACTTTTCCTTAGTTTGCAGGAGGGCTCCTACCTCTTGGCTCATGCGGCCGGGGACTCGTGCGTTTCCATCTATAAAAGCTCTCCAGACAAAGCCAACAGAAGGACGTACAACTTGCACGCGGCTCATTCCGACCTTCCTGGCGTCCCGGCGTCTCTTTCGGTCCCCTGGATCCCACTGGACCCTAATGTCCCTTTGCCGTATCACTTTGTCCAAGGGAGGGTCCCATGCACGTTCCCTCCGATGCCGCCGCATGCCTCAAAGAACCAGAAGGTGAGACTAGGATGACGACAAGGGAGCTCAAGCCAGGGCTGCTTTGTGTTTACAAACTCCAATCTAAAATCAATGGGAAGTAATAGTAATAATAATAATAATAGTAATAATAATAATAATAATAATAATTTATTTATCGAGTCATCAGCAACCAGTCAATTATATTACATTCAATTATATTACAATTATATTGAATTATATTGAATTATTACAATTATATTATACAATTATATTATATTATTACAATTATATTGAATTATATTGAATTATTACAATTATATTGAATTATATTCAATTCAATTATATTACAGTCAATTATATTACATTTCTAACAGAACAAAGCAAACGAAACAGACAAAATACAAAATACAGAATATAAAATTTGTGAGTTTGGTAGTTGATTAAATGTCCTCTGACCAGTATCTGCCCACTTGGAGTGCTTCCGGTGTTGCTGCAAGAAGGTCCTCCCTTGTGCATCATGTGGCAGGGCTCAGGTTGCATTGCAACAGGTGGTCAGTGGTGTGCTCTCCTCCACACTCGCATGTCGCAGATTCCACTTTGTGGCCTCATCTCTGAAGGTTGGCTCTGCATCTTGTGGTGCCAGAGCGCAGTCCATTCAGCGCCTTCCAAGTCGCCCAGTCCTCTGTGTGCCCAGGGGGGAGTCTCTCATTTGGTATCAGCCATTGGTTGAGGTTCTGGATTTGAGCCTGCCACTTTTGCACTCTCGCTTGCTGAGGGGTTCCACGAGTGTCTCTGTAAATCTTAGAAAACTATGTCTTGATTTAAGTCATTGACGTGCTGGCTGAGACCCAAACAGGGGATGAGCTGGAGATGTCTCTGCCTTGGTCCTTTCACTATTGGCTGCTCCTTCCCTGCGGATGTCAGGTGGTGCAATACGTGCTAAGCAGTGTAATTTCTCCAGTGGTGTAGGGCGCAGACACCCCGTGATAATGCGGCATTTCTCATTAAGAGCCACGTCCACTGTTTTAGTGTGGTGAGATGTGTTCCACACTGGGCATGCGTACTCAGCAGCAGAGTAGCACAGCGCAAGGGTAGATGTCTTCACTGTGTCTGGTTGTGATCCCCAGGTTGTGCCAGTCAGCTTTCGTATGATATTGTTTCTAGCACCCACTTTTTGTTTGATGTTCAGGCAGTGCTTCCTGTAGGTCAGAGCACGGTCCAGAATGACTCCTCCCAGGTATGTGGGTGCGCTGCAATGCTCCCGTGGGATTCCTTCCCAGGTAATAATCCTCAGAGCTCGGGATGCTTCTCTGTTCTTAAGGTGAAAGGCACATGTCTGTGTTTTAGATGGATTAGGGATCAGCTGGTTTTCCCTGTAATAGGCAGTAAGAGCACCTAGAGCTTCGGAGAGCTTCTGTTCTACCATCCCAAAGCTCCCTGCTTGAGCAGTGATGGCACGGTCATCAGTAACTTGCTTGTGGTTGCTTCTGTATTGATAATAATAATAATAATAATAATAATAATAATAATAATAAAATAGAGAAAAATAATAAATGTAAATAATAATAATAATAAATAGAGAAAAATAATACATGTAATATAAACAATAATAAATAGGGAAAAATAATAAATGCAATAATAATAATAAATAGAGTACAATAATAAAGGTAATAAAATAATACTAATAACAGAGTAAAATATTAAATAATTCCACTCGAGTATAAACCAAGGGGAGCTTTTTCAGCCTAAAAAGGGGGCTGAAAAACTAGGCTTATACTCAAGTATATACAGTACTTCACAGCGCGTCTTTCTCCATCCTAATAATAACAACAACAACGCTGTGAATTTTTAATGTTTCTACATTCAGTGACATCAGTTTATTTTTTTTATTTTTTATACTCATACTAGCTGTACCCACCATGCGTTGCTGTGGCCAACCTTCCCTCCCTCTTTCTCTCCTCCTTTCTTTCTCTCCTTCCTTCCCTCCCTCTTTCCTTCCTTCCCTCTTCTTCTTTCCCTCCTTCTTTCCTCCTTCTCTACCTGTTTATTTTCTCGCTTCCTTTGCTCTTTGGTTCCATCCTTCCTTGTCTCTTTCCTTCCTTCCCTCCCTCTTTCTCTCTTTCATTCCAACTCCTTCCCTCTTTCACTTATTTCAATCTCTCCCTCCTCTCCTTCCTTCCTTCTCTACCCTTATTTCTTTCCTTCTTTCTCTCCTTCCCTCCTTCTTTCCCTCTTTCTCCTCCTCCTCTCCTCTCTTCCTTCTCTACCTTTCTTTCCTTCTCTCCTTCTTATCCCTCTCTCTCTCCTTCCTTCCTTCCCTACCTGTTTTGTTTCTCACTTCCTTTGCTCTTTGGTTGCATCCTTCCTTTTCTCTTTCCTCCCTCCCTCCTTCTTCCTTCGTTCTCTACCTGTTTCTTTTCTTGCTTCCTTTGCTCTTTGGTTCCATCCTTCCTTGTCTCCTTCCTTCCTTCCCTCTTTCTCTCTTTCATTCCTTTTCTCTTTCCTTCCCTCTTTCACTTATTTCATTCTCTCCCTCCTTCTCTCCTTCCTTCCTTCTCTACCCTTCTTTCTTTCCTTCTTTATCTCCTTCCCTCCTTCTTTCCCTCCGCTCCTTCCTTCCTTCTCTACCCTTTTTTCTTTCCTTTTTTCTCTCCCTTCTTCTCTCCGTCCTTCCTTCTCTATCCTTCTTTCTTTCCTTCTTTTTCTCCTTCCCTCCTTTTTTCCCTCTTTCTCTTCTTCTTCCTTCCTTCTCTACCTTTCTTTCTTTCCTTCTCTCCTTCTTTCTCCCTCTGTCCTTCCTTCCTTCTCTACCCTTCTTTCTTTCCTTCCTTCTCTCCCTCCTTCCCTCCTTCCTTCCTTCCTTCTCCACCCTTCTTTCTTTCCTTCTTTATCTCCTTCCCTCCTTCTTTCCCTCCTTCTCTGCTTCCTTCCTTTTCTTTCCCTCCTTCTTTCCCTCCTTCTCTCCTTCCTTCCTATAATCCAGAAAGGCAACTTTTCCAAGCTCTGTTGAAGGATCACATCGAGCAAGTCAATACAAGCCTGGGATTTAGTATTGCACACCAAGTTCCTTCTTTCCCACAGTTTGGTTGGCTTCCTTTCTGCTTGCATTACGCCCAGAAGAGACGGAGGATGGATATATATATATATATATATATATATATATATATATATATAGTCTCCAACTGAGCTGTTTGGTTGACAGAGAAGGAGGAGAAGAAAGAAGCCACCCACATACAATTATATGTTTACGTCTGGAACATCAAAACAGTGTTTTGTGAACCTTAGAGCTAATTATATTGTGTCAGATCGAAAAGTACAAAGTTCTTATTTCTTAAATGGAACCAGAAAGAGTTCTCTGTATTTATACAATCAAACTTTTCCAACTTGAGACCCCTTTTAGAGGCCGGGCTTAGCACAGCGGGTTAAACCTCTATGCTGCTGTAAATCCTGCCAATCGAAAGGTGTGAAATGAAATAATAATAATAATAATAATAATAACAATTCTTACTGGCACAAGCAAGTAAAGGTGGTCCCAGTGGTGATCGGCACACCGGGTGCAGTGCCTAAAGACCTTGGCCTGCACTTAAACACAATTGGCGTTGACAAAATTACAACCTGCCAGCTGCAGAAGGCCACCTTACTGGGATCTTCACGCATTATTTGCCGATACATCACACAGTCCTAGACACTGTGATCCAAAACAACAGCCAGCAGAGTGTCTGCTGTGGACTCATCTTGTTGTGATAAGAAGAAGGAGGAGGAGGAGGAGGAGGAGGAGGAGGAGAAGAACAAGAAAGAGGAGGAGGAGGAGGAGAAGAAGAAGGAGGAGGAGAAGAAAGAGGAGGTGGAGGAGGAGGAGGAGGAGAACGAGAAGAAGATGAGGAAGAGGAAGAAGAGGAAGAGTAGAGAAGGAAGAAAGAGAGGGGGAGAAAGAAGGAGAGAAGGAAAGAAAGAAAGGTAGAGAAGGAAAGAAGGAGAGAAGGAGGGAGAGAAAGGAGGGAAGGAGAGAAAGAATCAAAGAATGGTAGAGATGGAAGGAAGGAGAGAAGGAGTGAGAGAATGAAATAAGTGAAAGAGGGAAGGAAGAAGAGAAGGAATGAAAGAGAGAAAGAGGGAGGGAGGGAAGGAAAGAGACAAGGAAGGATGGAACCAAAGAGCAAAAAAAGCGAGAAAAGAAACATGTAGAGAAGGAAGGAAGAAGGAAGCTGTTCAGCAGTGGAACTCTCTGCCCCGGAGTGTGGTGGAAGCTCCTTCTTTGGAAACTTTGAAACAGAGGCTGGATGGCCATCTGTCAGGGGTGATTTGAATGCAATATTCCTGCTTCTTGGCAGAATGGGGGTGGACTGGATGGCCCACGAGGTCCCTTCCAACTCTTTGATTCTATGATTCTATAAGAAGAAGAAATTATTATTATTGGGGACCCGGCACTGCCCGGGTTATTTGAGAAAGGAATTGTGGATCAAGGTTGGCCTTTATCTGTTATTTATATGGCTCGCAGTGCTCTCTGGAAGTTATTGAAGATACTGCGAGTCCCATCATCTGTGGTCCATCCTCCCCCAAACCTCACCAGAATATTGAGTTGGCCATGGGGGTTCGCTGTGCCAAGTTTGGTCTTTATTGGTATTTGGATGTGTGTCGCTGTGGTTTCAGGAAGTGAGCGAAGGTACTGCAAGTCCCATCATCCACCGTCCATCCTCCAAACAGCACCGGGATGTAGAGTGGCTCATGGGGGCTCTGTGTGTCAAGTTTGGTCTTGATCAGTCATTGGTTCAGGGTCACAGTGGTTTCAGTAAGTGAGTGAAGGTACTGCAAGTCCCATCATCCAAATTCCATCCTCCTTCAAACTGCAGCAGGATGTAGGGCTCTGTGTGCCAATTTGGTCTTGATTGGTCATTGGATGAGGGTCGCAGTGGTTTCAGTAAGTAAGTGAAGGTACTGCAAGTCCCATCATCCAAAGTCCCTCCTCCTTCAAACTGCAGCAGGATGTAGGGCTCTGTGTGCCAATTTGGTCTTGATTGGTCATTGGATGAGGGTCGTAGTGGTTTCAGTAAGTAAGTGAAGGTACTGCAAGTCCCATCATCCAAAGTCCCTCCTCCTTCAAACTGCAGCAGGATGTAGGGCTCTGTGTGCCAATTTGGTCTTGATTGGTCATTGGATGAGGGTCGCAGTGGTTTCAGTAAGTGAGTGAAGGTACTGCAAGTCCCATCATCCAAAGTCCATCCCCCTTAGAACTGCAGCAGGATGTAGGGCTCTGTGTGCCAATTTGGTCTTGATTGGTCATTGGATGAGGGTCGCAGTGGTTTCAGTAAGTGAGTGAAGGTACTGCAAGTCCCATCATCCAAAGTCCATCCTCCTTCAAACTGCAGCAGGATGTAGGGCTCTGTGTGCCAATTTGGTCTTGAGTGGTCATTGGATGAGGGTCGCAGCGGTTTCAGTAAGTGAGTGAAGGTACTGCAAGTCCCATCATCCAAAGTCCATCCTCCTTCAAACTGCAGCAGGATGTAGGGCTCTGTGTGCCAATTTGGTCTTGATTGGTCATTGGATGAGGGTCGCAGCGGTTTCAGTAAGTGAGTGAAGGTACTGCAAGTCCCATCATCCAAAGTCCATCCCCCTTAGAACTGCAGCAGGATGTAGGGCTCTGTGTGCCAATTTGGTCTTGATTGGTCATTGGATGAGGGTCGCAGTGGTTTCAGTAAGTGAGTGAAGGTACTGCAAGTCCCATCATCCAAAGTCCATCCTCCTTCAAACTGCAGCAGGATGTAGGGCTCTGTGTGCCAATTTGGTCTTGAGTGGTCATTGGATGAGGGTCGCAGCGGTTTCAGTAAGTGAGTGAAGGTACTGCAAGTCCCATCATCCAAAGTCTATCCTCCTTCAAACTGCAGCAGGATGTAGGGCTCTGTGTGCCAATTTGGTCTTGAGTGGTCATTGGATGAGGGTCGCAGTGGTTTCAGTAAGTGAGTGAAGGTACTGCAAGTCCCATCATCCAAAGTCCATCCTCCTTCAAACTGCAGCAGGATGTAGGGCTCTGTGTGCCAATTTGGTCTTGATTGGTCATTGGATGAGGGTCGCAGTGGTTTCAGTAAGTGAGTGAAGGTACTGCAAGTCCCATCATCCAAAGTCCATTCCCCTTAGATCTGCAGCAGGATGTAGGGCTCTGTGTGCCAATTTGGTCTTGATTGGTCATTGGATGAGGGTCGCAGTGGTTTCAGTAAGTAAGTGAAGGTACTGCACGTCCCATCATCCAAAGTCCCTCCTCCTTCAAACTGCAGCAGGATGTAGGGCTCTGTGTGCCAATATGGTCTTGATTGGTCATTGGATGAGGGTCGCAGTGGTTTCAGTAAGTAAGTGAAGGTACTGCAAGTCCCATCATCCATGGTCCACCCCCCCCCCCCCTTAGAACTGCATCAGGATGTAGAGTGGGCCATGAGTACTCTGTGTGCCAAGTTTGGGCCTGGTCTGTGATTTGTAGGGGCTACAATGTTCAGTGGGAAGTGAATCGGGTGAAGGTACTGCAAATCCCATCATTAGTGGCCTATCCTGCCCTGAACCACACCAGGTTTTAAAGTGGGCCATTGGGCCTCTGTGTACTCTTCTTTCTTTCCTTCTTTCTCTCCTTCCTTTCTTCTCTCCCTCCTTCTCTCCTTCCTTCTCTACCTTTCTTTCTTTATTTCTCTCCTTCCCTCTTTCTTTCCCTTCTTCTCTCCTTCCTTCTCTCCTTCCTTCTCTACCTTTCTTTATTTATTTCTCTCCTTCCCTCTTTCTTTCCCTTCTTCTCTCCTTCCTTCTCTCCTTCCTTCTCTACCTTTATTTATTTATTTCTCTCCTTCCCTCTTTCTTTCCCTTCTTCTCTCCTTCCTTCTCTCCTTCCTTCTCTACCTTTCTTTATTTATTTCTCTCCTTCCCTCTTTCTTTCCCTTCTTCTCTCCTTCCTTCTCTACCTTTCTTTATTTATTTCTCTCCTTCCCTCTTTCTTTCCCTTCTTCTCTCCTTCCTTCTCTCCTTCCTTCTCTACCTTTCTTTATTTATTTCTCTCCTTCCCTCTTTCTTTCCCTTCTTCTCTCCTTCCTTCTCTCCTTCCTTCTCTACCTTTCTTTATTTATTTCTCTCCTTCCCTCTTTCTTTCCCTTCTTCTCTCCTTCCTTCTCTCCTTCCTTCTCTACCTTTCTTTATTTATTTCTCTCCTTCCCTCTTTCTTTCCCTTCTTCTCTCCTTCCTTCTCTCCTTCCTTCTCTACCTTTCTTTCTTTATTTCTCTCCTTCCCTCTTTCTTTCCCTTCTTCTCTCCTTCCTTCTCTCCTTCCTTCTCTACCTTTCTTTATTTATTTCTCTCCTTCCCTCTTTCTTTCCCTTCTTCTCTCCTTCCTTCTCTCCTTCCTTCTCTACCTTTCTTTCTTTATTTCTCTCCTTCTCTCCTTCTTTTCTTTCTTCTCTCCCTCCTTCTCTTCTTCCTTCCTTCTTCCTTCCTTCTCTACCTGTTTCTTTTCTCGCTTCCTTTGCTCTTTGGTTTCATCCTTCCATATATGTGTCTCCGTTTTCAAATTCCGAGCTCTCCTGCCATTTTAGGGGGGAATCTCCTTTTCCCCGAAGTCATTTTCATGGGAGAGGAGGTGAATCGGAATATCATTGTGTCTCATCAGCCTTGTAATAGCTGAGTGTCTCCTTTATTGGACGTATTTATGAGAACAAGGAGGAGAAAATGCACCCTGTAAAGTCAGACTCCGGACATTCTGACCTGTCATAGATATCGGAAGAGGAGCCAAATAAATCTGGCCACGTCCCAGTGTCCCCTTATCAGTTGCAGCATGTTCGTCCGTGGTGACTCTTAGGGTTTGCAATGCTTCCTCTGAGGGAGACGTGCCCGAGGTCACCAAGTTCCCATGACTAAGTGAAGGTGTTGAACCTTGGTCTCCCAAGTCGTAATCTAATCATTTAGTTGGTAAGTTCTATTCTGAATTTACCAACTAATTTACGACGCCATAAAAATCTCCAGCAAGCATGCAAAGAATGAGGAAGTACTTCATCAATGTCACCAATGGACAGTGAAGCGACAGCTCCCCCGGTGGCCAGAATACCCTCATGAAAAAGCTGGAATGTTAAATAGCCTCTGTGTGTCTGTCTATATATGTTGTGTGTCTATGGCATTGAATGTTTGTGTTGCAACCCAGATCAGGAAACAAGACCAGATATTAATCCACCACACTTGTGGGAAAAAACAATCCTTTTTTATTGATGAAAATTGGTTACAAAATAGAGGAAAATACAAAGTCCAAAAAGCCACAGTAAAATTCAGCAGTCAGGAAAATCTATGAACTAGATCAAAATTCCAAAAGCAACACTATAAAAACCTAGAACCTGTTAGCATCTCACTAACCGTACTTGGAAACTAGAAGCCTCTGGGAATGCAGACCATGGGAACCGGGAAATCTGCCAAGGTAATGCCTCAGTCTAAACGATGCTTGATCTAATGAGAGAGCCCGGGGAGAGACACTTAAAGCTAAAGAAACTGTTTCAGGACACGCCTCCAGGCTTTGAAGCCTGGGCCTCCCTTTCCCTTAATCTGCTTGACCTTCGCAGACTCTGCGATTCACTCCTGTTTTTCCAAATCTGTCCTTTTCTATCCTCATGAAAAAAGGCAGGTGTTAGCTCCTCTGGAGAGCTATCACCGCTTGATTCAGAAACATTCCCATCAGGATGCGTAGTTTCACTTTCCAAGCCACTGCCCTCAGAATCAACAATTTCCAAACCATCAGGGACAAATTCATGTTCAGTAGCCTGTCCAGTTGCATCAGGAAATACAATCAGAGAATCAGGTTCAGGTTCACATGGAGGCTGAACCCCAAAAGTTTGCCATGTATATATGTATGAGGCCATAAAAATCTCCAGCAAGCATGCAAAGAATGAGGAAGTACTTCATCAATGTCACAAATGGACGGTGAAGCAACAGCTCCCCTGGTGGCCAGCATACCCTCATGAAAAAGCTGGAATGTTAAATAGCCTCTGTGTGTCTGTCTATATATGTTGTGTGTCTATGGCATTGAATGTTTGCCATGTATACGCACATCGTAATCCACGCTGAGTCCCCTGCGGGGTGAGAAGGGTGGAATATAAATATTGTAAATGAAGTGAATGAATGAACATGTTTACCACTCTTAGACTTGGTCTTCCTTTCCTTCTCTCTTTATCCTTCCCTTCCTTCCTTTCATCCTTCTTTTCATTCCTTCCTTCCTTCTTTCTCTTTTTCCATCCCTCCCTCCCTTCCTTCCTTCCCTCCTTCCTTCCCTTTGGTCTTTCTTTCCTTCTCTTTTTAAACTTCCCTTCCTTCCTTCCATCCTTCTCTTCATTCCTTTCTTCCTTCTTTCTCTTTTTCCTTCCTCCTTTCCTCCTTCCCTCCCTCCCTCCCTCCCTCCCTCCCTTCCTTCCTTCCTTCCTTCCTCCCTTCCCTCCCTCCTTCCTTCCCTTTGGTCTTTCTTTCCTTCACTCTTTATCCTTCCCTTCCTTCCTTTCATCCTTCTTTTCATTCCTTTCTTCCTTCTTTCTCTTTTTCCTTCCTCCTTTCCTCCTTCCCTCCATCCCTTCCTTCCCTCCTTCCTTCCCTTTGGTCTTTCTTTCCTTCTCTCTTTATCCTTCTCTTCATTCCTTTCTTCCTTCCTTCTCTTTTTCCTTCCTTCCTTCTCTTTGGTCTCTCTTTCCTTCTCTCTTTATCCTTCCCTTCCTCCCTTTCATCCTTCTCTTCATTCCTTCCTTCCTTCTTTCTCTTTTTCCTCCCTCCCCCCCTTCCTCCCTTACCTCCTTCCTTCCTTTTGGTCTTTCTTTCCTTCTCTCTTTATCCTTCTCTTCATTCCTTTCTTCCTTCTTTATCTTTTTCCTTCATCCTTCTCTCCTTCCCTCCATCCCTTCCTTCCTTCCCTCCTTCATTCCCTTTGGTCTTTCTTTCCTTCTCTCTTTATCCTTCCCTTCCTTCCTTTCATCCTTCTCTTCATTCCTTTCTTCCTCCCTCCCTTCCTTCCTCCCTTCCCTCCCTCCTTCCTTCCCTTTGGTCTTTCTTTCCTTCTCTCTTTATCCTTCCCTTCCTTCCTTTCATCCTTTTCTTCATTCCTTTCTTCCTTCTTTCTCTTTTTCCTTCTTTCCTCCCTCCCTCCCTATCTCCTTTCTTCCCTTTGGTCTTTCTTTTCTTCTCTCTTTATCCTTCCCTTCCTCCCTTTCATCCTTCTCTTCATTCCTTCCTTCCTTCTTTCTCTTTTTCCTCCCTCCCCCCCTTCCTCCCTTACCTCCCTCCTTCCTTCCTTTTGGTTTTTCTTTCCTTCTCTCTTTATCCTTCTCTTCATTCCTTTCTTCCTTCTTTATCGTTTTCCTTCCTCCTTCCTTCCCTCCTTCATTCCCTTTGGTCTTTCTTTCCTTCTCTCTTTATCCTTCTCTTCCTTCCTTCCATCCTTCTCTTCATTCCTTTCTTCCTTCTCTTTTTCCTTCCTTCCCTCCCTCCCTCCTTCCTTCCCTTTGGTCTCTCTTTCCTTCTCTCTTTATTCCTCCCTTTCATCCTTCTCTTCATTCCTTCCTTCCTTCCTTCCTTCTTTCTCTTTTTCCTCCCTCCCTCCCTTCCTCCCTTACCTCCCTCCTTCCTTCCTTTTGGTCTTTCTTTCCTTTTCTCTTTATCCTTCTCGTCATTCCTTTCTTCCTTCTTTATCTTTTTCCTTCCTCCTTCCCTCCATCCCTCCATCCCTCCTTCCTTCCCTTTGGTCTTTCTTTCCTTCTCTCTTTATCCTTCTCTTCCTTCCTTCCTTCCATCCTTCTCTTCATTCCTTTCTTCCTTCCTTCTCTTTTTCCTGCCTTCCCTCCCTCCCTCCTTCCTTCCCTTTGGTCTCTCTTTCCTTCTCTCTTTATTCCTCCCTTTCATCCTTCTCTTCCTTCCTTCCTTCCTTCCTTCCTTCTTTCTCTTTTTCCTCCCTTCCTCCCTTACCTCCCTCCTTCCTTCCTTTTGGTCTTTCTTTCCTTCTCTCTTTATCCTTCTTGTCATTCCTTTCTTCCTTCTTTATCTTTTTCCTTCCTCCTTCCCTCCTTCACTCCACCCTTCCTTCCTTCCCTCCTTCATTCCTTTTGATCTTTCTTTCCTTCTCTCTTTATCCTTCCCTTCCTTCCTTTCATCCTTTTCTTCATTCCTTTCTTCCTTCTTTCTCTTTTTCCTTCTTTCCTCCCTCCCTCCCTCCTTTCTTCCCTTTGGTCTTTCTTTTCTTCCCTCTTTATCCTTCCCTTCCTCCCTTTCATCCTTCTCTTCATTCCTTCCTTCCTTCTTTCTCTTTTTCCTCCCTCCCTCCCTTCCTCCCTTACCTCCCTCCTTCCTTCCTTTTGGTCTTTCTTTCCTTCTCCTTCTCTTCATTCCTTTCTTCCTTCTTTATCGTTTTCCTTCCTCCTTCCTTCCCTCCTTCATTCCCTTTGGTCTTTCTTTCCTTCTCTCTTTATCCTTCTCTTCCTTCCATCCTTCTCTTCATTCCTTTCTTCCTTCTCTTTTTCCTTCCTTCCCTCCCTCCCTCCTTCCTTCCCTTTGGTCTCTCTTTCCTTCTCTCTTTATCCTTCCCTTCCTCCCTTTCATCCTTCTCTTCATTCATTCCTTCCTTCCTTCTTTCTCTTTTTCCTCCCTCCCTCCCTTACCTCCCTCCTTCCTTCCTTTTGGTCTTTCTTTCCTTTTCTCTTTATCCTTCTCTTCATTCCTTTCTTCCTTCTTTATCTTTTTCCTTCCTCCTTCCCTCCATCCCTTCCTTCCTTCCCTCCTTCATTCCCTTTGGTCTTTCTTTCCTTCTCTCTTTATCCTTCTCTTCCTTCCTTCCATCCTTCTCTTCATTCCTTTCTTCCTTCCTTCTCTTTTTCCTTCCTTCCCTCCCTCCCTCCTTCCTTCCCTTTGGTCTCTCTTTCCTTCTCTCTTTATTCCTCCCTTTCATCCTTCTCTTCATTCCTTCCTTCCTTCCTTCCTTCTTTCTCTTTTTCCTCCCTCCCTCCCTTCCTCCCTTACCTCCCTCCTTCCTTCCTTTTGGTCTTTCTTTCCTTTTCTCTTTATCCTTCTCGTCATTCCTTTCTTCCTTCTTTATCTTTTTCCTTCCTCCTTCCCTCCATCCCTCCATCCCTCCTTCCTTCCCTTTGGTCTTTCTTTCCTTCTCTCTTTATCCTTCTCTTCCTTCCTTCCTTCCTTCCATCCTTCTCTTCATTCCTTTCTTCCTTCCTTCTCTTTTTCCTGCCTTCCCTCCCTCCCTCCTTCCTTCCCTTTGGTCTCTCTTTCCTTCTCTCTTTATTCCTCCCTTTCATCCTTCTCTTCCTTCCTTCCTTCCTTCCTTCCTTCCTTCCTTCTTTCTCTTTTTCCTCCCTTCCTCCCTTACCTCCCTCCTTCCTTCCTTTTGGTCTTTCTTTCCTTCTCTCTTTATCCTTCTTGTCATTCCTTTCTTCCTTCTTTATCTTTTTCCTTCCTCCTTCCCTCCATCCCTCCATCCCTCCTTCCTTCCCTTTGGTCTTTCTTTCCTTCTCTCTTTATCCTTCTCTTCCTTCCTTCCATCCTTCTCTTCATTCCTTTCTTCCTTCCTTCTCTTTTTCCTTCCTTCCCTCCCTCCCTCCTTCCTTCCCTTTGGTCTCTCTTTCCTTCTCTCTTTATTCCTCCCTTTCATCCTTCTCTTCATTCCTTCTTTCCTTCTTTCTCTTTTTCCTTCCTCCCTCCCTCCCTTCCTCCCTTACCTCCCTCCTTCCTTCCTTTTGGTCTTTCCTTCTCTCTTTATCCTTCTCTTCATTCCTTTCTTCCTTCTTTATCTTTTTCCTTCCTCCTTCCCTCCTTCACTCCACCCTTCCTTCCTTCCCTCCTTCATTCCTTTTGATCTTTCTTTCCTTCTCTCTTTATCCTTCCCTTCCTTCCTTTCATCCTTTTCTTCATTCCTTTCTTCCTTCTTTCTCTTTTTCCTTCTTTCCTCCCTCCCTCCCTCCTTTCTTCCCTTTGGTCTTTCTTTTCTTCCCTCTTTATCCTTCCCTTCCTCCCTTTCATCCTTCTCTTCATTCCTTCCTTCCTTCTTTCTCTTTTTCCTCCCTCCCTCCCTTCCTCCCTTACCTCCCTCCTTCCTTCCTTTTGGTCTTTCTTTCCTTCTCCTTCTCTTCATTCCTTTCTTCCTTCTTTATCGTTTTCCTTCCTCCTTCCTTCCCTCCTTCATTCCCTTTGGTCTTTCTTTCCTTCTCTCTTTATCCTTCTCTTCCTTCCATCCTTCTCTTCATTCCTTTCTTCCTTCTCTTTTTCCTTCCTTCCCTCCCTCCCTCCTTCCTTCCCTTTGGTCTCTCTTTCCTTCTCTCTTTATCCTTCCCTTCCTCCCTTTCATCCTTCTCTTCATTCATTCCTTCCTTCCTTCTTTCTCTTTTTCCTCCCTCCCTCCCTCCCTCCCTTACCTCCCTCCTTCCTTCCTTTTGGTCTTTCTTTCCTTCTCTCTTTATCCTTCTCTTCATTCCTTTCTTCCTTCTTTATCTTTTTCCTTCCCTCCTTCCCTCCATCCCTTCCTTCCCTCCTTCATTCCCTTTGGTCTTTCTTTCCTTCTCTTCCTTCCATCCTTCTCTTCATTCCTTTCTTCCTTCTCTTTTTCCTTCCTTCCATCCCTCCCTCCTTCCTTCCCTTTGGTCTCTCTTTCCTTCTCTCTTTATCCTTCCCTTCCTCCCTTTCATCCTTCTCTTCATTCCTTCCTTCCTTCTTTCTCTTTTTCCTTCCTCCCTCCCTCCCTTCCTCCCTTGCCACCCTCCTTCCTTCCTTTTGGCCTTTCTTTCCTTCTCTCTTTATCCTTCTCTTCGTTCCTTTCTTCCTTCTTTCTCTTTTTCCTTCCTCCTTCCCTCCTTCATTCTCTTTGGTCTTTCTTTCCTTCTCTCTTTATCCTTCCCTTCCTTCCTTTCATCCTTTTCTTCATTCCTTTCTTCCTTCTTTCTCTTTTTTCTTCTTTCCTCCCTCCCTCCCTCCTTTCTTCCCTTTGGTCTTTCTTTCCTTCTCTCTTTATCCTTCCCTTCCTTCCTTTCATCCTTCTCTTTATTCCTTTCTTCCTTCCCTTCCCTCCCTTCCTCCCTTCTCTCCTTCCTTCATTCCTTCCTTCCTTCCTTCCTTCCTTCCTTCCTTCCCTTTGGTCTTTCTTTCCTTCTCTCTTTATCCTTCCTTCCCTTCCTTCCTTTTATCCTTCTCTTCATTCCTTTCTCCCTTCCTCCCTCCCTTCCCTCCCTCCTTCCTTCCCTTTGGTCTTTCTTTCCTTCTCTCTTTATCCTTCCCTTTCTTCCTTTCATCCTCTTCATTCCTTTCTTCCTCCCTCCCTCCCTCCCTCCCTCCCTCCCTCCCTCCCTCCCTTCCTTCCTTCCTCCCTTCCCTCCCTCCTTCCTTCCCTTTGGTCTTTCTCTCCTTCTTTCTTCACCCTTCCCTCCCTTCCTCCCTCCCTCCCTCCCTTCCTTCTTTCATAATGCTTCTTATCTTTCTTTTCTCCTCTCGCCCGTAGGGTAAAGCACAGCCAGCGGGCACACCTAGCCGCAGGGAGACGCTTCCCCTGGAAACAAACAACCACCCTCCGCCGACTCATCCTTTGCAAAAAAGACGTGGTGGTGCCACCGCAGAGAACCAGAGCGGCTGCCCACAGGCCAATCCGGGGCCAAACTGGAAAGTCTGGAAGAAACCCAAGAATGAGATGACTTAGTCATGCAGCAGGAAAAGAGGAGGTCTCTTTGCAGGGCAAAAAAAAAATAATATTTAAAGGCACATGCAATATGTAAGAATGGGTGGAACCTCAGGGCGGGAAGGATTCTTGATGTGAAACCCTTTTTTTATAGTAAAACTAGCCGTCCCCTGCCAGGCGTTGCTGTGGCCCAGTCTGGTGATCTGGAAAATAAAGTAATGAGAAAGTGTTGGTTTCTAATATACATAATGTCTTTCTGCTTGTGGGTAAAGAGTATTTCTTGCTGTTTCTTTGTCAGTGTGGATGTGGAGAGTGTCTGGTTTGCCCACCCTGGAACAGGCAACATATCACTGTCCGTCTTTAAGGGTCTACAACTCCCAAACTCAAGGTCACTGCTCAACAAACCCTTCTAGTGTTTTCTGTTGGTCATGGGAGTCCTGTATGTCCCGTTTGGTTCAATTCTATCATGTTATTTGATTGTAGGTGAACTATAAATCCCAGCAACTACAACTCCCTATCTATCTATCTATCTATCTATCTATCTATCTATCTATCTATATCTATGGCTGAATGGCTCTTTGTCAGGAAAACTTTGATTACGTTTTCTTGCCTTGATGAAGGGAGTTGGATTGGCCTTAAGTATTTTCTGATGGTCATGGCGGTTCAGTGTGGGAAGTTTGCCCTGATTCTGTCATTTGTGGAGTTCAGAATGCTCCTTGATTGTAAGTGAACTATAAATCCCAGAAACTACAACTCCCAAATGTCAAGGTCTCTTTCCCCCAAACTCCATCTGTGTTCATATTTGGGCATATGCATTATTCATGCCAAGTATGGTTCAGATCCATCATTGTTTGAGTCCATGGTAGTCTCTGGATGTGGGTGAACTACAACTCCCAAATTCAAGGTCAATGCTCACCAGTCCCTTCTAGTGTTTTCTGTTGGTCATGGGAGTCCTGTATGCGGTTCTGTGTGGGAAGTTTGCCCTGATTCTGTCGTTGGTGGGGTTCAGAATGCTCCTTGATTGTAGGTGAACTATAAATCCCAGTAAACACCACTCCCAAATGTCAAGGTCTATTTTCCCCAAACTCCATCTGTGTTCATATTTGGGCATATGGATTATTCATGCCAAGTTTGGTCCAGATCCATCATTGTTTGAGTCCATGGTAGTCTCTGGATGTGGGTGAACTACAACTCTCAAATTCAAGGTCAATGCTCACCAAACCCTTCTAGTGTTTTCTGTTGGTCATGGGAGTCCTGTATGCGGTTCTGTGTGGGAAGTTTGCCCTGATTCTGTCGTTGGTGGGGTACAGAATGCTCCTTGATTGTAGGTGAACTATAAATCCCAGTAAACACCACTCCCAAATGTCAAGGTCTCTTTCCCCCAAACTCCATCTGTGTTCATATTTGGGCATATGGATTATTCATGCCAAGTTTGGTTCAGATCCATCATTGTTTGAGTCCATGGTAGTCTCTGGATGTGGGTGAACTACAACTCCCAAATTCGAGGTGAATGCTCACCAAACCCTTCTAGTGTTTTCTGTTGGTCATTGGAGTCCTGTATGTTCCGTGTGGTTCAATTCTATCATGCTATTTAATTGTAGGTAAAAATCCCAGCAACTACAACTCCCTATCTATCTCTATCTATCTGTCTGTCTGTCTATCTATCTATCTATCTATCTATCTATCTATGACTGGATGGCTCTTTGTCAGGAGGGCTTTTATTACATTTTCTTGCCCTGGTGAAGGGAGTTGGACTGGATGGCCTTAAGTATTTTCTGTTGGTTCTGTGTGGGAAGTTTGCCCCGATTCTGTTGTTGGTGGGGTTCAAAACGCTCTTTGATTGTAGATGAACTATAAATCCAAGTAAATACAACTCCCAAATGTCAAGGTCTATTTCCCCCAAATTCCATCTGTGTTCATATTTGGGTGTATTGAGTATTTGTGCCAAGTTTGGTTAAGATCCATCATTGTTTGAGTTCACTGCTCGCTGGATGTGGGTGAACTACAACTCCCAAATTCAAGGTCAATGCTCACCAAACCCTTCTAGTGTTTTCTGTTGGTCATGGGAGCCCTGTGTGCCAAGTTTGGTTCAATTCCATCATTGGTAGAATCCAGAATGCTCTTTGATTGTATGTGAACTATAAATCCCAGTCACTACAACTCCTAAACGTCAAAGTCTCTTTCCCCCAAACTCCATCTGTGTTCATATTTGGGCATATGGATTATTCATGCCAAGTTTGGTTCAGATCCATCATTGTTTGAGTCCATGGCAGTCTCTGGATGTGAGTGAACTACAACTCCCAAATTCAAGGTCAATACTCACCAAACCCTTCTGGTGTTTTCTGTTGGTCATGGGAGTCCTGTATGTGGTTCTGTGTGGGAAGTTTGCCCCAATTCTGTCATTGGTGGGGTTCAAAACGCTCTTTGATTGTAGGTGAACTATAAATCCCAGTAAATACATCTCCCAAATGTCAAGGTCTATTTCCCCCAAACTCCATCTGTGTTCATATTTGGGCATATAGATTATTCATGCCAAGTTTGGTCCAGATCCATCATTGTTTGAGTCCATGGTAGTCTCTGGATGTGGGTGAACGACAACTCTCAAATTCAAGGTCAATGCTCACCAAACCCTTCTAGTGTTTTCTGTTGGTCATGGGAGTCCTGTGTGCCAAGTTTGGTTCAATTCCATCGTTGGTGGAGTCCAGAATGCTCTTTGATTGTAGGTGAACTATAAATCCCAGTAAATACAACTCCCAAATGTCAAGGTCTATTTCCCCCAAACTCCATCTGTGTTCATATTTGGGCATATGGATTATTCATGCCAAGTTTGGTCCAGATCCATCATTGTTTGAGTCCATGGTAGTCTCTGGATGTAGGTGAACTACAACTCCAAAACTCAAGGTCAATGCCCACCAAACCCTTCTAGTGTTTTCTGTTGGTCATGGGAGTCCTGTGTGCCAAGTTTGGTTCAATTCCATCGTTGGTGGAGTCCAGAATGCTCTTTGATTGTAGGTGAACTATAAATCCCAGTAAATACAACTCCCAAATGTCAAGGTCTATTTCCCCCAAATTCCATCTATGTTTATATTGGGGCATATTGAGTATTTGTGCCAAGTTTGGTCCAGATCCATCATAGTTTGAGTCCACAGTGCTCTCTAGATGTAGGTGAACTACAACTCTCAAATTCAAGGCCCACCAAACCCTTCTGGTGTTTTCTGTTTGTCATGAAAGTCCTGTGTGTCAAGTTTGGTTCAATTCCATCATTGGTGGAGTCCAGAATGCTCTTTGATTGTAGGTGAACTATAAATCCCAGCAACTACAACTGCCAAAATCATAATTTTTTGAGTGCTGGTCACTCCTTGTGTTGTGAGACGTTTTTGTTGCCAAATTTGGTGTGATTTCGTTCATTGGTTCTTTTGTTTTTCAGGTATTCATTATGCACAGAGCATTTATATATATATAGAGAGAGAGAATTAATGAATTAATGAATGACTGTAGGAAGCCTTGCAGAAACCAAGGGGTTTTCTTCCAATCAGGGTTAATAATATTAATATTTTGATTATTATTATTATTATTATTATTATTATTTTTAACTTAAATTGCCCCACAGGCGAAATTGCAAAAAGATGTTCTTTTTGAATTGGCTTTGCTTTCACCCCATGTGTTCCGTTGATGTTGCGGTTTTGTTCTGTGTTTCCTGTTCACCGGTTGCGGATAATATTGCTTTTTTTGGGTGGTGCAATGAACAAACCAGTGAGCCTCTTAAAACAGCCAGAGTGGGAACCATGCAACCCATGAGCTTCAGGTAGCTTTGTTGGGGTTCAGTGAGTCCCTTGCTGCCCAAATCCTCACCACAAAAAATAAACTATTTATTTATCTTATTTATTTATTTATTTTATGTATTTACTTTGCTTCTATACGGCTGTATCTCAAGCCCGAAGGCGACTCACGGCGGTTCACAAACAGTAAAAACAGTAGAAACAGCAGTGGTTCCATACAACATATAACAATTGACTTAACACATTATCCATAAATTACCGATAAGCCATTACAATGCACAATTATTACCAAAAACAGCCGTACCCGATCTTCTCATCATCCAAGCGTAGTCCAGGTTCGTCGTCCATTGTTCCATTCCGATGTTCCATTACCAGATTGCACTAAATTACTGAAACGCCTGCACAAACATCCAGGTCTTCACCTTTTTGCGGAATACCATTAGAGATGGTGCTAGTCTAATGTCCGTAGGAAGGGCGTTCCACAGCCGAGGAGCCACCACCGAGAAGGCCCTATCTCTCGTCCCCGCCAGCCGAGCTTGAGAAGCAGGCGGGATCGAGAGCAGGGTCTCCCCGGAAGATCTCAAAGTCCTGGTGGGTTCATAGGCAGAGATGCGGTCAGATAGGTAGCTTGGGCCGGAACCGTTTAGGGCTTTAAAGGCCAACGCCAGCACTTTGAATTCAGCCCGGTAGCAGATCGGTAGCCAGTGGAGTTGGTGCAACAGGGGGGTTGTATGCTCCCTGCGCTCCGCTCCTGTTAAAATCATGGCTGCCGAGCGTTGGACTGGTTGGAGCTTCCGAGCTGTCTTCAAAGGCAACCCCACGTAGAGAGCGTTGCAGTAGTCTAAACGGGATGTAACCAGAGCGTGGACTACCGTGGCCAAGTCAGACTTCCCAAGGGACGGGCGCATCTCATCGGAATTCCCGCAAGAAGTCGAGTAGCTGCATTTTGTACCAACTTGAGCTTCCGGATTACCGACAGAGGAAGGCCAATGTAGAGGGCGTTGCAGTAGTCCAGTCTTGAGATGACCGTGGCCTGGATCACCGTAGCCTGGTCGTCTCTGGACAGGGAGGGGGCCAGACGTCTAGCCTGCCGCAGGTGAAAGAAGGCGGTTCTGCTCACGGCGGAGAGAGACCTGGGCCTCCATCATCAGAAAGAGAGGGTCCAAAAGGACTCCCAGACTCTTGACCAACGATGACGAGCGTAGCGCCTCGCCATCCAGGGTAGGCAGCAGGATATCACCACTGCCCGGTTGACCCAGTCTTTGCCGGATTCCACCTCAACCTGCTGGCACACAGCCATCCAGTCACGGCCTCAAGGCACTGATGGAAACAATCGGGTACAGAGTCTGGTCGGCCTTCCATCTTCAGCACCAGCTGAGTATCATCAGCGTACTGGTAACACTCCAGCCCAAAACCTCGAACCAGCTGAGCAAGTGGTCGCATAGAGATGTTCGGTCGCATATAGATGTTCGGTCGGCTTTCCATCTTCAGCACCAGCTGAGTATCATCGGCGTACTGGTCACACTCCAGCCCAAAACCTCGAACCAGCTGAGCAAGTGGTCGCATAGAGATGTTCGGTCGCATATAGATGTTCGGTCGGCCTTCCATCTTCAGCACCAGCTGAGTGTCATCGGCATACTGGTCACACTCCAGCCCAAAACCTCGAACCAGCTGAGCAAGTGGTCGCATAGAGATGTTCGGTCGCATATAGATGTTCGGTCGGCCTTCCATCTTCAGCACCAGCTGAGTGTCATCGGCATACTGGTCACACTCCAGCCCAAAACCTCGAACCAGCTGAGCAAGTGGTCGCATAGAGATGTTCGGTCGCATATAGATGTTCGGTCGGCCTTCCATCTTCAGCACCAGCTGAGTATCATCGGCGTACTGGTAACACTCCAGCCCAAAACCTCGAACCACCTGAGCAAGTGGTCGCATAGAGATGTTCGGTCGCATATAGATGTTCGGTCGGCCTTCCATCTTCAGCACCAGCTGAGTGTCATCGGCGTACTGGTCACACTCCAGCCCAAAACCTCGAACCAGCTGAGCAAGTGGTCGCATAGAGATGTTCGGTCGCATATAGATGTTCGGTCGGCTTTCCATCTTCAGCACCAGCTGAGTATCATCGGCGTACTGGTCACACTCCAGCCCAAAACCTCGAACCAGCTGAGCAAGTGGTCGCATAGAGATGTTCGGTCGCATATAGATGTTCGGTCGGCCTTCCATCTTCAGCACCAGCTGAGTGTCATCGGCATACTGGTCACACTCCAGCCCAAAACCTCGAACCAGCTGAGCAAGTGGTCGCATAGAGATGTTCGGTCGCATATAGATGTTCGGTCGGCCTTCCATCTTCAGCACCAGCTGAGTGTCATCGGCATACTGGTCACACTCCAGCCCAAAACCTCGAACCAGCTGAGCAAGTGGTCGCATAGAGATGTTCGGTCGCATATAGATGTTCGGTCGGCCTTCCATCTTCAGCACCAGCTGAGTATCATCGGCGTACTGGTAACACTCCAGCCCAAAACCTCGAACCACCTGAGCAAGTGGTCGCATAGAGATGTTCGGTCGCATATAGATGTTCGGTCGGCCTTCCATCTTCAGCACCAGCTGAGTGTCATCGGCGTACTGGTCACACTCCAGCCCAAAACCTCGAACCAGCTGAGCAAGTGGTCGCATAGAGATGTTCGGTCGCATATAGATGTTCGGTCGGCTTTCCATCTTCAGCACCAGCTGAGTATCATCGGCGTACTGGTCACACTCCAGCCCAAAACCTCGAACCAGCTGAGCAAGTGGTCGCATAGAGATGTTCGGTCGCATATAGATGTTCGGTCGGCCTTCCATCTTCAGCACCAGCTGAGTGTCATCGGCATACTGGTCACACTCCAGCCCAAAACCTCGAACCAGCTGAGCAAGTGGTCGCATAGAGATGTTCGGTCGCATATAGATGTTCGGTCGGCCTTCCATCTTCAGCACCAGCTGAGTGTCATCGGCATACTGGTCACACTCCAGCCCAAAACCTCGAACCAGCTGAGCAAGTGGTCGCATAGAGATGTTCGGTCGCATATAGATGTTCGGTCGGCCTTCCATCTTCAGCACCAGCTGAGTATCATCGGCGTACTGGTAACACTCCAGCCCAAAACCTCGAACCACCTGAGCAAGTGGTCGCATAGAGATGTTCGGTCGCATATAGATGTTCGGTCGGCCTTCCATCTTCAGCACCAGCTGAGTGTCATCGGCGTACTGGTCACACTCCAGCCCAAAACCTCGAACCAGCTGAGCAAGTGGTCGCATAGAGATGTTCGGTCACATATAGATGTTCGGTCGGCCTTCCATCTTCAGCACCAGCTGAGTGTCATCGGCGTACTGGTCACACTCCAGCCCAAAACCTCGAACCAGCTGAGCAAGTGGTCGCATAGAGATGTTCGGTTGCATATAGATGTTCGGTCGGCCTTCCATCTTCAGCACCAGCTGAGTGTCATCGGCGTACTGGTCACACTCCAGCCCAAAACCTCGAACCAGCTGAGCAAGTGGTCGCATAGAGATGTTCGGTCGCATATAGATGTTCGGTCGGCCTTCCATCTTCAGCACCAGCTGAGTGTCATCGGCATACTGGTCACACTCCAGCCCAAAACCTCGAACCAGCTGAGCAAGTGGTCGCATAGAGATGTTCGGTCGCATATAGATGTTCGGTCGGCCTTCCATCCTCAGCACCAGCTGAGTGTCATCGGCATACTGGTCACACTCCAGCCCAAAACCTCGAACCAGCTGAGCAAGTGGTCGCATAGAGATGTTCGGTCGCATATAGATGTTCGGTCGGCCTTCCATCTTCAGCACCAGCTGAGTGTCATCGGCGTACTGGTCACACTCCAGCCCAAAACCTCGAACCAGCTGAGCAAGTGGTCGCATAGAGATGTTCGGTCGCATATAGATGTTCGGTCGGCCTTCCATCTTCAGCACCAGCTGAGTGTCATCGGCATACTGGTCACACTCCAGCCCAAAACCTCGAACCAGCTGAGCAAGTGGTCGCATAGAGATGTTCGGTCGCATATAGATGTTCGGTCGGCCTTCCATCTTCAGCACCAGCTGAGTGTCATCGGCATACTGGTCACACTCCAGCCCAAAACCTCGAACCAGCTGAGCAAGTGGTCGCATAGAGATGTTCGGTCGCATATAGATGTTCGGTCGGCCTTCCATCCTCAGCACCAGCTGAGTGTCATCGGCATACTGGTCACACTCCAGCCCAAAACCTCGAACCAGCTGAGCAAGTGGTCGCATAGAGATGTTCGGTCGCATATAGATGTTCGGTCGGCCTTCCATCTTCAGCACCAGCTGAGTGTCATCGGCGTACTGGTCACACTCCAGCCCAAAACCTCGAACCAGCTGAGCAAGTGGTCGCATAGAGATGTTCGGTCGCATATAGATGTTCGGTCGGCCTTCCATCTTCAGCACCAGCTGAGTGTCATCGGCATACTGGTCACACTCCAGCCCAAAACCTCGAACCAGCTGAGCAAGTGGTCGCATAGAGATGTTCGGTCGCATATAGATGTTCGGTCGGCCTTCCATCTTCAGCACCAGCTGAGTGTCATCGGCATACTGGTCACACTCCAGCCCAAAACCTCGAACCAGCTGAGCAAGTGGTCGCATAGAGATGTTCGGTCGCATATAGATGTTCGGTCGGCCTTCCATCTTCAGCACCAGCTGAGTGTCATCGGCATACTGGTCACACTCCAGCCCAAAACCTCAAACCAGCTGAGCAAGTGGTCGCATAGAAATGTGAAACAGCAGAGGGGAGAGAATGGCCCCCTGAGGAGGAACCCCACAAGAGAGAGAGAGGGGACCTCTCGGAGACCAGGCCTCCCCTCTCCACTCGCCGTCCACGGTTGTGAAGGAAGGAGGACCGCCAGTTTAAAGCTCTCCCCATGACTCCAGCAACAGCAAGGCGGTGGGTCAAAAGATGGTGGTCGACTGTCCAATGCTGCTGTGAGATCCAATAACACAAGCAGCGACGACCCGCCCTGGTCAAGGCGCATACCGAAAGTTTTGTTTTACGTAGTTTTGAAGATCAATTTACGTAGGTGACGTCCCCCATTCTCCAAACACTGAGTAAAACAACAGCAGGTTGAGGGTGAATCCAGCAAAGACGAGGATCCTATGGCTGGGTCAACCGGGCAGTGGGGATGTCCAGCTGCCAACCCTGGATGGCAAGGCGCCACGCCCGTCCTCGTTGGTCAAGAGTCGGGGAGTCCTTTTGGACCCTCTGCTGACGATGGAGGCCCAGGTCTCTCTCCACCGTGAGCAGAACCACCTTCTTTCTTTCACCTGCGGCAGGCTAGACGGCTGGCCCCTCCCTGTCCAGGGCCGACCTGGCTACGGTGATCCAGGCCACGGTCATCTCAAGACTGGACTACTGCAACGCCCTCTCCATTGGCCTTCCTTTGCTGGTGATCCGGAAGCTCAAGTTGGTACAAAATGCAGCTGCTTGGCTTCTTGCGGGAATTCCGATGAGATGCCACATCACCCCAATTTTACTACAGCTGCATTGGTTACCCATTGAGCACCGGATCACTTTCAAAGTGATAGTACTCACCTTGAAGGCCTTGCATGGTCTGGGGCCGATGTACCTGAGGGACCGCCTCACCCCCTCCCAACCCCAGAGATCCCTTCGTTCTGAGGACCAAGATCTATTGGAAATTCCCAGTGTCAAGACCTTGTGTCTAACAGCAACCAGACGCAGAGCCTTTACAGCAGTGGCACCATCGCTCTGGAATACTCTGCCACCTGAAGTCCGTGCCTTGCGGGCACCAGGATTGTGGCACAGCTGGCTGAGTGTCAGCGGCATTAAGATCACTCTGACCAAAAGGTCATGAGTTCAAAGCCAGCCCGGATTGGAGTGGGTTTCCAACCAAATGTGTGTAGCCTGTTGTCAACCTTTGCAACCCGAAACACAGTTGCATCTGTCAAGTTGGAAAATTAGGTACCACCTTAAAGTGTGGGGAGGCTAAATTAATGGATTTAAGAGGCCATAAAGAAGACTCCAGCAAAGTATTCCAGCGGGGAAGCATGCGGGGAATGCAGAAGTGCTTCATCAGCGTCGCAGATGGACAATGAAAGCAACAGCTCCCCTGGCGGCCAGAAAAAGTTAAATAGCCTCTGTGTATGTCTGTATATGTTGTATGTCAAAATTGGCATTGAATGTTTGCCATAAATGTGTACACTGTAATTCGGCCTGAGTCCCCTGCGGGGTGAGAAGAAGGGCGGAATAGAAAACCTGTAAAATAAATAAATAAATGAATTATCAGCTTTCCGCAGGGCATGGAAGACAGGCCTTTGATCTTTGATATTGCTGTTTTTAAATTGTTTTTAAATTGTGTTAGATTTTAGCCTGTTCATGGGGAAAGGGTGGGGAGGGGGGTCATGTAGGGTTGAAGGGGAACTCATGCTCGCCCCCCAAAGTCCATCAATGTTCATAAAGTTTGCAAAAAGTCCATTAAAGTTCCTATAAATCATAGAATCATAGAATCAAAGAGTTGGAAGAGACCTCCTGGGCCATCCAGTCCAACCCCATTCTGCCAAGAAGCAGGAATATTGCATTCAAATCACCCCTGACAGATGGCCATCCAGCCTCTGCTTAAAAGCTTCCAAAGAAGGAGCCTCCACCACACTCCGGGGCAGAGAGTTCCACTGCTGAACGGCTCTCACAGTCAGGAAGTTCTTCCTCATGTTCAGATGGAATCTCCTCTCTTGTAGTTTGAAGCCATTGTTCCATTGCGTCCTACTCTCCAAGGAAGCAGAAAACAAGCTTGCTCCCTCCTCCTCCCTGTGACTTTCCTCTCACATATTTATACATGGCTATCATATCTCCTCTCAGCCTTCTCTTCTTCAGGCTAAACATGCCCAGCTCCTCAAGCCGCTCCTCATAGGGCTTGTTCTCCAGACCCTTGATCATTTTAGTCGCCCTCCTCTGGACACATTCCAGCTTGTCAATATCTCTCTTGAATTGTGGTGCCCAGAATTGGACACAATATTCCAGGTAAAGTGGTCTAACCAAAGCAGAATAGAGGGGTAGCATTACTTAGAACTAGACACTATGCTCCTATTGATGCAGGCCAAAATCCCATTGGCTTTTTTTCCCGCCACATCACATTCCTGGCTCATGTGTAACTTGTTGTCCACGAGGACTCCAAGATCTTTTTCACACGTACTGCTCTCGAGCCAGGCATTGTCCCCCATTCTGTATCTTTGCATTTCATTTTTTCTGCCAAAGTGGAGTATCTTGCATTTGTCACTGTTGAACTTCATTTTGTTAGTTTTGGCCCATCTCTCTAATCTGTCAAGATCGTCTTGAATTCTGCTCCTGTCCTCTGGACTATTGGCTATCCCTCCCAATTTGGTGTCGTCTGCAAACTTGATGATCATGCCTTCTCGCCCTTCATCTAAGTCATTAAAGTTTGCAAAAAGTCCATTAAAGTTCCTAACTTTAGTTCATGGGAGTTCATAAAAGTTATAGGGGATTATTGGATCATTCCAGTCTGGTGTCTTTGGCAAAACTATGAATTCCCTGATTCTGAACTATCTTTTACAGAGCTCTGGGGCGGGGTCACCTCTGATTACAACATCAATGGGCAAGAACTCAGGAAAGAATGAAGAGAGGAGGGTTGGAGACACACAGGTAGCCGCTGGACGCTTGCCAGCCGAACACTCCCTAAATGGAGAGCTTATGCATTCATTGCAGGCTCGGCAGCAGAAAGTAAACGTTGCAGACAAGCTCAGAGAAGGCCCCAATTGTTCAAGGCCTGGGTTCCCTTGTGAGTGTGCACTGAAAGGGAATTTTTTTTTTTCGCATTCCCCGCCCGCTTGGCATCTCTGCACATGACTCACCGCCAAATCATCTCTTTCTGGAGGGAGGGTCACAGACAGGGATCCGAGCAGAGTCTAACTAAGCATTTAGCAATCGCACTGAGCAAACTTTGCCTCTTGTGATTAAGAAATGCACAAATGTTGCTCGACAAAGAAAGAGAGGAGGTGTCCGTTGTGGCAACAGCAGGCCAACAAACAGGGGCGGCTCGTCCATTATGCGAAGTAAGCGGTCGTAGAACACTTTTTTTGCCAGGGGTGCAGAAGCGCCTCTGTAAGTGCCCCTCGACCGCCACTTGAGGAGCGCCCCCTCAGCTCACAACAGCCCTAGCAGTCCGGGGGGAGCCTCAGCTTTCTTGCCTCGCTGCCGGGCGATCCTCTTCCCAAAGGGGCCGGGCCCTTGAGCCTCGCCTAGCCCCTCTCGTTCCTGCTCCACCCGGCCACCGGGTGTGCGAGCAGAGCCGGTGCTCAATCGTTCTCCACGTTCGATCCCTTCCCCATGACCGGCTCCCTTTCCCGATTCCCCGGTGCTCCACCCGCCTCCTCTCCTCTCCCCAATCTGCAGGTGAGCCAAGGGGCGGAGCCGCCACACCTGGCCCGCTTTGGGTCCGCAGGCGTGTCTGAAGACCCCAGCGTGCACACCAAAAGTTGCCTCTTCTCCTGACTTTCTCTTCAGCCATTGGGACCAAGAGAGAGAGAGAGAGAGCCCGTCCGGCTGGAGGTATCTCCCACCTCCGCTCCCTCCTTTATTTTTGCACCTACCTTCAGGAAAGGTGGGCATCTCCACCTACCAAAAAGTCACCTCTTCTCCTGACTTTCTCTTCAGCCATTGGGACCAAGAGTGAGTGAGAGAGAGAGAGAGAGAGAGCCCCTCCGGCTGGAGGTATCTCCCACCTCCGCTCCCTCCTTTGTTTTTGTGCCTACCTTCAGGAAAGGTGGACATCTCCACCTCTCTCTCTCTCTCTCTCTCTCTCTCTCTCTCTTGGTCCCAATGGCTGAGGAGAAAGTCAGGAGAAGAGGTGACTTTTGGTGCACACGCCGGGGTCTTCAGGCACGCCTCCGGACCCAAAGCGGGCCAGGCAAGGGAGCAAGTGCGGCAAGTGTAGTTACTGGGATGTATAGTTCACCTACAATCAAAGAGCATTCTGAACTCCACCAATGATGGAATTGAACCAAATATGGCACGCAGAACTCCCACGACAAACAGAAAATATATATCAATGATTGGTTGGGGGGGGGGCATCAAAATACTGTTTGCTTACCGTTGAAAATTACCTAGGGCCACCTCTGCCAACAAATAAGGTGTTCAATGTATTGTCGAAGGCTTTCATGGCCAGAATCACTGGGTTGTTGTAGGTTTTTCGGGGCTATATGGCCATGTCCTGAGAGTGCCTTGGATTGCGAGAAGATCCAACCAGTCCATCCTCCAGGAAATAAAGCCCGGCTGCTCACTGGAAGGAAGGAGACTAGAGGGAAAGCGGAAGTCCTTTGGCCACATCATGAGGAGACAGGAAAGCCTAGAGAAGGGAATGATGATGGGGAAAGTGGAAGGCAAAAGGAAGAGGGGCCGACCAAGGGCAAGATGGATGGATGGCATCCTTGAGGTGACTGGACTGACCTTGAAGGAGCTGGGGGTGGTGACGGCCGACAGGGAGCTCTGCCGTGGGCTGGTCCATGAGGTCACGAAGAGTCGGAGACGACTGAACGGATGAACAACAACAATGGCCATGTTCTGGAGGCAATTTTTCTCCGGACGTTTTGCCTGCATCTATGGCAAGCATCCTTAGAGGAAGTGAGACTACAACAACCCAAATAAGGTGTTGTAGTGTGTTTTCTGTTTCTCCAAAAGGTCTCCGGATTTGGGCATTCGTTCGCCCGTGTTGCAAACACAACGGCTTCGGTCTCTTTATTTATTTATCAGGAGGAAAGGACGTAAGCAAATGGAACCTGATAAAATATACATTGAGAGCCGACTTAGTGCGTCGTGTGTTCACGCTTCCCTGGGTTAATGGGCTTTTGGGACCACAAAGTGGGCCAAGGCAGAAATGCAGCAGCAAAACTCCACCCTCATAAGGTCCAATGCCTAGTTTCGCTGCATATTTGCACTCCTTAAGAATTTGCACTCCTTGTTCAGAAATGGTCACCAAATTGATCTATCCTGTCCTATCCTATTGATCTTAGTGGATGATCTCAGTTCCAGGGGAGGTGATTGAGGCATCTGCTTGTCCTATTTGGTGGGATTCTTTTAGGCTTGTTCTTCCTGAGACCGTGGAGGAGGTCCTTGGTGCTATGAGGGCAACCACGTCGGCTCTAGACCCTTGCCCGTCTTGGCTAATTAAATCCCTTGACTCCACGGTGCTGAACAACTTCAGACCAATCTCCAACTTCCCTTTCTTGGGCAAGGTGCTGGAGCGGGTGGTCGCCTCCCAGCTCCAGGGCTTTCTAGATGACATCAACTACTTAGATCAGTCACAGTCTGGTTTCAGGCCTGGCCACGGCACCGAGACGGCCTTGGTCGCCTTGGTGGATGACCTCCGTAGAGAGCTGGACAGGGGGAGTGTGACTCTGTTGGTTCTCTTGGACATCTCAGCGGCTTTCTATACCATCGACCATGGTTTCCTTCTGGGACGACTCTCCGGGATGGGTCTGGGGGGCACGGTTCTGTCGTGGCTCCGATCTTTCCTGGAGGGTCGGTCCCAGATGGTGAAGCTGGGAGACGCCTGCTTGGACCCCTGGCCTTTGACCTGTGGGGTCCTGCAAGGTTCATGCTTTTTAACATCTGCATGAATCCACTGGGAGAGGTCATCCGGAGTTTTGGAGTTGGGTGCCACCTCTACGCAGATGACACACAACTCTACTACTCCTTTCCACCTAACTCCAAGGAAGCCCCTCAAGTGCTGGATGAGTGCCTGGCTGCTGTGGCTGTCAGGATGAGGACGAACAAGCTGAAGATCATCCCGACAAGACAGAGGTCGTTTTGGTCGATCGTAAACCAGATCAGGGTATAGGGTGGCAACCTGTGCTGGATGGGGTTGCACTCCTCCTGAAGTCACAGGTCCGCAGTCTGGGCGTCCTCCTGGATTCATCGCTTACGCTTGAGGTTCAGGCGGCAGCAGCCGGGAGGGCCTTTGCACAACTAAGACTCATGCGCCAACTGTGACCGTACTTCATGAAGGCGGATCTGGCCAAGGTGGTCCATGCCTTAGTCACCTCCAGACTGGACTACTGTAATGCACTCTACGTTGGGCTGCCCTTGAAAACGGCCCAGAAATTCCAACTGGTCCAACGGGCGGTGGCCAGGTTGTTAACTGGTGCCCCTTACAGGGAGAGGTCAACCCTCCTGTTCAAGGAGCTCCATTGGCTGCCGTTCATTTTCCGGACCAAATTCAAGGTGCAGGTGCTCACCTACAAAGCCCTAAACGGTTTGGGACCTGCCTGCCTGCGCGACCGCATCTTCGTTTACGAACCCACACACTCCCTTCGATCAACTGGAGAGGCCCTGCTCACGGTCCCACCTGCGTCGCAAGTGCGATTGGTGGGGACAAGGGACAGAGCCTTCTTGGTGGTGGCCCCCCGACTCTGGAACTCTCTCCTTAAGGACCCCAGACAAGCCCCAACATTGGCAGTCTTTAGGAAGAGTTTGAAGACGTGGTTGTTCCAATGTGCCTTCCCAGAACAGGAAACTCCAAGCATCACGTCCCAAATGCACTTTAAGAGAGATTTAAGATTGTCTGCACACTGCACCTATCTCCAAAAAGCTATCCATCTCACCTGTCATGCTCAGCATTTTTAAAATTTTAATCATTACATTTGGCCCGGCCTTAGTTTTTTAAATGTGTCATATTGTCTAATGTTTATTGCTATTGTTTTAATGTTTATTGCTTGTTTTATGAGTTTATTTATTGTTGTATTTGTTATGCTGTTGTTTTATTGATGTGTTGGGCCTCGGCTTCTTGTAAGCCGCACCGAGTCCTTTGGGAGATGTTAGCAAGGTATAAATAAAGGATTATTATTATTATTATTATTATTATTATTATTATCATCCAGAGTTTTGGAGTTCGATGTGATCTGTATGCAGATGACGTCCAACTCTATCACTCATTTCCACCAGATGCGAAGGAGGCTGTCCAGGTCCTGAACCGGTGCTTGGCCGCTGTGTCGGTCTGGATGAGGGCGAGCACATTGAAGTTGAATCCAAACAAGACAGAGGTGCTCCTGGTCAGTTGCAAGGCTGAACATGGTATAGGGTCGCAACCTATGCTGGATTGGTTTACACTCCCCTTGAAGGCACAAGTTCGCAGCTTGGGGGTCCTCCTGGACACATAATTGAGCCTGGAATCCCAGGTTGCAGCGGTAGCCAGGGGAGCGTTTGCACAATTAAAACTTGTGCGCCAGCTGCACCCGTACCTTGGAAGTCAGAATTTGCCACGGTGGTCCACGCTCTCTAGGATAGACTACTACAACGCACTCTACGTGGGGTTGCCTTTGAAGACTGCTAGGAAGCTTCAACTAGTCCAACAGGATCTTAGAGTCCTTGTGGACAACAAGTTAAACATGAGCCAACAATGTGATGTGGCGGCAAAAAAAGCCAATGGGATTTTGGCCTGCATCAAGAGGAGCATAGTGTCTAGATCAAGGGAAGTCATGCTCCCCATGCTCTATTCCGCTTTGGTTAGACCACACCTGGAATATTGTGTCCAATTCTGGGCACCACAACTCAAGAGAGATATTGAGAAGCTGGAATGTGTCCAGAGGAGGGCGACTAAAATAATCCAGGGTCTGGAGAACAAGCCCTATGAGGAGCGGCTTAAGGAGCTGGGCATGTTTAGCCTGAAGAAGAGAAGGCTGAGAGGAGATATGATAGCCATGTATAAATATGTGAGAGGAAGCCACAGGGAGGAGGAGGGAGCAAGCTTGTTTTCTGCTTCCCTGGAGACTAGGACGCAAAGGAACAATGGCTTCAAACTACAAGAGAGGAGATTCCATCTGAACATGAGGAAGAACTTCCTGACTGTGAGAGCTGTTCAGCAGTGGAACTCTCTGCCCCGGAGTGTGGTGGAGGCTCCTTCTTTGGAAGCTTTTAAGCAGAGGCTGGATGGCCATCTGTTAGGGGTGATTTGAATGCAATATTCCTGCTTCTTGGCAAAATGGGGTTGGGCTGGATGGCCCAGGAGGTCTCTTCCAACTCTAGGATTCTAGGATTCTGCGAGAGGCAGCCAGGTTAATAACTGGGGTGACATACAGGCAGCACACAACTCCCATGTTATGCCAGCTCCACTGGCTGCTAGTTTGCTACCGGGCACAATTCAAAGTGCTAGCTTTGGCCTATAAAGCCCTAAACGGCCCTGGTCCAAATTACCTGTGTGAATGCATCTCCCCCTATGAACCATCGTGGAAATTAAGATCCTCCAGGGATGCCCTGCTTTCCGTCCCGCCGTTGGTAGGGACGAGAGACAGTGCCTTCTCGGTGATTGCTCCCCTGCTATGGAACTCCCTTCCTGGTGAGATCAGATCGGCCCCCCTCTTTCCTGTCCTTTAGAACAGTGTTTCTCAACCTTCCTAATGCCACGACCCCTTAATACAGTTCCTCATGTTGTGGTGACCCCCAACCATAACCCTAACATTATGAATGGCCATGTAAATAATGATCTGCAGGATGTATTGTTATTCACTGGAGCAAATTTGGCACAAATACCTGGTATGCCCAAGTTTGAATACTGGTGGGGTTGGCGGGGAAATTGCTTCTGTCATTTGGGAGTTGTAGTTGCTGGGATTTATAGTTAACATGTAAACAAAGAGCATTCTGAACCTCACCAACAATGGAATTGAAGCAAAGTTTGCAGAGAGAACTCCCATGATCAACAGAAAATACTGGAAATACTGAAAATAAAGAAAAAGGCGGACTGGGATTACCAGACCTACAATTATACCATGATGCTAGTGGACTGAACTGGGTTAAGGAATGGGCCAACATAAACAACCAAAAAATCCTAACGCTAGAAGGATACGACCTACGTAGTGGTTGGCACGCGTACCTATGGTACAACAAGAGGAGAATTGAAAAAAAATTCGGCAACCACTTCGTAAGGTCATCACTCATCAAAATCTGGGAAAAATATAAGAACAAATTTCACCAAAGAACCCCTATGTGGATTTCCCCACTAGAGGCAACCCAAAGGAGGGAGCTAGGATGGGAACAATGGCCCAGATATAAAGACATATTAAAGAAAGATAGGGAAGGCCACAAGCTCAAAACGCTAGAAGAGATAAAATCAACATACGGCGAAATCACATGGTTTCAGCACAGACAATTAATAGAAGCATTTAATAAAGACAAGAAGGAGGGCTTCGATGACAACGAAAAACAATGGGAGAGAATAATGACTACAAAGAGAAAAGGAATTACGAAAGTGTACAAAATACTACTGAGTTGGAAATCAGACAAAAATAACATCAACAGCTACATCACAAAATGGACAGACACCCTGGGACATACCATAGACAAAAGGGAATGGGAAAAAATTTGGAAGGTAAAACTAAGATGGATTAATTCTTACAGCCTTAAAGAGAATTGGATAAAGATGATGTTCCAATGGTATCTAACCCCAAATAAACTAGCCAAATATTATAAAAAAATAGACGAAAGGTGCTGGAAGTGCAAGAAGAGGGGCACTTTCCTACACCTTTGGTGGACATGCGAGAAGGTTAAAAAGTTTTGGACGGAGGTACATCGAACAACAACCAACATATTGGAACTACAAATAGAAAAGAAGGCCGAATATTACCTATTAGGAATCCTGGACTTCGAGACCGATAAGAACACTGATAAACTCCTATTCCACATGGCTACAGCGGCAAGATTAGTACTAGCAAGTAAATGGAAGAACGAAGAAACCCCTAAATTAGAAGATTGGAGATTAAAACTAATGGAAATAAGAAACATGGACGTATTAACACAACACCTAAGAACAAAACCAACGGCAAGCACAAACAAAACAGACTGGTCTCCCATCAGAAACTATCTAGAGAATAACTAAAGATATGTACAGAACAGGAAGAAAATAAGTAAAAGACTGCAGAACAACTTAGAAGACAACACAAGTACTAACCAAATATGGGGATGCAATGAGTAAATAAAAAGGAATTTAAAATACTAATACACTCCACGTCCCACATCCCAACCACGCGCACATCCTCCCCCAACTTCCCTGCCGTCTTCCCTGATAGATTAGGGTATCCACCCCCCCACCCCCCCTCCAACCCCCCCTTTACCACCCCCATTCTGTAGAAAGGTGCCTTACCCGCCCCCCTTAAACCCTACCCCCAGCCCACCTTCCTACCTCCCTTCCCCTGGCTTTCTTTTATTTTTATTATTAAGATCTAAGAATTGTATCGATGATTAACACCCAGTCGATGTACTGACAATGAAAACCTTAATAAATATGATTAAAAAAAAAAAAAAGAAAATACTGGAAGGGTTTGGTGGGCATTGACCTTGAGTTTGGGAGTTGTAGTTCGCCTACATCTAGAGAGCACTGTGGGCTCAAACAATGATGGATCTGGACCAAACTAGGCATGGATACTCAATATGCCCAATACGTGAACACAGAAGGGGTTTGGGGAAAATAGACTTTGACATTTGGGAATTGTAGTTGCTGGGATTTATAGTTCATCTACAATCAAGGAGCATTCTGAACCCCACCAATGATAGAATTGGGCCAAACTTCCCACACAGAACCCCCATGACCAACAGAAAATACTGTGTTTTCTGATGGACTTTGGCGACCCCTCTGATACCCCTTCGCGACCCCCTCAGGGGTCCCGACCCCCAGGTTGAGAAACACTGCTTTAGAAGGATGGTCAAAACTTGGCTGTGGGACCAAGCTTTCGGGACAGGGAAATAAAGCGGCAATAGGAAAGATTACCAGGCCCATGATTTGATGCAGATGGCTAGGATGGTTTTAAATGCTGTATTTCAATATTTTGATCAATGTTTTGAATGTTTATGTATGTATATAAGAATTTGTATCCCAGTATTGAACGTTTGCCGTGTCCATACGTAAATTATTCAGACCTATGAGAGAAGACACAGATTGTCTCCCTGCAACCCGACACTACCTGGCTTCCATTTTTCTGTCTTGTTTCTCCTCTAAGAACGACAAGAAGCAGCCTGGAGACCCCGTTTGAGCGCAGTCTCATCGACTAAAAGCCTCGCTTCCCGCCAATCAATACGGCTAATGGGCTTTTCTCGGACGCTATTTAAAACCACCTGGAGAAACAAGGAGCCTGGCTCGAAACCAGCATTGGCTGGCACACAGGTCAGGTCTTGTCTGTACACGAACCCAGCTCCCTGCAAAAGGCTTTTTGTCCTCTCATAATTCAATGAATTGTGGGCAGGTTGTCCTTGCCGACCGGGCATGCCGCTACCTGTAGAACGTACAGGGATGGAAGGAGCAACAGTTAACTTTCAGAATTTATTTATTTATTTATTTACTGTATTTGTATACTGCCTTTCTCAGCTTTTCGGCAAGTTTTTTTTTCCAGTTTGTGTTGCACATTGCTTCAAAATAACTCCATCTCCCATCAATTCAAGCCACTCTTTGAACACAAACTCTCCTTCCCAAAGTAGTGAAATCGTCTTCCAAGGCAAAAAGGGGAAGGGCTGTTTCTTATTTTCTTTGTTTGCTCTGAGTTTCCTAATGTTGTGGCTGAGCTAGTTTCTGACGATGAGGATGATGGGATTCAGATTCCTGTTTGGTTTCTGAGGCTGCTTCCGAGGCTCTCATAGATAGTGCAGTATCTATTGGGTCCTCTATCATACAAATTATGTCGTCTGCAAATTCTCTCACCTTATATGAGTGGTTTCGTATTTTCACTCCTTTCAGCCTTTTGTCTTTTCTGATGTTACTTAGAAGTATTTATTTATTTACTTTACTTTACTTTACTTGTATACCGCAGTTTCTCAGCCCAACAGGCGACTCAACGCGGTTTACAACAAGGATAAGAATCAATCAACGATATACAATTTAAAACCATAAAAGCATAATATACAATATTGACACAACAATAGACAACACAATGCATCTCATAACTAGAGTCGTGATCCAATCCGTCGTCCAATTTTCCATTCCTGTAATCATCACATTCATTGCACTGTTTAACCGAATGCCCGTTCAAACATCCAAGTTTTTAATCTTCTTCGGAACACCATCAGCGAGGGGGCTGATCTTACCTCCATGGGAAGGGCGTTCCACAGCCGGGGGGCCACCACAGAAAAGGCCCTGTCTCTCGTCCCCACCAGCTGCACCTGTGAAGCAGGCGGGATAGAGAGCAGGGCCTCCCCAGAAGATCTTAGGGTCCTGGTGGGCTGATAGGCAGAGATACGTTCGGATAGGTAACTTGGGCCAGAACCGTTTAGGGCTTTAAAGGCCAACGGCAGCACTTTGAATTGAGCCCGGTAGCAAATCGGCAGCCAGTGGAGCTGGTGCAGCAGAGGAGTTGTATGCTCCCTGCGCTCCGCTCCCGTTAGTATCATGGCTGCCGAGCGTTGGACTAGTTGGAGCTTCCGAGCCGTCTTCAAAGGCAACCCCACGTAGAGAGCGTTGCAGTAGTCTAGACGGGATGTAACCAGAGCGTGGACTACCGTGGCCAAGTCAGACTTCCCAAGGTACGGGCACAGCTGGCGCACAAGCTTTAACTGTGCAAATGCTCCCCTGGTCACCGCCGAATCCTGAGGTTCCAGGCTCAGCGATGAGTCCACCCAAACTGCGAACCTGCGTCTTCAGGGGGAGTGCGACCCCATCCAACACAGGCTGTAACCCTATGCCCTGTTCGGCCTTACGACTGACCAGGAGTACCTCTGTCTTGTCTGGATTCAATTTCAATTTGTTCGCCCTCATCCAGACCGTCACAGCGGCCAAGCACCGGTTCAGGACCTGGACAGCCTCCTTAGTAGCAGGTGGGAAGGAGTGACAGAGTTGGACATCATCCGCGTACAGATGACATCGCACTCCGAAACTCCGGATGATCTCCCCCAGCGGCTTCATGTATATGTTAAACAACATGGGAGACAGTATTGAACCCTGAGGAACCCCACATCTCCAGTGACATAACAAAGAGTAGTGGGGACAAAGGGCACCCTTGTCGGGTACCTTTTTGTATTTTTATATTTTCTGTTGTGTGACCATTCACGTATATTTTGGCTTCCTGGGTACTATATATAGCTTGTATTGAATTGATGAAATGGTATCCCATATCTAACTCTTTCACTAGTGTTAGGAAGAACTCCCAATTTATTTGGTCAAAGGCCTTTTCGGCATCTAGTGCGAGTAATGCACACTCTTTATCTATATATTTTTCGTAGTATTCTATGACATTCACCACTGTTCTTATATTATCTTTAATTTGACGCTGAGGGAGGAAACCGACTTGCTCTTCTTGAATCCATTCTTTAAGGAATTGTTTCAATCTTTCGGCGATTATACTTGCATATATTTTATAATCTACATTGAGCAACAATATGGGGCGGTAGTTCTTTACATCTGTTTTATCCGTCCCATCTTTGTGGATCATTGTTATTTTTGCTTGTTTCCATGTGTTTCCAATGTTTTCACCAGAAAGGAATTTTAACGAAGGAACTAGCGGCCAGGTGCCTTCCCACGATGATACAGAAAGTATAGATAAGGATTTGACCCAAGAAGCTCGCCTTGATCTCCGGGTCAGGCGCAGTTCGCGTCTGGCAAGCAGACGGGAGGCTAGCCCGGTGCAAGGTCATCGTAATGCTTTTCTGATGCTGAGAGCTTAATGTTTTGATGTTGGGAAGGTATTTAGGCCTTCTGGAATCTCTGTGAAAGTGTCAGTTCAACGTAGCTTATTAGCCTGAAAGCTTCATGGTATAACCTTAGCCTGGAAAGCAGTACGCTTGGGATTTCTTGGATTGTGATTCTTGGGGCAAATGTTTCCTTACTTGTACCTGGGACTCTGGTTTTAACTTTGCCAATAGAATTGTGTCTCCTGCTTTTACCTGAAGATTTTTGGAACTGTATCCTGCATTTAACCTTAATCTTTGGAACTTTGCAATGCTTATTTTATATTTTGACTTGGATTTTTCCCCTCAATAAACTGTAAAACTACAGCTCTTGTATGGTGGTGTTTGGAAGCAAGGTGAAGCCTACTCTGAGTTGCAACAACTAAGAAGACACTAGAAATCCCATTAACGAAGCGATTCGGAAATTTTAGAAAGTTTCGAAACAGTTTTGGGAAAAAATTTGGAATTCAATTCCGAATCAAACCACCAGCGCCCCGAAACAAGTTTTGAACCTTTTTTTTTTTTTGATCAACCAAGCCTACTCTCTACTTGCTTCACTACCTCTATGCAGATACCTTCACTGATTGGCTTTGCAGCTTCATGGCTGCCCAGTGCTATTTATTTATTTATTTACATAGTTTCTACCCCGCCCTTCTCACCCCCGAGGGGGGACTCAGGGTGGCTTACATGGGCAACAATTCAATGCCATAATATCAATACAACAACATAAAATCAAATACATAGAAAATTAATAATAACATTAATTAAAATCACATACTCATATACTAACATAGTCGCCTAATCAGAATCACATATCTGTTTCCAATTGTCATAATCCTGTGCCAAATGCTGCTATGTCCACTAGCTCCAAAACCACGACTTTAGTTTTTTCCTAAAAGTGAGGAGGGAGGACACTGATCTAATCTCACTGGGTAGCGAATTCCACAAGCGGCTGGCCACCACTGAGAAGGTCCTGTCCCTCGTCCCCACCAGACCCGTTTGTGACGCCGGTGGGACTGAGAGCAGGGCCTCCCCAGTAGATCTTAAATTACGAGGTGGAACGTAGAGAGAGGTACTTTAAGCTTGCCAATTGCAACAACCAAACTGGCTCCAAATAGACAAGGGTTCTTTCTCTCACCCTGGACATAATTCCACAGGTACCTATGCACTCCACTTGCCTCGCCTCCAACAGACCTCTGAAGATGCCAATAGCTATAGATGTTGTGGCTCACTTTGAGCCTGAGCTTTCTGAGCCTGAGTTTCCTCAGGACAAGGAGGATGATGGGTTACAGATTTCTGAACATGTCCCTGTTATTGAGGCAGACAGTGTTGATTCTGAAGAAGAGATGGCATTTCTGTTTCCCAGAGAAAGGAATGTTGTTTTAGATAAAGATAGTGAAACCTCACAGCTGCAGGTGGAAGAGTTCAGTGCCTCTTGGTTCCCACAGATAATGAGGTATCCGGCCTTGAAGATGGTGGAGATTTGATTAGGGAGGACCGTTTGCAATTAAGGGTTCGCTGAAGTGCGCGCCTTGCCAACAAACGGGAAGTTTGAGGTCAATGTAATGTTTTCATGTTGGGGAAAAATATTTAAGGATCCGATTGAAGTCTGTCCTTTGTCAGTGCAATGTTGCTTACACCCTGCTAACTTCTCTGAAATTACCTCGGCTTTTGGGGAAAGCTTCTAGCTCTTTGGGACGGGAAGTTCGAGGTCAACGTAATGCTTTCATGCTGAGGAAACATATTTAACGATCCGATTGAAGCCTGTCCTTTGTCAGTGCAATGTTGCTTACACCCTATTAACTTTTCTGAAATTACCTCGGCTTTTGGGGGGAGCTTCTAGCTCTTTGGGATGGGAAGTTCGAGGTCAACGTAATGCTTTCATGCTGGGGAAACATATTTAACAATCCTATTGAAGCCTGTCCTTTGTCAATGCAATGTTGCTTACACCCTGTTAACTTCTCTGAAATTACCTCGGCTTTTGGGGAAAGCTTCTAACTCTTTGGGACTTTGGTTTTGATCTTGATTTGTGGGGACTTTGTCATACTGCCATGAATTCTTGTTTAACCAATGCTAAAGGATTATACTTCATGTTCTTTGGCTTTGGAAAGTGTAAACTTTGCCTTTGCCTTGGCTATTGAACTTTTGCAACTTTACTTCTGAGTTTTTGATTTTGCTTTTTCTTCAATAAACTACAAACCTACAGCCTTGGTGTATAGTGGTGTCTTGAGCAAGGTGAATCTATCCTGAGTTGCGACAATAGATGCAGGAGAAACATCAAGAGAGAATGCCATAAAAGCTTTCGACAATACAATGACAACCCTGCTCCTTATGAAATCCATGAATCCATGGCAGCATGACAAAGTCCCCAAAAATCAAGAAACTAAAGTCCCAAAGAGCTAGAAACTTTCCCCAAAAGCCGAGGTAATTTCAGAGAAGTTAACAGGGTATAAGCAACATTGCACTGACAAAGCACAGACTTCAATCGGATCGTTAAAAATGTTTCCCCAGCATGAAAGCATTACGTTGAATATGGCTCCTTTCAACCTGTTCTTCTGAAGCAGGCATTGGCCAACTTTGGCCCTCCAGGTGTTTTGGACTTCAACTACCACAATTCCTAACAGCCTACCGGCTGTTAGGAATTGTGGGAGCTGAAGTCCAAAACACCTGGAAGGTCAAAGCTTGCCCATGCCTGTTCTGAAGGCAAAAGATACCCAACATTTGGCGGGCCCCGTGTTTGCATCCTAGCGAAGATAAGCATTGGTTCGTCTCTATTTGGGGAGCAAAGGTTGTCCTACCGGATGGAGTACTCACCATCTCCGAAGCCATAGCTGATGTTTCTCCTGGCAAAAGAAGGCTGGGAAAGCTCACACCTCGGGTGACCCTGCTTCACTCCATGCAAAAGCAGCCAGTTCTCTTCTATGTTTTTTTTGCAACAGCTTCCCTTCTGAAGTATGAAAACAAGGCATGGTTTCCACTAAGGTCAAAAAGTGCTGAAGATGTTGGCTGGCCCTCAACTGCCTCCAGTTTGAAGTAGCTGCTGATACGACAATTCGTTCAATTATTATTATCTTTTCCCAACTTCACAGCCTTCCCAAGGTTCCTGACTATCTGTCTGGACTAATGATTGTTGGTATTCTAGATCCAAGGAAAGCTACTTATATACTTTTCAATGGTGCACTCTTTTGCTTTTTTTCTATTACAGCCATATATCCAACACGTGGTCCATTCGTTTGATGTATTTCATCATGTTCCCACATGCGCTTCTCAGTCAAGTGCTGTTTTTCCTCTCAATCGGCTGTTTTTTATTATTATATATTATATTATATAATTATATAATATATAAGTATATAATATTATATAATATTATAGCTATTGTTATAATATTAGAGGCCTTGGTGGTGCAATGGGTTAAACCCTTGTGTTGGCAGGACTACTGAATGACAAGTCAGCATATTATTATTATTATTATTATTATTATTATTATTATTATATCCAGCTTTGAATTTTTGGAAGGAGACTCAAAGTGGCTTCTATCATCATTATTGTTATTATTATTACTATTACTAATATTACTATTATTATTATATCCAGCTTTGAATTTTTGGAAGGAGGCTCAAAGTGTCTTCTTCTTCTATCATTATTATTATTATTATTATTATTATTATTATTATTACATCCAGCTTTGAATTTTTGGAAGGAGGCTCAAAGTGGCTTCTTCTTCTATCATTATTATTCTTATAGTTATTATTATTATTATTATTATTATTATTATTATTATTATTATTATATCCAGCTTTGAATTTTTGGAAGGAGGCTCAAAGTGGCTTCTTCTATCATTATTATTGTTATTACTATTATTATTATTATTATTATTATTATTACATCCAGTTTTGAATTTTTGGAAGGAGGCTCAAAGTGGCTTCTTCTTCTATCATTATTATTGTTATAGTTATTATTATTATTATTATTACATCCAGCTTTGAATTTTTGGAAGGAGACTCAAAGAGGCTTCTTCTTCTATCATTATTATTCTTATAGTTATTATTATTATTATTATTATTATTATTATTATTATTATTACATCCAGCTTTGAATTTTTGGAAGGAGGCTCAAAGTGGCTTCTTCTTCTATCATTATTATTCTTATAGTTATTATTATTATTATTATTATTATTATTATTATTATTATATCCAGCTTTGAATTTTTGGAAGGAGGCTCAAAGTGGCTTCTTCTATCATTATTATTGTTATAGTTATTATTATTATTATTATTATTATTATTACTATTATTATTATTATTATTACATCCAGCTTTGAATTTTTGGAAGGAGACTCAAAGTGGCTTCTTCTTCTATCATTATTATTCTTATAGATATTATTATTATTATTATTATTATTATTATTATTATTACATCCAGCTTTGAATTTTTGGAAGGAGGCTCAAAGTGGCTTCTTCTTCTATCATTATTATTATTATTATTATTATTATTATTATTATATCCAGCTTTGAATTTTTGGAAGGAGGCTCAAAGTGGCTTCTTCTTCTATCATTATTATTCTTATAGATATTATTATTATTATTATTATTATTATTATTATTATTACATCCAGCTTTGAATTTTTGGAAGGAGGCTCAAAGTGGCTTCTTCTTCTATCATTATTATTATTATTATTATTATTATTATTATTATATCCAGCTTTGAATTTTTGGAAGGAGGCTCAAAGTGGCTTCTTCTTCTATCATTATTATTCTTATAGATATTATTATTATTATTATTATTATTATTATTATTATTATTATTATTATTATATCCAGCTTTGAATTTTTGGAAGGAGGCTCAAAGTGGCTTCTTCTATCATTATTATTGTTATTACTATTATTATTATTATTATTATTACATCCAGTTTTGAATTTTTGGAAGGAGGCTCAAAGTGGCTTCTTCTTCTATCATTATTATTATTATTATTATTATTATTATTATTATTATTATATCCAGCTTTGAATTTTTGGAAGGAGGCTCAAAGTGGCTTCTTCTTCTATCATTATTATTCTTATAGATATTATTATTATTATTATTATTATTATTATTATTATTATTATTATATCCAGCTTTGAATTTTTGGAAGGAGGCTCAAAGTGGCTTCTTCTATCATTATTATTGTTATTACTATTATTATTATTATTATTATTACATCCAGTTTTGAATTTTTGGAAGGAGGCTCAAAGTGGCTTCTTCTTCTATCATTATTATTATTATTATTATTATTATTATTATTATTATTATATCCAGCTTTGAATTTTTGGAAGGAGGCTCAAAGTGGCTTCTTCTTCTATCATTATTATTGTTATTACTATTATTATTATTATTATTATTATTATTATTATTATTATTATATCCAGCTTTGAATTTTTGGAAGGAGGCTCAAAGTGGCTTCTTCTATCATTATTATTGTTATTACTATTATTATTATTATTATTATTACATCCAGTTTTGAATTTTTGGAAGGAGGCTCAAAGTGGCTTCTTCTTCTATCATTATTATTGTTATAGTTATTATTATTATTATTATTACATCCAGCTTTGAATTTTTGGAAGGAGACTCAAAGTGGCTTCTTCTTCTATCATTATTATTCTTATAGTTATTATTATTATTATTATTATTATTATTATTATTATTACATCCAGCTTTGAATTTTTGGAAGGAGGCTCAAAGAGGCTTCTTCTTCTATCATTATTATTCTTATAGTTATTATTATTATTATTATTATTATTATTACATCCAGCTTTGAATTTTTGGAAGGAGGCTCAAAGCAGCCTCTTCTTCTACAATTGTTGTTGTTGTTATTATTATTATTATTATTATTATTATTATTATTGAAAAGTACCAGTTTTCATCTTTTGACAATCCCGTTTCCCATAGTGATCGTTAATGTGTTGATTATATACTTATAATTGCAGTATTTTTGTCCTGTCTTTTCAGATCTTTTGTTGGTTTGGTTTGGAATCACTCCCAAATCTGGAACCACCGTTGTTGTTTTCCCAGCATTGTCATCACCTTTATTAACTTGGTTTCACCACCTACTGAATAAAGTTTCGGACCATCTAATTAACCTTGGAAACAGTGAAGTTATTGTCTGATACTCGTTGTAAGCAGGGGCGGCTCGTCCATTACGCGAAGTAAGCGGTTGCAGAACACTTTTTTTTGCCAGGGGCGCAGAAGCACCTCTGTAAATGCCCCTCGACTGCCACTTGAGGAGCGCCCCCTCGGATCACAACAGCCCTAGCAGTCCGGGGGGAGCCTCGGCTTTCTTGCCTCGCTGCCGGGAGATCCTCTTCCCAAAGGGGCCAGGCCCTTGAGCCTCGCCTAGCTCCTCTTGTTCCTGCTCCACCTGGCCTTCGGGTGCGCGAGCAGAGCCGACGCTCAATCGTTCTCCGCGTTCGATCCCTTCCCCATGACCGGCTCCCTTTCCCGATCCCCCGGCACTCCACCCGCCTCCTCTCCTCTCCCCAATCCGTGGGTGGGCCAAGGGACGGAGCTGCTACGCCTGGCCCGCTTCAGGTCCGGAGGCGTGTCTGAAGACCCCAGCATGTGCACCAAAAGTCACCTCTTCTCCTGACTTTCTCTTCAGCCATTGGGACCAAGAGAGAGAGAGAGAGAGAGCCCCTCCGGCTGGAGGTATCTCCCACCTCCGCTCCCTCCTTTGTTTTTGCGCCTACCTTCAGGAAAGGTGGGCATCTCCACCTCTCTCTCTCTCTCTCTCTTGGTCCCAATGGCTGAGGAGAAAGTCAGGAGAAGAGGTGACTTTTGGTGCACACGCCGGGGTCTTCAGGCACGCCTCCGGACCCAAAGCGGGCCAGGCAAGGGAGCAAGTGTGACAAGTGTAGTTACTAGGCCTGGGTAACAACGGAAAAATTTGTTTCTAAAATCGATTTGTATTTGGGGGGTTTTTTTGTTTCGATATTTAAAATAATTACAAAATTTTCCTTTTAAAAAGTTCGATATTTACAAAATTTCGTAAATGGTAAAAAAATTAACAAATCGATTTCCGAAACAATAACGAATCGATTCGTTAATGGCGGACGCGACCGCGAAATACGCTAAAAAACCTCCAAAACCTTCTGAAGCTTCCCTCTCCCTCTGTTCTTGACTGTTGGTGTGATATTATAATTTTTTTTCACTAATTAAACCATAAAACTGGCCCAGACATGCGGAAATAATAACGAAACGACCTCAAAACAATAACGAAACAAATACAATATCGAAATACGAAGCATGGGGGGGGGGGGGGGGCGCCAAAATACTGTTTGCTTACTGTTGAAAATTACCTAGGGCCGCCTCTGGTTGTAAGTAAAGTCACTTTTTCGTTGGTTTGGTAGACTCCAGCTTGTCCCTAAAGAGCCAGATGTTTGTCTGTTTTCCTTTGGGAAGCATTAGGAAACGGGTACAGACGGCGTTACGGATGCTTTATTATGAATGTGTATCCGGTCACTGTTTCCATATCATTGTTGACATATGTTTCATTCATGCGATTGTCCCAACGTTGATGGCAAGGTGTGGCTCTCAAATCTCTAGGCAACCCTACAAACTAGGCATCGTAATAGGAGCAAAACATTGGACATCTGATTAGGAGGCTTTTAGAGCTTTTAAGGCTGCATTTACACTGCATAATGAATGCAATTTGATAACATTTATTAATGACTTAGAGGAAGGGCTAGAAGGCAGGATCATCAAGTTTGCAGACGACACCAAATTGGGAGGGAGAGTCAAGACTCCAGAGGACAGGAGCAGGATTCAAAATGATCTCGACAGATTAGAGAGATGATGGGCCAAAACTAACAAAATGAAGTTCAACAGTGACAAATGCAAGATACTCCACTTAGGCAGGAAAAACGAAATGCAAAGATACAGAATGGGGGACGATGAGGCCTGGCTCGAGAGCAGGACGTGTGGAAAAGATCTTGGAGTCCTCGTGGACAACAAGTTAAACATGAGCCAGGAATGTGATGTGGCGGCAAAAAAAAGCCAATGGGATTTTGGCCTGCATCAAGAGGAGCCTAGTGTCTAGATCTAAGGAAGTAATGCTACCCCTCTATTCTGCTTTGGTTAGACCACACCTGGAATATTGTGTCCAATTCTGGGCACCACAATTGAAGAGAGATATTGACAAGCTGGAATGTGTCCAGAGGAGGGCGGCTCAAATGATCAAGGGTCTGGAGAACAAGCCCTATGAGGAGCGGCTTAAGGAGCTGGGCATGTTTAGGCTGAAGAAGAGAAGGCTGAGAGGAGATATGATAGCCATGTATAAATATGTGAGAGGAAGCCACAGGGAGGAGGGAGCAAGCTTGCTTACTACTTCCATGGAGGCTAGGACGCAATGGAACAATGGCTTCAAACTACAAGAGAGGAGATTCCACCTGAACATGAGGAAGAACTTCCTGACTGTGAGAGCCGTTCAGCAGTGGAACTCTCTGCCCCGGAGTGTGGTGGAGGCTCCTTCTTTGGAAGCTTTTAAACAGAGGCTGGATGGCCATCTGTCAGGGGTGATTTGAATGCAATATTCTTGCTTCTTGGCAGAATGGGGTTGGACTGGGTGGCCCAGGAGGTCTCTTCCAACTCTTTGATTCCATGATTCTATGACTATGAGAACTGTTCAGCAGTGGAACTCTCTGCCTTGGAGTGTGGTGGAGGCTCCTTCTTTGGAAGCTTTTAAACAGAGGCTGGATGGCCATCTGTCAGGGGTGATTTGAATGCAATATTCCTGCTTCTTGGCAGAATGGGGTTGGACTGGATGGCCCAGGAGGTCCCTTCCAACTCTAGGATTTTATGATTCTAATATCAGCATGCATTATTTGCCAATACATCACATAGTCCTAGACACGTTGATGGCATTATTGGCCTCCCAATAAGATACTTCCTTTGTCTATATTTTTTTCAGATTTCGACCATTGCTGTCATTTCCAAACGTCAGCATTTCGAAATGCAATTGAAGCAACCGAAGACTCATCTTGCAAGGAAATCCCCTTAAGGTTGCCATGACTTGAACACGAAGTCGTGGCAGGACAGCAGCAAACGTTGCCAAGGCAAAGCAAACCCAACAAACAGAAGTACAAACCTCAGCCTTTGCAAATGTGAAAAATGCAAGGAGTGAAGGCAAAAAAATGTGGGTGGGGCAGATTCTATTGGCCCTTGGATTGCGGAAAGATTTGGCACCGTTTTCAGTTCTCGAAGCCACCGACAATACGATTAGTAATGGGAACAAGGTGGGTGTAGCTTAAAACAACTTGCAGGGTGGGAACATGTTTACACCTTTGGTGAACGCGTAGACAATGATGCGCCCTTCAGTGCTTTCCGATGTGGAAAAGTTCCAGATGGTGCCTCTTTTTTGGTTCATTGCTTTGTACTTAGGTACACTAGGTAAAGGTAAAGGTTTCCCCCTGGAATTAAGTCTAGTTGTGTCCCACTCTGGCGGTCAATGCGGTTTCTAAGCTGAAGAGCCGGCGTTGTCCATAGACACCTCCAAGGTCATGTGGCCAGCACGGTCCAGAGTGACTCCCAGGTACTTGGGTGCGCTGCAATGCTCCAGTGGGATTCCTTCCCAGGTAATCATCCTCAGAGCTCGGGATGCTTGTCTGTTCTTAACGTGAAAGGCACATGTCTTGTGTTTTAGATGGATTAGGGATCAGCTGGTTTTCCCTGTAATAGGCAGTCAGAGCACCTAGAGCTTCAGAGAGCTTCTGTTCAACCATCTCAAAGCTCCCTGCTTGAGCGGTGATGGCACGATCATCAGCATAGATGAAGCTCTCTGTCCCTTCTGGCAGTGGCTGGTCATTTGTGTAGATGTTGAACATGGATGGAGCAAGCACGCTCCCCTGAGGCAGGCCGTTCTTCTGTTTCCGCCATCTGCTTCTCTGGCCCTGGAACTCAACAAAAAAGCTCCTGTTTTGTATCAGGTCTCCTATGAGGCGGGTGAGGTGGTCGTCCTTGGTGATACTATACATTTTTCTCAGGAGGAGGGGGTGGTTCACAGTATCATAGGCTGCTGTCAGGTCTATGAAGACAGCTCCTGTGATCTGCTGCCTTCCAAAGCCATCTTCTCTGTGCTGAGTCAGGTTCAGCACTTGCGATGTGCAGCTTTTGCCTTTTCTGAGGCCAGCTTGCTGTGGGATCAGACAGGGGTCTATTTTTTCCGTAATTCTATGCAAAATAAGTCTCTCCAGAACTTTGTAGAGGTGGCACAGCAGGGAGATTGGTCTATAGCTTTTTGGGTCATTACGGTCTTTGCCTGGCTTCAAGATGGCGATGACTCTTGCTTTCCTCCAGATTTTGGGGATCTGACAGGATGCAGTGCAGTTGTTCATCAGCTCCAGCAGCCAGCGCCTTGCTTTTGGGCCAAAGGGTACATTATGTAAATGTAAAGGTTTCCCCCTGGAATTAAGTCTAGTCATGTCCGATTCTGGAACTCTGGCGGTCATCACGGTTTCTAAGCTGAAGAGCTGGCGTTGTCCATAGACACCTCCAAGGTCATGTGGCCAGCATGATTGCATGGAGTGCTGTTACCTTCCCACCAGATCTATTGATCTATTGATCTACTAACATTTGCATGTTTTCAAACTGCCAGGTTGGCAGAAGCTGGGGCTAACAGTGGGAGCTCACCCCACTCCCTGGATTCGAACCGCCGACCTCTTGGTAAGCAAGTTCTGCAGCTCAGTGATTCAACCTGCTGCACCACCGGTTGCTCCTTACTTGAGGGATATTAAGAACTCTAGATGCATGGGCTTTTTCTATTATTATTATTATTATTATTATCATCATCATAATCATCATCACTATCATCACCACCATCATCATTATCATAATTTCACATATGCATAAGTTGCCCTTCAACTCCGAGCACTCTTGGATGACACACACTTTGGTTGCTGTAAGTTTTTCCAGCTGTAGGGCCATGTTCCAGAAGCATTCTCTCCTGATGTTTTGCCTGCATCTATGGCAGGCATCCTCAGAGGTTGTGAGGCTTGTTGGAAACTAGGAAAAATGGGTTTATATATCTGCGGAATGTCCAGGGTGGGACAAAGGACTCTTGTCTGCTGGAGCTAGGTGTGAATGTTTCAACAGGCTACCTTAATTAGCATGTAACGGCTTAGCAGTTTCAAGGTCTGGCATATTACTGCCTGGGAGAATCCTTTGTTGGGAGGTGATTAAACGCTAATCAGTGTGGCCAACTGAAACATTCACACTTGCCTCCAAGAGTCCTTTCTCCCACCCTGGACATCATTCCAAAGATATATAAATCCCACTTGCATAGTTTCCGACAGACCGCACAACCTCTGAGGATGCCTGCTGTAGATGTGGGCAAAACATCAGGAGAGAATGCTTCTGGAACATGGCCATACAGCCCGATAAACCTACAACAACCCAGTGATTCCATCCATGAAAGCCTTTGACATTATTATTATTATTATTATTATTATTATTATTATTATTACCACTACAGCTAGTAGTAGTAGTATTAGTAGTAGCAGTAGTGGTGGTGGTAATACTACTACTACTAGCTGTACCCACCACGTGTTGCTGTGGCCATATATAGCCGTTTTCAAGGTGTGGCTTCTTACTGCCTGGGGAAGACTTTGTTGAGATTATTATTATTATTATTATTAACTTTATTTGTACCCCGCTAGCATCTCCCGAAGGACTCGATGCGGCTTACACGGGCCGAAGCCACAAAACACAATACAATAGAGAACATAACACAGCAATAAACAAAGCAAATCAAACAATTAAGCAAAATAACCACAATGACAATACATCAAGACACTATTAAAACTGGTTCGGCCAGCGCAATGGGGTACAGGGTTAAAAGTGCTGAGATGGCAGGAGGAACGTAGGATTAAAGTGCGGTGTGCAGCAACATTAGTTGTGCTAAAGTGCATCTAGGACTTGGGATGGGGATTCCTAATCTGCGAAGGCACATCGGAACAGCCAAGTTTTTAGGTTCCTTCTGAAAACTGCCAGAGTAGGGGCCTGACGAAGCTCTTTTGGAAGGGCATTCCAAAGTCGGGGGGCCGCCACAGAGAAGGCCCTGTCCCGCGTCCCCACCAAGCGCGCTTGCGACGTAGGTGGGATAACGAGCAGGGCCTCCCCAGATGACCGGAGCGAGCGTGTGGGTTCGTAGATGGAGATGCGGTCACGCAGGTAGGGTGGTCCCAAACCGTTCAGGGCTTTGTAGGTGAGCACCTGCACCTTGAATTGGGCTCGGAAAATAAATGGCAGCCAGTGGAGCTCCTTGAACAAGAGGGTTGACCTCTCTTGATAATGAGCTCCAGTTAGCATCCTGGCTGCTGCCCGCTGGACCAATTGTAGTTTCCGAGCCGTCTTCAAGGGCAGCCCCACGTAGAGCGCATTGCAGTAATCCATTCTAGAGGTGACCAAGGCGTGGACCACCCCGGCCAGATCCGCCTTCACAAGGTACGGTCGCAGCTGGCGCACAAGTCTCAGTTGTGCAAAGGCCCTCCCGGATACCGCCGACACCTGAGCCTCAAGTGTAAGCGAAGAATCCAAGAGGACGCCCAAACTGCGGACCTGTGGCTTCAGGGGGAGTGTAACCCCGTCCAACACAGGTTGCCACCCTATACCCCGATCCGGTTTACGATCGACCAGGAGGACCTCTGTCTTGTCGGGATTAATCTTCAGCTTGTTCTTCCTCATCCAGATCGACACAGCGGCCAGGCACTCGTCCAGCACCCGAGAAGCCTCCTTGGAATTAGGTGGAAAGGAGTAGTAGAGTTGTGTGTCATCCGCATAGAGATGGCACCCAACTCCAAAACTCCGGATGACCTCTCCCAGCGGTTTCATGTAGATGTTGAAGAGCATGGGCGACAAGATAGATCCTTGCGGGACCCCACAGGTCAAAGGCCAGGGGTCCGAGCAGGCGTCTCCCAGCTTCACCATCTGGGATTGACCCTCCAGGAAGGACCGGAGCCACGACAGGCCCATCCCAGAGAGACGACCCAGAAGGATACCATGATCGATGGTATCGAAAGCCGCTGAGATGTCCAGGAGAACCAACAGGGTCACACTCCCCCTGTCCAGCTCTCTGCGGAGGTCATCCACCAAGGCGACCAAGGCTGTCTCGGTGCCATGACCAGGCCTGAAACCAGACTGTGCCTGATCTAGGTAGTTGGTATCGTCTAGGAAGCCCTGGAGCTGCGAGGCGACCACCCGCTCCAGCACCTTACCCAGGAAAGGGAGGTTGGAGACTGGTCTGTAGTTATTCAGCACCGTGGAGTCAAGGGAAGCTTTTTTGAGGAGTGGACGAACCACTGCCTGTTGCAAACCAGATGGAAAAATCCCTTGCTCCAACGATGCATTGATAATCAATACAAACCAGTCAACCAACCCCTCCCTGGCTGATTTAATGAGCCAAGATGGGCATGGGTCTAGAGGTGAGGTGGTCGCCCTCACAGCCCCAAGAACCTCCTCTACGGTTTCAGGAAGAACAAGCCTAAAAGAATCCCACAAAATTGGACAAGCAGGTACCTCCGTCACCTCTTCAGGCACTGCGATGGAATTGGAGTCGAGCTCGAGGCGTATCTGGGCGACTTTATCTGCAAAATGGTGTGCGAAATCGCGACACCGAGCTGCGGGGTCGTCAGGGACCTCCTCCACCGCAGGTGGGTGGAGGAGTTCTCCCACGACCCGAAACAGCTCCGATGATCTATTTGCTGCAGATGCTATACGAGCGGTCGTGAATGACTTCCTGGCCGCCCGTATGGCCACGGAGTATGCCTTAAGAGAGGCTCTAGCCCGTGTTCAATCAGATACATCTCGAGATTTCCTCCATTTGCGCTCTAGCCCCCTTCTCGTGTGCTTCATCACAGCCAGCTCCTCGGTGAACCAAGGAGATGGCCTGTCACGACGCAACGAGATGGGGCGTTCGGGTGCGATCATATCTAACGCCCTGGCCATCTCCCCGTTATAGAGAGTTACCAAGGCGTCGATAGAATCGCCAGGCTCCAAGGCAGGAAGAACCCTAAGATTCCTCAGGAATCCATCCGGATCCATCAGTCTCCTAGGGCGGACCATCTTAATTTGTCCTCCACCCCTGCGGAGGTTTAGGGTCGCAGTAAGTCTAAATGTGATCAGATGATGGTCAGACCATGACACTGGAAGGATGTTTTGCTCTTCCACTCTGATCAATTCGTCGTCCGCCACAAAGACAAGGTCGAGAGTGTGTCCAGCTTGATGCGTGGGGCCGGATATTATCTGTGACAGTCCTATGGCCGTCATGGTGGCCATAAAGTCCTGAGCTGCGCCGGATAAAGCGGTCTCGGCGTGGATGTTAAAGTCTCCCAGCACCACCAGGCGCTGGGAGACCAAGGCCGAATTAGAGACCACCTCCGCTAACTCAGACAGGGAAGCTGCTGGATCTCGGGGTGGACGATACACCAACAGGAACCCCACACTGTCACGGCTCCCCACCTTCAAGTGGACACATTCAAACCCAGAAGCTTGCGGGACAACGCATCTGGTCACGGCGATGGATTGCCGGAAGACCACTGCGACCCCTCCTCCCCGCCCCCCTTGTCTGGCCTGCTGATGCACTCCGAAACCAGGTGGACACAACTGGGTGAGATTTACTCCCCCCAGCTCATCCAGCCAGGTCTCGGTGATGCATGCCAGATCCGCCCTCTCATCCGTGATCAAGTCCTGGATGGCCGCGGTCTTACCATTAACGGATCTGGCATTAATCAGCAGGACCTTAAGGCCAAGGGGGCTGCCATGGAGCCTACCACTTCCTACCTTCTCCAGGGTCGCAAGAACTCTGTTGCGCTTCTCCCTGGGATGTTGGTGACCCGCTATTCTCCTCCCCCACACGACTTGGATGGCACCCCCTTCCTCTGGAGCCCTCCCCCCCCTACATGGGCAGGATCTATGACTAGTCAGCTCTCAGAGGAAGAAGTCGGGCTGGGGAATAATCTCCCTTGGGCGTTAGGTAAGGATGTTTCTGATGATGAGGTAGATAATGAAACATCAAGGGAGCTGAGTGGGCTGAATAAGGGGAGTGTTCTTGAGCGAAGGAGTGTGGCTGGCTGAGCGGGGGCGACCGGGGCAGATGGGGTCTCAAAATGGTATGAACCAGGAGGGGGGGAGGGGGAGGCCCTAACCGGGGAGCTAATTGTGGAATTCACACGGGGACCTGATGGTGTATGGCGAGAAGGAACCCCGGAGGCAAATAAGGGGCGTATCTGGGGGTCCACAACTACCCTCCTAATGGTAATGCCCCATTTCTTTAAGACAGAGCGCTTTGCCATAAGCTCTCCGAGCCATGAATTGTCTTCTGGTGTTATTTGAAGACGGGAGGAACGGTCAGATGATTGGTAGTCCCTCCATAACCACACTATGGCTTCTAGTCTTATATCCTGTTGTCTTTTACCCAGGATTTGGGCCAAGGAATTACAAACTGCCCTCTTAGAGGTCCATCTGCCTCTGTTTACCAATTGGTCAGCAATGTCCACCGCGAACATGTCCGTTTGTAGATGATGATCCTGAGTGCAGGCTGCGGTTGGCTGAACCAAAAGATCTGTTGTTATATTATTGATCGTCCTCTGAGCGGCCATCATAGACCGCTGCCACTGTCCCTGATGGTTTCTTGTCTGAAGTTCCCCTGTTTTTGAAAATTGTTCTTTATTTACTGTTATGATTTTAGAGTTATTTTAATACTGGTAGCCAGATACCGTTTATTTTCATGGTAGGCCATTAAATGCAAGGTGGCCAATTGAAACATTCACACCTACCTCCAACAGACAAGAGTTCTTTCTTCCACAGATATATAAACCTCACTTTCCTAGTTTCCAACAGACCTCACAACCTCTGATGATGTCTGCCATAGATGCAGGCGAAATGTCAGGAACGAATGCTTCTGGAACATGGCCACACAGCCCGGAAAACACACAACAATCCAATGATTCTGGCCATGAAAGCCTTCAACAATACATTGTCTTCTCCAAGTTTTCCGCTCCTCTCATTATGTGGCCAAAGTACACATACTTCCTTGACCCACTTCAGGATTTGCAGTTGAGTCTACATTGACCACCTTCGTGGTTTTGTTTGTTTGTTTGCGTTTTGTTTGTTTGTTTGTTAAAATGCAATGCAACTGTTTAGTCTGCCCCTGACACGATAAATAGATAAATAAATACCTTAGTGCAGTGGTTCTCAACCTTCCTAATGCCGCAACCCCTTAGTACAGGTCCTCATGTGGTGGTGACCCCCAACCATAACGTTATTTTCGTTGCTACTTCACAACTGTGATTTTGCTACTCTTATGAATCGTCATGTAAATATCTGATATGCAGGATGTATATTCAGTCACTGTACCAAATTTGGCACAAATACCCGATATGCCCAAATTTGAATACTGGTGGGGTTGGGGGTGATTGATTTTGTCATTTGGTAATGCTGGAGTTGCTGGGATTTATAGTTCACCTAAAATCAAAGAGCCTTCTGAACTCCACCAATGATGGAATTGAATCAAACTTGGCACACAGAATTCCCATGACCAAGAGAAAACACTGGGAAGGTCTGGTGGACGTTGTCCTTGAGTTTTTGGAGTTGTAGTTCACCTACATCCAGAGAACACTGTAGACTCAAGCAATGATGGATCTGGGCGAAACTTGGCACAAATACTCAATATGCCCAAATGTGAACACTGCTAAAGTTTGGAGAAAATAGACCTTGTCATTTGGGAGTTGTAATGGTTGGGATTTATAGTTCACCCACAATGAAATAGTATTCTGAACCCTACCAACGATAGAATTGGACCAAACTTTCCACACAGAACCCCCATGACGAACAGAAAATACAATGTTTTCTGATGGTTTTTGGCGACCCCTCTAGCACCCCCTTGCGACCCCCACAGTGGTCCTGACCCTGAGATTGAGAAACACTGCCTTGGTGGTTGATCTCCATCTTAACACCAACAAGGTGTTTGTGTCCCCGTTGGTGCTTCTAGACCTCTCAGTGGTCTTTGATACCATCAACCACTTGGAGGGACTGGGCATTGGAGGCACGGTGCTGCAATGGTTGTGATCATCCTTCTCAGGTAGGTTCCAGATGGTGGCACTTGGTAATGGAGCTGTTATGTGGCGTCCCACAAGGTGCCATTCTACCCCCAATGCTCTTTAATATTTACATTAAGGTTCTGGAAGAGGTAATCCATAGACATGGGGTGCGGTATCACTGGTATGCTGATGACACCCAAATATATTTCCCCATGCCTTCCAAAACAGCTTCAGCAAAGATTAGCGTGTCTCCTCTGAATGATTGCCTAGGGGACGTCATGGGCTGGATTTATTTATCGTGTCAGGAACAAACCAGACAATTGTATTGCATTTTTAACAAACAAACAGACAAAACACAGGGTTTGCAAGCTTGGTAGTTGATTAAATGTCCTTTGACCAGTATCTGGCCACTTGGAGTGTCTCTGGTGTTGCCGCAAGGAGGTCCTCCCTTGTGCATGTGGCAGGGCTCAGGGTGCATTGCAGCAGGTGGTCAGTGGTTTGGTCCTCTCCACACTCGCATGTCGTGGATTCAATTTTGTGGCCCCACTTCTTGAGGTTGGCTCTGCATCTCGTGGTGCCAGAGCGCAGTCTGTTCAGCGCCTTCCAAGTCGCCCAGTCTTCTGTGTGCCCAGGGGGGAGCCTCTCATCTGGTATCACCCACGAATTGAGGTTCTGGGTTTGAGCCTGCCACTTTTGGACTCTCGCTTGCTGGGGTGTTCCAGCAAGTGTCTCTGTAGATATTAGAAAACTATTTCTAGATTTAAGTCATTGATGTGCTGGCTGATACCCAAACAGGGGATGAGCTGGAGATGTCATTGCCTTGGTCCTTTCACTATTGTCAGGTGGTGCAATACCGGCTAAGCAGTGTAATTTCTCCTGTGGTGTAGGGTGCAGACACCCCGTGATAATGCGGCATGTCTCATTAAGAGCCACATCCACTGTTTTAGTGTGGTGAGATGTGTCCACACTGGGCATGCGTACTCAGCAGCAGAGTAGCACAGCGCAAGGGCAGATGTCTTCACTGTGTCTGGTTGTGATCCTCAGGTTGTGCCAGTCAGCTTTCGTATTATTTCTAGCACCCACTTTTAAATATTCAGGCAGTACTTCTTGTAGGTCAGGGCATGGTCCAGACTGACTCCCAGGTATTTAGTTGTGCTGCAATGCTCCAGTGGGATTCCTTGTCTGTTCGGGATGCTTGTCTGTTCTGAAGGTGAAAGGCACATGTCTGTGTTTTAGATGGATTAGGGATCAGCTGGTTTTCCCTGTAATAGGCAGTAAGAGCACCTAGAGCTTCGGAGAGCTTCTGTTCAACCATCTCAAAGCTCCCTACTTGAGCAGTGATGGCACGATCGTCAGCATAGATGAAACTCTCTGTCCCTTCTGGCAGTGGCTGGTCATTTGTGTAGATGTTGAACATGGATGGAGCAAGCACGCTCCCCTGAGGCAGGCCGTTCTTCTGTTTCCGCCATCTACTTCTCTGGCCCTCGAACTCAACAAAAAAGCTCCTGTTTTGGAGCAGGTTTCCTATGAGGCGGGTGAGGTGGTCGTCCTTTGTGATATTATACATTTTTCTCAGGAGGAGGCAGCGGTGGTTCACAGTCTCATAGGCTGCTGACAGGTCTATGAAGACAGCTCCTGTGATCTGCTGCCTTTCAAAGCCATCTTCTATGTGCTGAGTCAGGTTTAGCACTTGCGATGTGCAGCTTTTGCCTTTCCTGAAGCCAGCTTGCTGTGGGATCAGACAGGGGTCTATATTTTCCATAATTCTATGCAAAATAAGTCTCTCCAGAACTTTGTAGAGGTGGCACAACAGGGAGATTGGTCTGTAACTTTTTGGGTCATTACGGTCTTTGCCTGGCTTCAAGATGGCGATGACTCTTGCTTTCCTCCAGATTTTGGGGATCTGACAGGATGCAGTGCAGTTGTTCATCAGCTCCAGCAGCCAGCGCCTTGCTTTTGGGCCAAAGTTCTTGATTTGTTCCATCCGTAGGTCATCCAATCCAGCTGCTTTGCCATTCTTACATTTATTGAGAGCCATGTCCAATTCAGTAGGTGTAAAGGTTGTTGTTCTCAATCTCTGGTTGTCTGGCTATTGGTTTCTTTCCTACTTTGGTGGCAAGGTTGGGTTTCCCATTCTTCAAGAGTTGGTGTGCTAACTGGTCTGCCTTTATGTTGGCATGGGTATTAGTTTGTGAGGGGTCGTTGCTCAGCCGTCTTAGCAGCCTCCACGCCTTCTGGCTGCTCCTGCCCATGTTGACCTCTGTGATCAGCTTGACCCACTGTTCTTTCTTGGCTTCAGAGATGGAGGACACAATGCTCTGTGCTGCCTGAAGGGTCTGCTCACTAAATGGGTCTTCATTGTGGAGCCTGTAGTAGTTTTCCAACAAGGCAGCTGTTTCAGGAGTAATGCCCTGAAGGTAGTTGGTTCTGCAGCCTCTCGGTATCGAGGCCCATGAGCAGGTTTTCACAATTTCAATAAAATGCTAGTATTCCTCAGGGATTGGCACGACCGATGTCATCATATCATATATAGTTGTAGCACAATGATTCCTCTTGAGTTTTGGTAAATTCAATCGACCTCTCTGAGTGAGAATTCCCAATGCTTTCTCCCTAAACTGCAAATCCCAGGTTTACGTGAGAGTTGTAGCACTATAGTTGTGCATATTGACAGGCTCACAGTAAATGCAGAAAGCAGTTTGCTATGCCAAGCCATTGGTTTACTGAGCTGTAATATATTATTTTTCAATACTACCCAATCTCAGCCCTTTTGGGGGGTTTTAACCCCAAAAGAGATCTTATCTTATTGGGGAAGACCATCTGGATTCCTTTGGTTTTGCGGTCGATAATCTTAGATCGACATCTTGCAAAAAAGAGGAATGTTTACATTCAATCCCAGGGCGGCCTCTTTTCCCCTCGGGGCGTTCTTAAGTGTGCAAAAGTGCGAGAAAGTTGGGCAACTTCTATGGAGAGACACCTCGATACCAGTAATATTCCAGAAACATGACATAACCCCTGTTTGTGTGCATGCAATGTACTGTTTTCCAAGCTGAAACGCCAGTTAATTGCACGTTGCAAGCTTTCTGTTTTGTTTTCACGGGGAACGGTTCATAAGACGATCCTGGAACCAACCCTCTGGGTTTCCTTACTTTTTAGAGTAAATAATAATAATAATAATAATAATAATTATTATTATTATTATTATTATTATTATTATTATTTATATCCTGCTTTTTTCTCCATATGGAGACTCAAAGTGAAGTCGAGCAGCCCCCCCCCCCCCCCAACAAGGGATGGTGACTTATAGTTCTGCAAAGGACAAAGGTACCAGACTGCACAATAGGTGTTAAGTCTTGGTCAATATGCCAAGGCCTTAACAACCATGAGGACCCCATGAAACTTCGGGAATAGCTAGACCTTCGGGTCTCTGCCTCTCTCGGGAGCTGTAGTTCTCCAAGGACGGGGAGCAAAGCTTGTTTCCAGAGACACCAGGTCCATTTGGGCCACTCAAGAACACATGGACAAACCTTATGAAATCTTGCCTTTTATGAAGTTTAGATGTATGAAATGTGTTTTCTGATTTCTTTGTGTGGCAGAAGCCTTTCCTCTTTTCCTCTGCCCTTTGTTTCCCCTATATACATGAAGAAAGTCCACCAAAGGGACTACAAAGCCCCAAACATTCCAGGAATTTTTTGTCCACAACTTCCCTTTGCATTAACAATAGCCTGGGCAGTTGGTGGCTCTCGGAGGAATTGCCCAGCCCTCAGCTTGCCCCTTTGGCAAAAATCTTAATCGTATTTCCTCCTGAAGGACAAAAGGTCTTCGAAAAAACCTTTTGCCTTCGCTCCGATTAACTCAGCTATCTCCACCAAGAAACAATCACCCCAGTCTACACATGTTGATCCATTCCACTCAAAGCACAATAGATCAGGCTGGCTTGAGATTTCCCCTTTGTCTCGCCAGCCACATGGCATTATTTTTTTCCCACATTCATTCATAGATTCCTTTATGTCCTTTCATCCCGCCTATAGAATCATAGAATCATAGAATCAAAGAGTTGGAAGAGACCTCATGGGCCATCCAGTCCAACCCCCTGCCAAGAAGCAGGAATATTGCATTCAAATCACCCCTGACAAATGGCCATCCAGCCTCTGCTTAAAAGCTTCCAAAGAAGGAGCCTCCACCACACTCCGGGGCAGAGAGTTCCACTGCTGAACGGCTCTCACAGTCAGGAAGTTCTTCCTCATGTTCAGATGGAATCTCCTCTCTTGTAGTTTGAAGCCATTGTTCCATTGCGTCCTAGTCTCCAAGGAAGCAGAAAACAAGCTTGCTCCCTCCTCCCTGTGGCTTCCTTTCACATATTTATACATGGCTATCATATCTCAGCCTTCTCTTCTTCAGGCTAAACATGCCCAGTTCCCTAAGCCGCTCCTCATAGGGCTTGTTCTCCAGACCCTTGATCATTTTAGTCGCCCTCCTCTGGACACATTCCAGCTTGTCAATATCTCTCTTGAATTGTGGTGCCCAGAATTGGACACAATATTCCAGATGTGGTCTAACCAAAGCAGAATAGAGCATGGGGAGCATTACTTCCTTAGATCTAGACACTATGCTCCTATTGATGCTCCTCTTTTCTGATTTGCTATCGCCGCTAGATGGCAGAAGCCTCCCCATTGGACCCTGCGGACCGCTGGAGCTTCCTGATTGGTCTGGAGACGCCGGGGGCGGGAGGGCCACCTCCCAGCTGTTCGCCCATTGTCCAATCGCAGTGGAGGGCAGCAGGGAGGCTGGGGCGGGAAGTTTGAACTCTGCAACTTTGAAAACTCTATATAAATGGCTGTATCAAATGTATTTCTTTATGCTTGCATGTGAAGGATCACTGCAATTGCATCCGCTTCAGCTGAATCGCACAATAAACCTCGGTGCCACTTCTTCGCCTTGGCAAGAGTCTCATTTCAATTATTAATATCAAAAAAATTGCTGGAATCAGGCTTCTCTGACAGATCGCCAAGGTCATGGGCCCTCTTTGGTGCGGTCCTACGGGTCTCTCTTACTGGAGAGACCCTCCTAAAGTCCGTATTGACTTCAAAAGCAGCTCACATTAAAAGCATTACAATACAACTTAAAATATACAAACATACAAATATTAAAGCAGTATAATCGGTATATATTATTAAGAGTATTATATTTCAGAATACTATATTTCATAATATTTCATATATTAGTATAGGAGCCCCTTGTGGCGCAGTGAGTTAAACCGCTGAGCTGCTGAACTTGTTGACCGAAAGGCCACAGGTTTGAATCCGGGGAGCGGGGTGAGCTCCTGATGTTAGCCCCAGCTTCTGTCAACCTAGCAGTTCGAAAACATGAAAGTGCAAGTAGATCAGTGGGTACCGCTTCTGTGGGAAGGTAATGGTGCTCTATGCAGTCATGCTGGCCACATGATCATGGAGATGTCTACGGACAACGCCGGCTCTTCAGCACCAACCCCCAGAGTTGGACACAACTGGATTTAATGCCAGGGTATTTATTTATTTATTTATTTATTTATTTATTTATTTCGGTTTCTTCTACCCGGCTCTTCTCACCCCGAAGGGGACTCAGGGCGGCTTACAAAGGCACAATTCGATGCCAGCATCACATAACAGTAGTAACACAAAATAACATCAATTAAACAGTTGAACAGTTAAACAACAATTCCTGCATTACAGCCCTAAAACCAATAAAAACGATACAAACGCAATTACTCCTCATAGACGGTCAGCGTTCGCTATCTCATAGTCCAAATTCCAATTCCACATTGTCAGCCCTAGTCGTCTGGTTGTCCTTATCTAGTTGTCAGATTTCCCAAAGGCCTGGTCCCACAACCACGTCTTTACTTTCCTCCTGAAGGAGAGGAGGGATGTTGATGCCCTAATTTCCCCCGGGAGTGAGTTCCACAGGTGAGGGGCCACCACCGAGAAGGCCCTGCTCCTCGTCCCCACCAACCTCACTTGTGATAGCGGTGGGATCAAGAGCAGGGCCTCCCCAGATGATCTCAAACTCCGAGGCGGGACGTAGCGGGAGATACGTTCGGACAGATACACTGGACCGGAACCGTACAGGGTTTTGTAAGTCAAAACCAGCACCTTGAATTGGGCTCGGAACTGAATCGGCAGCCAGTGGAGCTGGCACAGCAGTGGGGTGGTTGGCTCCCTGTATGACGCTCCGGTGAGTAGTCTGGCTGCCGCTCGCTGGACCAGTTGAAGTTTACGAACAGTCTTCAAGGGCAACCCCACGTAGAGTGCGTTGCAGTAGTCTATTCGGGATGTAACAAGAGCGTGGACCACCGTGGCCAGATCAGACTTCCCAAGATACAGGCGTAACTGGTGCACAAGTTTTAATTGTGTATAAGCTCTCCCGGCCACTGCCGAGACCTGGGGTTCCAGGCTCAGCAATGAGTCCAGGATCACTCCCAGACTGCATATGTGTGTGTAATATTTGCGTATTTGTGTGTTTATACATGTACATGCATATTGTATATATGTATGTATATATTTGTATATATGTGTGTGTTTGCACATATGTGTATATATATATATGTGTGTTTGTATATTTGTGTATTTGTGTGTTTATATATGTTCATGCATATTGTGTATATGTATGTATATATTTGTATATATATGTGTGTTTGCATATATGTGTGTGTGTATATATATGTGTATTTGTATATTTGTGTATTTGTGTGTTTATATATGTTCATGCATATTGTGTATATGTATGTATATATTTGTATATATGTGTGTGTATATATAAGTGTGTGTGTATTTGTGTGCTTATATGTGTACATGCATATTGTGTACATGTATGTATATATTTGTATATATGTGTGTTTGCATATATGTGTATATATATATATGTGTGTGTGTGTTTGTATATTTGTGTATTTGTGTGTTTATATATGTTCATGCATATTGTGTATATGTATGTATATATTTGTATATATGTGTGTGTATATATAAGTGTGTGTGTATTTGTGTGCTTATATGTGTACATGCATATTGTGTATATGTATGTATATATTTGTATATATGTGTGTGTTTGCATATATGTGTATATATATATATGTATTTGTATATTTGTGTATTTGTGTGTTTATATATGTTCATGCATATTGTGTATATGTATGTATATATTTGTATATATGTGTGTGTATATATGTGTGTGTATTTGTGTGTTTATATATGTACATGCATATTGTGTATATGTATGTATATATTTGTATATATATGTGTGTGTGTATATTTGTGTATTTGTGTGTTTATATATGTACATGCATATTGTGTATATGTATGTATGTATTTGTATATATATGTGTGTGTGTATATTTGTGTATTTGTGTGATAATATGTGTACATGCATATTTTGTATATGTGTGTGCTTGTCTATATGCATATTTGTGTGTATATATGTATGTATGTGGATGTGTATATGTGTGTATATGTGTGTATTCATACAGTGTATATGAATGTGTGCATGCGCATATGCATATGAGTGTGTGTATGTATATATGGTGTATTTTTGGGGTTTTTAAGTCTGTTCCGCTGTGGTTTGTGTGTGTGTGTGTGTGTGTGTTTATGGGTGATGCACACTCATTGGACTGTTAGGTGTGTTGTGTCCAAATTTCGTGTCAATTCATCCAGTGGTTTTTGAGTTCTGTTAATCCCACAAACGAACATTACATTTTTATTTATATAGATTACAATATTAGTAGTGTTATTATATACAGACAATGATTGAATTATCCTGGGAGTTGTAGTTTGGTTAAGGACCTTGTCAAACTACATCTCCCAGGATGCCGTGGCAATTAAAAGTGGTGCCAAACCGCCTTCATTCCCCATTGTGAATGCTCTCGAATACCATTCCACTCACATTTTGCACATTTATTCCTTCCTAACCAAACAGATTCCGCACTCCCTTCCCCATCCAAAAAAATAATGGAAAAGATTATGCAGAGCAAACACAATTCAGCAAAGCGGTGATGTGGAGCCCAGGAATGCCTCCCGATGTATGCTGCAAAGGCATTCTTGATCCAGAGGATTAGTTTGCAAAGCAGAGCAATGCACCAACCCGCTTGGCTCTTGCAAGGCCAGTTGGGCACAAATCCCCATGTGGCTCCAGGTCACAAACCCACAAAACACACTCCTGGTGTGGGAACTGTTTGGCGCATCTGGTCTATGACTCAGCCCATTCTGCCTTTTGCAAGCAAAGCCACTGATTTTTGCAAAGGGGAGGAGGGCCGAATAGCATTGCACGTACTTTACTTACTTAGGCGATCCCTCGTAGTCCAAGGACAGGAGCAGAATTCAAAACGATCTTGACAGATTAGAGAGATGGGCCAAAACTAACAAAATGAAGTTCAACAGTGACAAATGCAAGATACTCCACTTTGGCAGAAAAAATGAAATGCAAAAATACAGAATGGGGGACAATGCCTGGCTTGAGAGCAGTACGTGTGAAAAAGATCTTGGAGTCCTCGTGGACAACAAGTTAAACATGAGCCAACAATGTGATGTGGCGGCAAAAAAAGCCAGTGGGATTTTGGCCTGCATCAATAGGAGCATAGTGCCTAGATCTAGGGAAGTAATGCTACCCCTCTATTCTGCTTTGGTTAGACCACTTTATCTGGAATATTGTGTCCAGTTCTGGGCACCACAATTCAAGAGAGATATTGACAAGCGGGAATGTGTCCAGAGGAGGGCGACTAAAATGATAAAAGGTCTGGAGAACAAGCCCTATGAGGAGCGGCTTAAGGAGCTGGGCATGTTTAGCCTGAAGAAGAGAAGGCTGAGATGAGACATGATAGCCATGTATAAATATGTGAGAGGAAGCCACAGGGAGGAGGAGGGAGCAAGCTTGTTTTCTGCTTCCTTGGAGACTAGGACGCGGAACAATGGCTTCAAACTACAAGAGAGGAGATTCCATCTGAACATGAGGAAGAACTTCCTGACTGTGAGAGCTGTTCAGCAGTGGAACTCTCTGCCCCGGAGTGTGGTGGAGGCTCCTTCTTTGGAAGCTTTTAAGCAGAGGCTGGATGGCCATCTGTCAGGGGTGATTTTGAATGCAATATTCCTGCTTCTTGGCAGAATGGGGTTGGACTAGATGGCCCCGGAGGTCTCTTCCAACTCTTTGATTCTATGATTCTATGATTCTCCAAGGTCAGTGTTCTGTTGGTGGGTCCGTAGGTGACTGTGGAGCCTGATTCTTGATCTGCATCTTCTCCCACAGTTGGAAGGCGGTCCCAGTTGGGGTTCCTCTTGGCACATTACTCCCTTTCGCCCTCCATTCGTGCCTCTTCAAATTCTGCAGCACTGCTGGTCACAGCTGACCTCCAACTGGACCGCTCAAGGGCCAGGGCCAGGGGCGGCTCGTCCATTACGCAAAGTAAGCGGTTGCGGTACACTTTTTTTTTGCCAGGGGCGCAAAAAAAGTGTACTCTAGAACAACAACAGGGAGCTGGAGGATTCCTATAGTACTAAGTCCTGCCACAATAATAATAATCACCACCACAATCACCACAACAACAGGGTGTTGGAGAATACCTATAGTCCCAAGTCCTATCATACATCTAACAAAAACAACAACAACAACAGGTTTGAAGGATTCCTATGGGACTTAGTCCCAACTCTTACTATACATCTAACAACAACAACAATAAAGGGAAATGGGTTGTTGTAGGTTTTTTCAGGCTATATGGCCATGGTCTAGAGGCATTCTCTCCTGACGTTTCGCCTGCATCTATGGCAAGCATCCTCAGAGGTAGTGAGGTCTGTTGGAACTGGAAAAAAAGGGTTTATAATATATCTGTGGAATGACCAGGGTGGGACAAAGAACTCTTGTCTGCTGGAGCTAGGTGTGAAGGTTTCAACTGTAACCAAGGTGTTCAGTTGAAACATTCACACCTGGCTCCAACAAACAAGAGTTCTTTGTCCCACCCTGGTCATTCCACAGATAGATAAACCCAATTTTCCTAGTTCTAACAGACCTCACTACCTCTGAGGATGCTTGCCATAGATGCAGGCGAAATGTCGGGAGAAAATGCCTTTACAACATGTCCATATATCCCGAAAAAACCTACAACAACCCAGTGATTCCGGCCATGAAAGCCTTCGACAATGCAACAACCACACCAAAAAACTGCCAGGCCATCAAATGCTAATCAAGGTGATTAGTTGAAACATTCCCACCTAGCTCCATCAGACAAGAGTTCTTTGTCCCACCCTGGTCATGCCACAGCTATATAAACCCTTTTTCCTACTTCCAACAGACCTCACTACCTCTGAGGATGCTTGCCATAGATGCAGGCGAAACGTCAGGAGAGAATGCCTCTAGAGCATGGCCATATAGCCCGAAAAAACCTACAACAACCCAGTGATTCCAGCCATGAAAGCCTTCGACAATACACCAGAAGCGACTTGCAGTTTCTCAAGTTGCTCCTGATATGAGGGGAAAAAAAGTGACGATTCAGCCTTGAGTCCCAAATCCTGACATGCATGTTGGTAGAAGGAGCGGTGCCAACACGAAGGAGGCCTTGATAGGACCATTCAAAGGACGGATCCTATGAAGACTTGCACCAAATTTTCCGCAACATTATTTGGACGGTTCACCTTGGGCTGGGCCAAATCCCATTCTCTCCTCATCTCCAGCCAATGAAAAAACGAGGCATCTTTCCCAATTCGTCATCTTTTGGCTTCACCTTCCCCGTTCTAAGCAGATTTGGAGATAATTCTGCTACGAACACAATTGAATATAATCCTTTTAAATGCTCTGCAAACTCTTGCAAAAGTGGGAGAGGGGGAAAGCCCGGCAAACATGCATCACAGCCTTATATTTCCCTGAAATGAGCTAAGTATGTGCAGGATGGCACCCTTCAAAGGCCATGGCAAGTCTTGGGAGCACAAGGAGACCCCCAGAGGTCATCTAGGCCAACCCCATTCTTAATTACTATGTAATTAAGCAGGATAAATAATCTGAGAGTTGGAAAGAGTCTCCCAGAGGTCATCTAGTCCAACCCCAGTCATTGCAGGGACCCCCCAGAGGTCATCTAGTCCAGCCCCAGTCATTGCAGGGACCCCCAGAGGTCATCTAGTCCAGCCCCAGTCATTGCAGGGATCCCCCAGAGGTCATCTAGTCCAGCCCCAGTCATTGTAAGGTTCCCTAGAGGCCATCTAGTCCAGCCCCATTTATTACAGGGACTCCCCCCCCCCCCGAGGTCATCTAGTCCAGCCCCATTTATTACAGGGACACCCCCCCCCCAGAGGTCATCTAGTCCAGCCCCAGTCATTGCAGGGATCCCCCAGAGGTCATCTAGTCCAGCCCCAGTCATTGCAGGGATCCCCCAGAGGTCATCTAGTCCTGCCCCATTTATTACAGGGACTCCCCCCCCAGAGGTCATCTAGTCCAACCCCATTCATTGCAGGGACTCAGAGAGGTCATCTAGTGCAGCCCCATTCAGTGCAGGGTCCTCCAGAGGCCATCTAGCCCAGCCCCATTCATTGAAGGGACCCCCAGGGGTAATCTAGTCTAACCCCATTTATTGTAATGTCCCTCAGAGGTCATCTAGTCCAACCTCATTCATTGAAGGGACCCCCAGGAGGAATGTAGTCCAGCCCCATTCATTTGCAGGGTCTCCTATACTCATCAAGTCCAGCCCCATTCATTGCAAGGTTCCCCAGAGGTCACCTAGTCCAACCTCATTCATTGCAGGGTCCCTGAGCGGTCATCTAGTCCAACCTCATTCCTTCCAGGGTCTCCCAGAGGTCATCTAGTTCAACCCTATTTGATGAAGGGTCCCCCCAGAGGTCATCTAGTCCAACCTCATTCCTTCCATGGTCCCCCAGAGGTCATCTAGTCCAACCTCATTCATTGCAGGGTCCCTCAGAGGTCATCTAGTCCAGCCCCATTCAGTGCAGGGTCCCTCAGGAGTCAAATCTAGTCCAACCTCATTTCTTGCAGGGTCCCCCAGAGGTCATCTAGTCCAACCTTATTTGGTGAAGGGTCCCCCAGAGGTCATCGAGTCCAGCCCCAGTCATTGTAAGGTTCCCTGGACACCATCTAATCTAGCCCCATTCATTGCAGGGTCCCTCAGAGGCCATCTAGTCCAACCTCATTCAGTGCAGGGACCCCCAGAGGTCATCTAGTCCAACTCCATTCAGTGTAGGGACCCCGAGCGGTCATCTAATCCAGACCCATTCATTGCAGTGATCCCCAGAGACCATCTAGTCCAGCCCCATTTGTTGCAGGGTCCCCCCCCCCAGAGGCCATCTAGTCCAACCCCATTCATTGCAGGGACCCCAGAGGCCATCTAGTCCAGCCCATTTATTGTAATGTCCCTCAGAGGTAAGCTAGTCCATCCCCAACCATTGCAGTATGCCCCCAGAGGTCATCTAGTCCAATCTCATTCCTTGCAGGGTCCCCGAACAGTCATCTAGTCCATCCCCAACCATTGCAGGGTCCTCCAGAGGGCATCTAGTCCAATCTCATTCCTTGCAGGGTCCCCGAACAGTCATCTAGTCCAGCCCCATTCATTGCAGGGTCCCCCAGAGGTCATCTAGTCCAACCTCATTCCTTGCAGAGTCCCCCAGAGGTCATCTAGTTCAACCCTATTTGGTGAAGGGTCCCCCAGGGGCAATCTAGTCCAACCCCATTTATTGTAATGTTCCTCAGAGGTCATCTAGTCCAACCCCATTCAGTGCAGGGTCCCCCAGAGGTCATCTACTCCAACCTTATTTGGTGAAGGGTCCCCCAGAGGTTATCTAGTCCAATCCCATTCATTGCAGGGACCCCCAGAGGCCATCTAATCCAACCCAAATCATTGTAAGGTTCCCTAGACACCATCTACTCCAGCCCCATTCATTGCAAGGACTCCCAGAGGCCATCTAGTCAAGCCCTAAATATTAAAATATTAAATGCCATTATATTATATTGTATTATATATTTAAGTATTATATATACTTAAATTAAATAATTGAAAATATAAAATAAAATAGGTTAGAATATTTAATAAATCATATACATATATATACATATATACATATATGCATATACATATATATATATATATATGATTTATTATATATTCTATCCTATTTTATTTTATATTTTGAATTATGTCATTGAAACCTTGAATCATGATGTTAAATAGGAATAATATTTTCGGGGTGGGTTTGGATGCCCTCGCGGGGCCCCTTTCCCCTTGTAGGCAGGCAGGGGAGGGAGGGCCTTGCCCAGGCCGAGGATGAGTCAGAAGGGGAGGGCTTGGCTCCAGGCGAGTCCCGTTGAAAAACCCCGCCCTGGCCCGGCTCCCCTTCGCTCTCTCTCGGATCCGCTTCTGCTGCTGCTGCTGCTCTTCCTCCTGCTCCTCCGGCTGGGTGAGTGAATGGTCCCCCCTTTACCCTTAATCCGGAGTCACTCCGGATTCAAGACCCCCCAGCCCTCCCTCTGCTTCCCTGCAAGAACTCGCACCCCCTTCCCCTTCTCCCTCCCGACTCTCAGGGCGGGGCTTGCGTCTACACTCTCCTTAATCCGGAGTCACTCCCGATTCAGCCCCTCTCTCCAAACCCAAAGGTATTGTCCTGTATTATTATTTTTATTGGTCCTTAAACAGCCTGCATTCCATTCGTTTGGGGACGATTTCCAACCTTGAATCCGGAGTCACTCTGAATTGGGACCGGATTGCGTCTACACGCTCCTCAATCCGGTGTCACTCCCGATTCAGCCCTTCTGCTTCCCCACAAGAAGTCGGACCCGCGGGCAGCACCCCTTCCCCTTCTCCCTCCCGACTCCCAGGGCGGGGTTTGCGTCTACACTCTCCTTAATCCGGAGTCACTCCCGATTCAGCACCTCTCTCCAAACCCAAAGGTTCTTTCCTGTATTATTATTTTTATTGGTCCTTAAACAGCCTCCATTCCATTCGTTTGGGGACGATTTCCAACCTTGAATCCGGAGTCACTCTGAATTGGGACCGGATTGCGTCTACACGCTCCTCAATCCGGAGTCACTCCCGATTCTGCTTCCCTGCAAGAAGTCGCACCCTTCTTGCAGGGCAGCAACCCTTCCCCTTTTCCCTCCCCACAGTCAGGGCGGGGTTTCCGTCTACACGCTCCTTAATCCGGAGTCACTCCCGATTTAGCCCCTCTTTCCAAACCCAAGGGCTCTTTCATGTATTATTATTATTATTATTAATTGTTATTATTAATTGTTATTATTAATTGTTATTTAAAATGCCTGCATTCCAGTCGTTTGGGGGAGATTTCCAACCTTGAATCCGGAGTCACTCCGAATTGGGACCGGATTGCGTCTACACGCCCCTTAATCCGGAGTCACTCCCGATTCAGCACCTCTCCAAACCCAAAGACTCTTTCATTATATCATCGTTTGGGGAGATTTCAAACCTTGAATCCGGAGTCACTCCGAATTGGGACCGGATTGCGTCTACACGCCCCTTAATCCGGAGTCACTCCCGATTCAGCCCCTCTCCAAACCCAAAGGCTCTTTCATTATATCATCGTTTGGGGAGATTTCCAACTTTGAATCCGGAGTCACTCCGAATTGGGACCGGATTGCGTCTACACGCTCCTCAATCCGGAGTCACTCCCGATTCAGCCCCTCTCTCCAAACCCAAAGGCTCTTTCATTATATCATCGTTTGGAGAGATTTCCAACCTTGAATCCGGAGTCCCTTCGAATTGGAACCGGATTATATGAGTCTACACTGCACACATGTACAAATTGAAGGGGACCCCAATAGGGAATCCCAATATTAATCCTGAGCAGTTCTTGGGGAAGTTACCTAGACCTTTTCTACACTGCCATATAAAAGACAGATTGCCTTGAACCGGATTATATGAGTCTACACTGCACACAAACACATACTAATTAATTAAAGGGAACCCCAATAGGGAATCCCTATATTAATCCTGACCAGTTCTTGGGGAAGTTACCTAGGCCCCATCTACACTGCCGTACAAAAGACGGTTTGCCCTGAACCGGATTATATGAGTCCATACAGCCATATAATCCAGTTCAACGCAAGTTTAATCCGGATTGTATATGGAAGTGTAGGAAAAAAAAGTGGGGAGTCTACCTAAAAGTTGTATGGGAGGAAAAGGGTGTGTCTGATCTATCTGCACCGCTTGGGGCGTTTTGGAATTTCTAATCCGGAGTCACTCCCGATTCACCTCCTCTCTCCAAACCCAAAGGCTCTTTCCTGTATTATTATTGTTGATATTGTGATTATTGTTATTGCTATTTAAACAGCCTGCATTCCATTCTTTTGTGGAGATTTCCAGCCCTGAATCCGGAGTCACTCCGGATCTGAACCGGATTAAGGGAATCCCGATATTAACCCTGACCAGTTCTTGCACTCCATCTACACTGGCATATAAAAGACAGATTGCCCTGAACCGGATTATATGAGTCAACAATGACACATAATCCGGTTCAAATAAAATTTGATCCGGATTATATATGGAAGTGTAGGAAAAAAGGTGGGGAGTCTATCTAAAAGTTATATGGGAGGAAAAGGGTGTGTCTCATCTATCTATCACCGCTTGGGGCGTTTTGAGTTTCTAATCCGGAGTCACTCCGGATTCAGCCCTTCTTCAATCCGGAGTCACACCGGATTCAGCCCCCTTCTTTGATTTATTTTTTAAACCCAGTTTGAATTCAAATAAAAAAAGGAGACAGAGGAGCTGGATCCAAAGTCACTCCGGATTAAAGTGGCCCTGAAATCAAATTTAATCCGGATTGTATATGGAAGTGTAGAAAAAAAAAGGTGGGGAGTCTATCTAAAAGATATATGGGAGGAAAAGGGTGTGTCTGATCTATCTATCTGCACCGCTTGGGGCGTTTTGAGTTTCTAATCCGGAGTCACTCCGGATTCAGCCCTTCTTCAATCCGGAGTCACACCGGATTCAGCCCCCCTCTTTGATTTATTTTTTAAAACCAGTTTTTGCATTCAAATAAAAAAAAAAGGCAGAGAGAGAGGAGCTGAATCTGGAGTCACTCCGGATTAAAGTGGGCCTGAATCCGGAGTGACTCCGGATTAGAAACTCAAAACAGATAAATAGATGGATAGACCCACCCTTTTCATAAATTTTAGGGAGACTTACCTCCAACATTTTCTTCACCTCTAAATAAAATCCGGATTATTTGCTTTGAACTGGATTATGTGGCAGTGTGGACTCATATAATCCGGTTCAGGTCAATCTGGATTTTATATGGTTAGTGTAGATGGGGGCCTAGGTAACTTCAGGATTAATATAGGGATTCCCTATTGGGGTTGCCTTCGATTTGTATGTGTGTGTGTACATGTGTGTGTTTGTGTGATCCTGTCAGAAACTTAATGAGATCTCTCTTGGAAAACTCTTGCAAAATGTGCTATGAGTTTTTGCAATTCATGTTTTGTGCTCTCAATTTGTATGTGTGTGTACATGTGTGTGTTTGTGTGATCCTGTCAGAAACTTAATGAGATCTCTCTTGGAAAACTCTTGCAAAATGTGCTATGAGTTTTTGCAATTCATGTTTTGTGTTCTCAATTTGTATGTGTGTGTACATGTGTGTGTTTGTGTGATCCTGTCAGAAACTTAATGAGATCTCTCTTGGAAAACTCTTGCAAAATGTGCTATGAGTTTTTGCAATTCATGTTTTGTGTTCTCAATTTGTATGTGTGTGTACATGTGTGTGTTTGTGTGATCCTGTCAGAAACTTAATGAGATCTCTCTTGGAAAACTCTTGCAAAATGTGCTATGAGGTTTTGCAATTCATGTTTTATGCTCTCAATTTGTATGTGTGTGTACATGTGTGTGTTTGTGTGATCCTGTCAGAAACTTAATGAGATCTCTCTTGGAAAACTCTTGCAAAATGTGCTATGAGTTTTTGCAATTCATGTTTTGTGTTCTCAATTTGTATGTGTGTGTACATGTGTGTGTTTGTGTGATCCTGTCAGAAACTTAATGAGATCTCTCTTGGAAAACTCTTGCAAAATGTGCTATGAGTTTTTGCAATTCATGTTTTGTGTTCTCAATTTGTATGTGTGTGTACATGTGTGTGTTTGTGTGAGCCTGTCAGAAACTTAATGAGATCTCTCTTGGAAAACTCTTGCAAAATGTGCTATGAGTTTTTGCAATTCATGTTTTGTGTTCTCAATTTGTATGTGTGTGTACATGTGTGTGTTTGTGTGATCCTGTCAGAAACTTAATGAGATCTCTCTTGGAAAACTCTTGCAAAATGTGCTGTGAGGTTTTGCAATTCATGTTTTGTGATAGAATAGTGAAAAATAATAAAAATATGTAAATTTAATTGTGATTTAAAAAAATAAAATATTCCAAAATATAACCTACACTACTGGGGTGGGTGAGTTGCAAAGAAAAACCACAAAAGCCCCTTACTGAGTTGTCTTATGGCAGCAAAATAATAATAATAATAATAATAATAATAATAATAATGTGCAAAGGTGCATAGGATTCAATGGGGAAAAGGAGCCTTGTTGTCTGCAGTGCTTTTGGGTGTGGCAACTAAGCAAAGAGACTGTTGCCTTCTGGACTTCCCTTTATCTCTCTGTATTGCAAGAAGAAGAAAGGAACTGGATTTTCAAGTCAATTTATGGCAATTTCTTAAGTGTTTTCTTAGGTGGTTTTGCTCATATTGATCTCCCATCCCTGTGTGCCTTATGTGCTTTTGGGTTGCTTCTTGGTGACCCCATGGAAATTTATTTGTATTTATTTATTATTTATATTTATTTTATTTATATATTATATTTATTTTATTTTATTTATTTATTATTTATATTTACTTTATTTATATTTACTTATTTATTATTTATATTTATGTTATTTGTGTTTATTTATTATTTATTATTTATATTTATTTTATTTCTATTTATTTATTATTTATGTTTATTTTATTTTTATTTATCATTTATGTTTATTTTATTTGTATTTATTTATTTATTATTTTATTTTTATTTATTTGTTATTCATATTTATTTTATTTCTATTTATTTATTATTTATATTTATTTTATTTGTATTTATTTATCATTTATATTTATTTTATTTCTATTTATTTATTATTTATTATTTATATTTATTTTACTTGTATGTATTATTATTTATGTTTATTTTATTTTATTTGTATTTATTTATTATTTATTTTTATTTTATTTCTATTTATTTATTATTTCTATATTTATTATTTATATTTATTTTATATTTATTTATTATTTATATTTATTTTATATTTATTTATTATTTCTATTTATTTATTATTTCTATTTATTTTATTTGTATTTATGTATTATTTATATTTATTTTAATTTGTATTTATCTTTTATTTATTTTATTCCATTTTATCTACTTACCTCGTAGATTCCAGGGTTTTACAAGGTCCTTTGCCTTCTCTGTCAAACTACAACTCCCATTATTCCACAGCATTGAGCCTTAGCAATCTAAGTGGTGAAAAACCACATTCATTCTACAATGTAGAGGCACCATTGGGCATCATGCAACTACAACTCCCATTATTCCACAGCATTGCACCTTAGCAATCCAAGTATCATGAAACTGCAACTCCCATTATTCACCAGTACTGAGCCTTAGCAATCCAAATGGTGCAAAACCATATTTATTCTATAGTGTAGATGCACCATTGGGCATCATGCAACTACAACTCCCATTATTCCACAGCATTGCGCCTTAGCAATCCAAATGGTGCAAAACCGCATTCTTTCTACAGTGTAGATGCACCATTGGGCATCATGCAACTACAGCTTCCATTATCCCATAGCATTTTTCTACAATGTAGACGCACCATTGGACATCATGCAACTACAACTCCCATTATTCCACAGCATTGAGCCTTAGCAATCCAAGTGGTGCAAAATCACATTCGTTAGACAGTGTAGAGGCCCCTTATCTCTTTCTCCATGTGCCTGATGTGGGGTCAGCCAGGGTGGGGCCAGCCGAAACGTGGCGGCGCATGGTTTTGCAACATGGGGTGGCGCATGCTTTGCTCCCTTAGCAGCTTCCTTCCTCTTGGTGCCCCTGGGTGTTGCAACGCAGCCTTGGCAATAAATCCAACGTTCAAGAACCGTTGGGCGTGTGTGAGAGTGTTCCTTGAGCATCGGTGTCTGGCACGGAAGCGCACGCTGCAGATGGAAGCGCACCGATGATTAATGCCACATTAATTCTCTCCCACCCCCCTTTTTTGGGCCTGGGTTTTACCACTCATCCCAGCCTGTGGTTTCCGTGCCAAGCCTGGGTGTGTCTCTTTTCTTCTTCTTTCTTCTTCATGTGCAAAGAGCCAGCCACACCCTGCATGCTTTGGGGGGGGGGGGGGGCATGTCTGGAGTTTGGCTCCTTGCGCACTGAGTCACAACTCATTCCCTTTTCCTCTCTTCCTTCCCTCTCTTCCTCCCCTTCTCTTGTTTTTCCCCACCTCTTCCTTTCTCTATTCTTTCCCTCTGTTTCCCCTTCTTTTTCCTTCTTTCGCTTTCTTTTCATCTCTGTCTCTTTCCTTTCCTCCTCTTCTACCTGTCTGTATGTCATTCTTTCCATCTCTCTCTCTCTTCTGTTTCTTCTTTCTCTTTCTTTCCTTCTGTCTGTATGACTTCCGTTCTTTATCCTCTCTCTTTCTTTCTTTCTCTCTTCCACTCTTTCCTTCTTTCTCTCTCTTCTTTCTTTCTTTCTTTCTTTCCTTTCTTTCTTTCCTTTCTTTCTCTTTCTCTTTTCAATTCTCTCTTTCTTCCACTCTTTCCTTCCTTCTCTCTCTTCTGTCTGTCTGTCTTTCTTTCTTTCTTTCTTTCTTTCTTTCTTTCCTTTCTTTCTTTCTCTTTCTCTTTTCAATTCTCTCTTTCTTCCACTCTTTCCTTCTTTCTCTCTCTTCTTTCTTTCTTTCTTTCTTTCTTTCCTTTCTTTCTCTTTCTCTTTCCAATTCTCTCTTTCTTCCACTCTTTCCTTCTTTCTCTCTCTTCTTTCTTTCTTTCTTTCTTTCTTTCTTTCTTTCTTTCTTTCTTTCTTTCCTTCCTTCCTTCCTTTCTTTCTCTTTCTCTTTTCAATTCTCTCTTTCTTCCACTCTTTCCTTCCTTCTCTCTCTTCTGTCTGTCTTTCTTTCTTTCTTTCTCTCTTTCTCTATCTTTCTCTTGAATTCTCTCTTCTTCCACTCTTCCCTTCCTCCCCTTCCTTTTGTTTTTCTGTCTGTCTGTCTTTCTTTTTCTCTCTTCCACTCTTTCCTTCTTTCTCTCTCTTCTGTCTGTCTTTCTTTCTTTCTTTCTTTCTTTCTTTCTCTCTTCCACTCTTTCCTTCTTTCTCTCCCTTCTGTCTGTCTTTCTTTCTTTCTTTCTTTCTTTCTTTTCATTCTTTCTTTCTCTATCTTTCTCTTTTCAATTCTCTCTTCTTCCACTCTTCCCTTCCTTCTGTTTTTCTGTCTTTCTGTCTGTCTGTCTTTCTTTTTCTCTCTTCCACTCTTTCCTTCTTCCTCTCTCTTCTGTCTGTCTGTCTTTCTTTCTTTATCTTTCTCTTACTTTCTCTTTTCATTTCCCTCTTTCTTCCACTCTTTCCTTCCTTCTTTCTTTCTTTCTTTCTTTCTTTCTCTCTTCCACTCTTTCCTTCTTTCTCTCCCTTCTGTCTTTCTTTCTTTCTTTCTTTTCATTCTTTCTTTCTCTATCTTTCTCTTTTCAATTCTCTCTTTCTTCCACTCTTTCCTTTCTTCTCTCTCTTCTGTCTTTCTTTCTTTCTTTCTTTCTCTCTCTCTCTTCTGTCTTTCTTTTTTTCTTTTCATTCTTTCTTTCTCTATCTTTCTCTTTTCATTTCTCTCTTTCTTCCACTCTTTCTTTCTTCCTTCCTTCCTTCCACTCTTTCCTTCTTTCTCTCTCTTCTGCATTTCTTTCTTTTCTTTCTTTCTCTTTCTCTATCTTTCTCTTTTCAATTCTCTTTTCACTCTTTCCTTCTTTCTCTCTCTTCTGCTTTTCTCTCTCTCTCTTCATTTATCTCTTTCTTCCACTCTTTATTTCTTTCTTTCTCTCTCTTCTGCCGTTCTTTCTTTCTTTCTCTTTCTCTTTTCATTTTTCTCTTTCTTCCACTCTTTCCTTCTTTCTCTGTCTTCTGTCTGTCTGTCTTTATCTCTCACTCTCTCTTCTGCCTCTTTATTTCTGCTTCTCCTTTCTCTCTTCTCATGTATCTCTTTCTTCTACTCTCTTTTCTGTCTCTTCTCCTTCTTCCTCTCCCTCTCTCTCTCCAGGGCTGTGGCCTTCTTGATTTTAGTGGACTGCAAATCCCAGCATGCCTTATGTCTGCTGGGAGGCGTAGTCCCTTCCACATCTGGAAGCCTGCGCCTCCTCCTTGCGCAATGCTCTAACCAAACCCGACAGCATTGCCAAAGTGCATTAAATAATCAAAAGGAGGGAACGGCTGCCAAGTCTTTTTCTCCTGCTTTCAAACTTAATTAAATTCTGCTGCTGGAGAAAGAGGAGGAGGGGTTGGGGTTGATTTTGTCATTTGGGAGTTGTAGTTGCTGGGATTTATAGTTCGCCTACAATCAAAGAGCATTCTGAACTCCACCAACAATGGAATTGAACCAAACTTGGCACACAGAACGCCAGTTCAAAGTACTGGGAAGGTTTGGTAGGTGTCGATCTTGACTTTGGGAGTTGTAGTTTACCTATATCCAGGGACCACTGTGGATGCAAACAATGATAGATCTGGACCAAACTTGGCAGGGATACTCAATATGCCCAAATGTGAACACTACTTGAATTTGGAAAAAATAGACCTTGGGAGCTATAGTTGCTGGGATTTATAGTTCACCTACAATCAAAGAGCATTCTGAACTCTACCAATAATGGAATTGAACCAAACTTGGCACACAGTTCTCCCATGACCAACAGAAAATACTGGAAAGGTTTGGTGGGCATTGACCTTGACTTTGGGAGTTGTAGTTCACCTACATCCAGAGAACACTGTGGACGCAAACAATGATAGATCTGGATCAAACTTGGCAGGGATACTCAATATGCCCAAATGTGAACACTACTTGAGTTTGGGGAAAATAGACCTTGACATTTGGGAGTTGTAGTTGCTGGGATTTATAGTTCACCTACAATCAAAGAGCACTCTGAACTCCACCAATGATGGAATTGAACCAAACTTGGCGCATTACCAACAAGGCCAACAAGTACCCAATATGCCCAAATGTGAACACTGGTGGAGTTTGGGGAAAATAAACCTTGACATTTGGGAGTTGTAGTTGCTGGGATTTATAGTTCACCTACAGTCAAAGAGCACTCTAAACCCAACCCACAATGGATGTGCACCAAACGTAGCACACTACCAACAAGGCCAACGAGTACCCAATATGTCCTGTGAACACTACTTGAGTTTGGAGAAAATAGACCTTGATATTTGGGAGCTGTAGTTGCTGGGATTTATAATTCACCTACAATCAAAGAGCATTCTGAACTCCACCAATGATGGAATTGAACCAAACGTGGCACACAGAACTCCAGTTCAAAATACTGGAAAGGTCTGGTAGGCGTTGACCTTGTGTTTGGGAGTTGTAGTTCACCTATATCCAGAGAATGCTGTGGATGCAAACAATGATAGATCTGGACCAAACTTGACACGAATCCTCAATATGCCCAAATGTGAACACTACTTGAGTTTGGGGAAAATAGACCTTGACATTTGGGAGTTGTCGTTGCTGGGATTTATAGTTCACCTACAATCAAAGAGCATTCTGAACTCCACTAATGATGGAATTGAACCAAACTTGGGTACCCAGATTTCCTGGGTTATTTGGAAAAGTCAGTTTTCTATTTGTACAAAATGCATAAGCTTGTGGGTGAACTACAACTCCCATCATGCCAGGTTCACCGTGAAAAATGCCATCAGTACTTAAACTTTGTTATGTTGGCCAAGTTTGCTCTGATTGCATCATTAGAGGGGTTCAGTGTGCTCTCTGACTGCAGGGTAAACTACAACTCCCACTATGGTGAGCCAGTCCCCGCCAACCCCCTCCAGTAGGTTGAGTTAGTCATGGGGGTTCTGTGTGCCAAGTTTGGCCCAGGTCCATCATCAGTGGTCCATTCTCTTATTGTGGGTGAACTACAACTCCCAGAAAGGAAGGTCAGTTCCCCCCAAACCCCTCCAGTAATCAATTTTTGGCATATCAGTTTTGTGTGCCAAGTGTGGTTGGTGTTTGGGTTCACAATGCTCTCTGGATGTAGGTGAACTACAATTCCCTCAAATCAAGATGAATTTCCCCCAAAGACCTCCAGTATTTTTTGCTGGTCATGGGGGCTTCGTGTGCCAAGTTTGGTCCAATTCCATCTTTGGTGGAGTTCAGAGTGCTCATTGATTACAGGTGAACTATAACTCCCAGTACCTACAACTCCTACAACTCCAAAATGTCCAGGCCAATTCCCCTCAAAACCCACCAGTATTCAAACTTGGGCATATCAGGTATGCATGCCAAGTTTGGTCCAGATCTATCATTGTTTGGATTCCTTGTTTGGATGTAGGTGAACTACAACTCCCATAAATCCCTGCAAAGACCTCCAGTATTTATTTTTTTTTTGGTTGGGCATGAGGGGTTCTATGTGCCAAGTTAGTTCCAAGTCCATCGTTGGTGGGGTTCAGAGTGCTCATTGATTACAGGTGAACTATAAATCCCAATACCTACCATCCCAGTCCAGATCCATCATTGTTTGCATTCCTTGTTTGGATGTAGGTGAACTAAAAACTCCCATAAATCCCTGCAAAGACCTCCAGTATTTTTTTTTCTTGGTCATAGTCTTGGTCTGTGTGCCAAGTTAGTTCCAAGTCCATCGTTGGTGAGGTTCCGAGTGATCTGAGATTGCAGGTGAACTATAAATCCCAGTACCTACAACTCCAAAATGTCCTGACCAATTCTCTTCAAAATCCACCAGTATTCAAATTTGAGCATATCAGGTATGCATGCCAAGTTTGGTCCAGATCTATCATTGTTTGGATTTCTTGTTTGGATGTAGGTGAACTACAACTCCCATAAATCCCTGCAAAGACCTCCAGTATTTATTTATTTTTTTGGTTGGGCATGAGGGGTTTTATGTTCCAAGTTAGTTGCAAGTCCATCATTGGTGGGGTTCAGAGTGCTCGTTGATTACAGGTGAACTATAAATCCCAGTACCTACAATCCCAGTCCAGATCCATCATTGTTTGCATTCCTTGTTTGGATGTAGGTGAACTAAAAACTCCCATAAATCCCTGCAAAGACCTCCAGTATTTTTTTTTCTTGGTCATGGTCTTGGTCTGTGTGCCAAGTTAGTTCCAAGTCCATCGTTGGTGAGGTTCAGAGTGATCTGAGATTGCAGGTGAACTATAAATCCCAGTACCCACAACTCCAAAATAACCTGACCAATTCTCTTCAAAATCCACCAGTATTCAAATTTGAGCATATCAGGTATGCATACCAAGTTTGGTCCAGATCTATCATTGTTTGGATTCCTTGTTTGGATGTAGGTGAACTACAACTCCTATAAATCCCTGCAAAGACATCCAATATATTTTTTTCTTGGTCATGGGGGTGGTTGTATGTGCCAAGTTAGTTCCAAGTCCATCGTTGGTGGGGTTCAGAGTGATCTGAGATGCCAAAGTACCGTTTGTAGCATCCTTCTGTCATTGGTTTGCCTTCTTCTCCACCCGCAACCCCTCCAGGTGTGTCTAGATCTGCTGGATGGGGATGCTGGGATGCGTAGTCCACCTGGAACACATTGGAAAGCGAGGAGGTTTTGGGATGAGAGTACCTATGTGGGGGGACTGCCTGTAACTGGCACTTTGTGGTGGAGGAATTTGGGAAGGTCCTTCAGTTCTTGCGTCACCTCCAGGAATGGAATGGATCCATCCAAATTCCTCGGAATCGCACCCTTCTGATGATATTTAGATAGTGTGAGGTCGGAATGAGAAGTGGAGAGGAATGGATGCCTTTGCTTGCTTTTTTTCCACCAGATTTCTCTTGTTTTCCAGCATGGGTTTTTCCTAAGCCAGCCTTGCAAAACCAGAATCTCAAGTTACTAGACCTCAAGGACTTCCCTTTCCTTCTTGTTTACTTCCTTTAGGGCTTTTAGACCTTTTAGGGCTATGATTGGATCATTTTATCCCAATGGATGCAAATACTCTAACGATCTTGGAGCTAAGCAGGGCCAGCCTTGGTTTGTTTTTGGATGGGAGACCATTTCCGAGGATGGGAGACCATTTCCTATGCATCAGTAGGAGCATAGTGCCTAGATCTAGGGAAGTCATGCTCCCCATGCTCTATTCTGCCTTGGTTAGACAATAATACTAATAATAATAGAGAGATGGGCCAAAACTAACAAAATGAAGTTCAACAGGGACAAATGCAAGAGACTCCACTTAGGCAGAAAAAACGAAATGCAAAGAGACAGAATGGGGGACATTGATGCCTGGCTCCAGAGCAATACGTGTGAAAAGGGTCTTGGAGTCCTCGTGAATAACAAGTTAAACATGAGCCAGGAATGTGATGTGGCGGCAAAAAAAGCCAATGGGATTTTGGCCTGCATCAAGAGGAGCCTAGTGTCTAGATCTAGGGAAGTCATGCTCCCCATGCTCTATTCTGCCTTGGTTAGACCACACCTGGAATATTGTGTCCAATTCTGGGCACCACAATTCAAGAGAGATATTGACAAGCTGGAATGTGTCCAGAGGAGGGCGACTAAAATGATCAAGGGTCTGGAGAACAAGCCCTATGAGGAGCGGCTTAAGGAGCTGGGCATGTTTAGCCTGAGGAAGAGAAGGCTGAGAGGAGATATGATAGCCATATATAAGAATATGAGAGGAAGTCATAGGGAGGAGGAAGCAAGCTTCCTTTCTGCTTCCATGAAGACTAGGATGCAATGGAACAATGGCTTCAAACTACAAGAGAGGAGATTCCATCTGAACATGAGGAAGAACTTCCTGACTGTGAGAGCCGTTCAGCCATTCAGAGGAGGAGACATGCACAAGAAGTGGAAAAGGGGAGAAATCACCAAAGAAGAATTCAAACAAATAGCCAACACCTGTAGGGAAAAGGTCCGCAAGGCTAAAGCATAAAACGATTAGGACAAGGAACAATGGCTTCAAACTACAAGAAAGGAGATTCTGTCTGAACATGAAGAAGAACTTCCTGACTGTGAGAGCCGATCAGCAGTGGAACTCTCCGCCACGGAGTGTGGTGGAAGCTCCTTCTTTGGAAGCTTTTAAACAGAGGGTGGGTGGCCATCTGTCAGGGGTGATTTGAATGCAATATTCCTGCTTCTTGGCAGAATGGGGTTGGACTGGATGGCCCATGAGGTCTCTTCCAACTCTAGGATTCTATGATTCTAATTCGTCTGCAGGAGAAGAGAGATAAGAAATCTTTATCTGGCTGTAAGGGTTAGAGAAATGCTTTCCTTTCAATTCTGTGGTCAAGAAAAGCTTTATATTGGCACAAGGGAAAGAGTTAGCTCAGTCTTGTCCACATTGGAATTTTGTGACAGTCTTGTTTCCAAGTGTTCCTAGTTTCATGTTCCAAGTTTTGCTAGTCTCCTGACCTTTGTATTGGATTTCCCTGCTGCCTTGTTCCATGGATTTTGTACCCTTAGATCTTACGTTTGACCTTTGTGCCTTGAAGATCATGAAATATCTTTTAATCTTAGCTTGTCAATATCTCTCTTGAATTGTGGTGCCCAGAATTGGACACAATATTCCAGGTGTGATCTAACCAAAGTGGAATAGAGCATGGGGAGCAGGACTTCCCTAGATCTAGAGACACTATGCTCCTCTTGATGCAGGCCAAAATCCCATTGGCTTTTTTTGCCGCCACATCACATTCCTGGCTCATGTTTAACTTGTTGTCCACAAGGACCCCAAGATCTTTTTCACACCTACTGCTCTCGAGCCAGGCCTCCTCGTCCCCCATTCTGTCTCTTTATTTTCGTTTTTCCTGCCTGAGTGGAGTATCTTGCATTTGTCCCTGTTGAACTTCATTTTGTTAGTTTTGGCCATTCATCTCTCTAATCTGTCAAGATCGTTTTGAATTCTGCTCCTGTCCTCTGGAGTATTGGCTCTCCCTCCCAATTTGGTGTCGTCTGCAAACTTGATGATCATGCCTTCTAGCCCTTCATCTAAGCCCTTGAAGGAGCTGGGGGTGGTGACGGCTCTGGCATGGGCTGGTCCATGATGTCACGAAGAGTCGGAGATGACTGAACGAATGAACAACAACAACAACATTGACAAGCTGGAATGTGTCCAGACGAGGGCGACTCAAAGGATCAAGGGTTTGGAGAACAAGCCCTATGAGGAGCGGCTTAAGGAGCTGGGCATGTTTAGCCTGAAGAAGAGACGGCTGAAAGGAGATATGATAGCCATGTATAAATATGTGAGAGGAAGCCACAGGGAGGAGGGAGCAAGCTTGTTTTCTGCTTCCCTGGAGACTAGGACGTGAAACAATGGCTTCAAACTACAAGAGAGGAGATTCCACCTGAACATGAGGAAGAACTTCCTGACTGTGAGAGCCGTTCAGCCATTCAGAGGAGGAGACATGCACAAGAAGTGGAAAAGGGGAGAAATCACCAAAGAAGAATTCAAACAAATAGCCAACACCTGTAGGGAAAAGGTCTGCAAGGCTAAAGCACAAAATGATTAGGACAAGGAAAAATGGCTTCAAACTACAAGAGAGGAGATTCCATCTGAACATGAGGAAGAACTTCCTGACTGTGAGAGCCGTTCAGCAGTGGAACTCTCTGCCCCGGAGTGTGGTGGAGGCTCCTTCTTTGGAAGCTTTGAAACAGAGTCTGGATGGCCATCTGTCAGGGGTGATTTGAATGCAATATTCCTGCTTCTTGGCAGAATGGGGTTGGACTGGATGGCCCAGGAGATCTCTTCCAACTCTATGATCCTCAGAAGACAGTTGTTTCTCAGAGAAAGACTGTTGAGGGCCTCTCCCAGGAATGTGGCCTTGTGAATTGCAGGAGAAACACTCCGAGGTGGGCTTCTCCCTTGGGCTTAACTCAGGCCCAGGAAGACCCTCATCCCCATTGACAACAGGCCCAGGCCCAGACAAACTTCAACCCCATTCCCATCATGAACATCCGACACAGCCACAGGCTAAACTTTGGTTAGGAAACCTCCATCACTCTTGTTCAAAACATGTTTTCGATGCCACTCCCCGAAACCTGGCATGCCTTTCCAATGTCTGGAAATGTTTACATGTCCGTGGCTTTGTGTTTATAGCAACATGATTCCAACTCGTATCTCTCTGCTCCAATCTATGGATTCCTGGAATGCATAGTTTTGGAGTTGGAAAAATCCTTGACAGAGAGTATACTCCAAACTGTACATCCCAGGTTTGCATAGAATGAAGCCGTGAAGCATGCAAGATGGTGTCAAATTGCTTACCAAACTAGACATCCCAAGGTTTCCTAAAGACAAGTAGTATCAAACTGCTCAGCAAACTGTGCATCCCAGGATTGCATAGGGTGAAACATGATGTGCAAAATGCTTACCGAACTATATATCTCAGGATTGCATAGGGTGAAACCATGACATACAGAATGCTTACCAAACTATGTATCCCAGGTGTGCATAGGGTGAAACCATGGTATGCAAAGTGCTTACCAAACTATATATCCCAGGTTTGCATGGAAGGAAATCCTAGATATGCTGAGTATTATCAAGCTGCTCAGCAAACTGCACATCCCAGGATTGCATAAGGTGAAAACATGGCATGCAAACTATATACCAAACTATATATCCCAAGACTGCATAGTGTGAAACCATGGCATGTAAACTATCTAGCAAACTATATATCCCAGAATTACATAGGGTGAAATCATGGCATGCAAACTATATACCAAACTATATATCCTGGGATTGAATAAGATGAAACTATGGCATGCAAACTATATACCAAACTATATATCCCAGGATCGCATAGGGTGAAACCATGGCATGTAAACTGTATACCAAACTATATATCCCAGAATTACATAGGGTGAAACATGACATGTAAAATGCTTACCAAACTATATATCTCAGTATTGCATAGGGTGAAACCATGGCATGCAAACTATATACCAAACTAAATATCCCAGGATTGCATAGCATGAAACCATGGTATGCCAAGTGCTTACCAAAACTATATATCCCAGGTTGGCATTGGAGGGGGGGGGGGAATCCAACATATGCCAAGTGGTATCAAGCTGTGACCGTCAAAGTGCTATGAAACTGGTGTAACTGTCCAATGTGGGCTCACAAATGCTATGTGCATTTTTAGAACCACTTTGAGTGTCATTGTAGGAGAGGAAAGTGAAATATTATTATTATTATTATTATTATTAATATATTATTATAATAATTATTAATATTCATAATTTTATGTCATCTCTTTTTTTTCCCCAGCATCTTTCCAAGATGTCTACTGTCCACGAAATCCTCTCCAAGCTCACCCTCGAGGGAGATGTAAGTACACAATCGTTTGAAAACACCCTGTAAAATACACACATATTAAAACACATTAGCACGGAATAAATATTCGAATGCACCAAGCAAAAGTTAGTATTGCCTTTTCCCTTTTTGCAAAACCCACTCTCCGTAAGGTGTCATTCGTGGGAAATACTTCTTTGGAAGGACGTTGGAATAACAAATTATTTCCACGGTGCCCCCCACCCACCCACCCAACCAACCAACCAATCATTGATATATAGTGTCTGTTCGTCATGGGAGTTCTGTGTGCCATATTTGGTTCAATTCCATCATTGGTGGAGTTCAGAATGCTCTTTGATTGTAGATGAACTATACATCCCAGTAACTACAACTCACATGTGTCAAGGTCTATTTTCCCCTAAGAGCGCCTCAAGAGCGCCCCTGGGCAAAATCAACTGTACCGCGAATGCTTACTTTGCGTATGGGTTGAGCCGCCCCTGCTTTCCCTGAACATGTCGATTTGGACGGTAGGAAAGAGGAATGTACTTGGTGTTTTTTTGGGGAGGGATTGGCCTTTCCCTGCATTTAACTTTTCCACTCTTTGGGTTGTTTTTGGCTTCGGAAAGTGAGCTGATTGTTCTGGAAAATGTGCCTGCGTCGAAGCCAAGGTGGCAAAGGGCCAGGCCTTGCTTTGGCTCACAATTATGGGGTTTTTTTTCCTTTCCCCAAAAAATGTCTTCACGCCTTAGTTTTTCCAAAGACAGGCTCGAAAGATCTGCATTTTGCAGAGCAACCACCTGGATTGAAAGCCAGACCTTGGGGTGTGTCCGCACTGCACAAATAGAGGAGTTCTGTGCCACTTTAAGTGCCGTAGTTCTAATGTTGGAGAGGTAAAAATCCCATCAATATAATAAAAGTTATAATCTATAACTGAAAAGCAGTATAAAAAGCTGTACATTCACAGAGGGCTCAGCAGTGCTGAATAGTAGTAGTAGTAGTAACAACAACAACAACAACAACAACAATAAAGGAAAAGCAGCATTAAAAAACCATACATTCCCAATTGGGCTCAGCACTGTTGCATCAATAATAATAATAATAATAATAATAATAATAATAATAATAATGGGTTGCTGTGAGTTTTCCGGAATGCCTGGCCCTGTTCCAGAAGCATTCTCTTCTGACGTTTCACCCACATCTACAGCAGGCAACCTCAGAGGTTGTGAGGTCTTTTGGAAACTAGGAAAATAGGGCTTATGTATCCATGGATAATGACCAGGGTGGGAGAAAGAATTCTTGTCTGTTGGAGGCAAGTGTGAATGTTGCAATTGGCCACCTTGATTAGCATTGAACGGTCTGGCGGTTTCATAGAATCCTAGAATCAAAAGAGTTGGAAGAGACCTCATGGGCCATCCGGTCCAACCCCATTCTGCCAAGAAGCAGGAATATTGCATTCAAATCACCCCTGACAGATGGCCATCCAGCCTCTGCTTGAAAGCTTCCAAAGAAGGAGCCTCCACCACACTCCGGGGCAGAGAGTTCCACTGCTGAACGGCTCTCACAGTCAGGAAGTTCTTCCTCATGTTCAGATAGAATCTCCTCTCTTGTAGTTTGAAGCCATTGTTCCATTGTGTCCTAGTTTCCAAGGAAGCAGAAAACAAGCTTGCTCCCTCCTCCCTGTGGCTTCCTCTCACATATTTATACATGGCTTTCATATCTCCTCTCAGCCTTCTCTTCTTCAGGCTAAACATGCCCAGCTCCTTTAGCCGCTCCTCATAGGACTTGTTCAAAGCCTGCCTGCTTCCTGCCTGGGGAATCCTTTGTTGGAAGGTGTTTGCTGGCTCTGGTTGTTTTCTCTCTGGAATTACCCTGCTTTTGGGGTGTTGCTCTTTATTTACAGTCATGATTTTAGAGTTTTTTAAAATACTGGTAGCCAGATTTCTTGATTTAAGTCATTGACGTGCTGGCTGATGCCCAAACAGGGGATGAGCTGGAGATTTCTCTGCCTTGGTCCTTTCACTATTGGCTGCTCCTTCCCGGCGGATGTCAGGTGGTGCAATACCGGCTAAGCAGTGTAATTTCTCCAGTGGTGTAGGGCGCAGACACCCCGTGATAATGCGGCATGTCTCATTAAGAGCCACATCCACTGTTTTAGTATGGTGAGATGTGTTCCACATTGGGCATGCGTACTCAGCAGCAGAGTAGTAAAGCGCAAGGGCAGATGTCTTCACTGTGTCTGGTTGTGATCCCCAGGTTGTGCCAGTCAGCTTTCGTATGATATTGTTTCTAGCACCCACTTTTTGCTTGATGTTCAGGCAGTGCTTCTTGTAAGTAAGAGCACGGTCCAGAGTGACTCCCAGGTATTTGGGTGCGCTGCAATGCTCCAGTGGGATTCCTTCCTAGGTCATAATCCTCAGAGGTCGGGATGTTTGTCTGTTCTTAAGGTGAAAAGCACATGTTTGTATTTTAGATGGGTTAGAGATCAGCTGGTTTTCCCTGTAATAGGCAGTAAGAGCACCTAGAGCTTCGGAGAGCTTCTGTTCAACCATCTCAAAGCTCCCTGCTTGTGCGGTGATGGCACGATCATCAGCATAGATGAAACTCTCTGTCCCTTCTGGCAGTGGCTGGTCATTTGTGTAGATGTTGAACATGGATGGAGGAAGCATGCTCCCCTGAGGCAGGCCGTTCTTCTGTTTCCGCCATCTGCTTCTCTGGCCCTGGAACTCAACAAAGAAGCTCCTGTTTTGTAGCAGGTTTCCTATGAGGCGGGTGAGGTGGTCCTCCTTTGTGATATTATACATTTTTCTCAGGAGGAGGCAGCGGTGGTTGACAGTCTCATAGGCTGCTGAGAGGTCTATGAAGACAGCTCCTGTGATCTGCTGCCTTTCAAAGCCATCTTCTCTGTGCTGAGTCAGGTTCAGCACTTGCGATGTGCAGCTTTTGCCTTTCCTGAAGCCAGCTTGTTGTGGGATCAGACAGGGGTCTATTTTTTTCCGTAATTCTATGCAGAATAAGTCTCTCCAGAACTTTGTCGAGGTGGCACAGCAGGGAGATTGGTCTGTAGCTTTTTGGGTCATTGCGGTCTTTGCCTGGCTTCAAGATGGCGATGACTCTTGCTTTGCTCCAGATTTTGGGGATTTGACAGGATGCAGTGCAGTTGTTCATCAGCTCCAGCAGCCAGCGCCTTGCTTTTGGACCAAAGTTCTTTGGTTGAAAGACTTTGGCATTAATGGATTTCTTTATGGGTTTCAGAGGGACATCCACTTCCACAGACAAGCTCCCACTTCCACAAATAGTTACAGCTCCCACTACGCAGGAGACACCAAAGGCCCTTCCTCCAATGACATTGCAGGTTATGGTGAGCACCGTAAACATGTCCAAGAGCCCTGCCAGTGTCCTCCACAAACATCACATTGCCCTCCATCCAAGTGAAGGCTTTCATACAGGCACCATATCATCCTAGATTTTATGGTTCCTCCACCACAGGCATCCCAGTGTTCCTTTCTCTCTCCATTGGTGTGGAATTTGCATGACCCCGCCCACTGCCTCTCCCTTAACCCTTTTCTATTATTTTCTATGGCACACAGCAACTGAACCTACTAGAGACGTTTAGGGAGAATTCACCATGATTTATAGGAGTTGTTGTTTCTGGGATTTATAGTTCAACTTTGTAGAGGTGGCACAACAGGGAGATTGGTCTATAGCTATTTCTCCAATAATTTTCTCCAATAATGTGCTGTGTAATAACAATGGAAAAGCAGCATTAACAGCCCTACGTTCCCAGTGTTGCTGATTTGCAGAAACGGTGGAAAATTCTAATCACTTTATGGGACCCAATTACGGTATTATCGTTTGGTTTTACGATCTCACTGAACAGGAATAGACTTGTGGGACTAAACTTTAAAAATGGAAACCCAGACGACAAATATAATCCTAAAGTAAGAAAGGGACCAGGTGACGGTACGTGCAACGGGATTAGCAGACCCTGTGAAAGGTGGCTTTTTCCTGCCCTCGTTTTCTGCTTAACCGGCTTATGCTAAATAAATATGTTTGTTTTTCCACCGGCTGCTGTTTTTACCCCCTTCGGGGATAGCTCTAAATATAATGCAGACGCACAGGTGTGGGCAGCATTCTTTCCCACAAGGCATATTATACTAGACCACGCTTTCACCAAAACAAAGGGACTACAAGTCCCATCGTCCTGGGATTTTTGGAGATTCGGGGCAAATTGTGTGTTTTAATTGGTAGGACAAAAAAAAGGGGGGGGGGACACCTGAAAGCAGGTCTGCACATTATTATTATTATTATTATTATTATTATTATTATTTTATTATTAACTTTATTTGTACCCCGCTAGCATCAAAGGAGAGCAATGTCCAATCTCGATAAAATAGTAAAGAGTAGAGACATCAGACTGGCAACAAAGATCTGCCTAGTCCAAGCCATGGTCTTCCCTGCAGTCACCTACGGATGTGAGAGCTGGACCTTCGGGAAGGCTGAGCGAAGGAAGAGAGATGCTTTTGAGCTGTGGTGTCGGAGGAAAGTGCTGAGAGCGCCTTGGACTGCGAGAAGATCCAACCAGTCCATCCTCCAGGAAATAAAGCCCGACTAAAGCTCACTGGAGGGAAGGAGACTAGAGGCCAAGATGAAGTCCTTTGAATGCCACATCATGAGGAGACAGCAAAGCCTAGAGAAGACAATCATGCTGGGGAAAGTGGAAGGCAAAAGGAAGAGGGGCCGACCAAGGGCAAGATGGATGGATGGCATCCTTGAAGTGACTGGACTGACCTTGAGGGAGCTGGGGGTGGTAACGGCCGACAGGGAGCTCTGGCGTGGGCTGGTCCATGAGGTCACGAAGAGTCGGAGACGACTGAACGAATGAACAACAACAAGCATCAAAGGCCTCAAAACGCAACATAACAATACAAAACCTAAAGCAAATTAAAAACAGTTAAAGCAATATTAAACAACAAGCAATAAACAATACACCAAGACACAATAAAACTGGGCCAGGCCAGAGTAATGGGTACAGATTAAAAGTGCTGATGTGACAGGTGGAATATAAGGCTTATAGGGTAAGTGCAGTGTGCAGCAATCTTAGTTCTACTAAAGTGCTTCTGGGTCTTGTTGTTGGAGATTTCCTAATCTGGGAAGGCACATCGGAACAGCCAGGTCTTCAGGTTCTTTCTAAAGACTGCCAGTGTAGGGGCCTGTCTAAGATCTTTGGGGAGGGCGTTCCAGAGTCGGGGGGCCACCACAGAAAAGCCCCTGTCTCGCGTCCCCATCAAACGTGCTTGTGACGCAGGTGGGATCGTGAGCAGGGTCTCTCCAGATGAACGGAGGGATCGTGTGGGTTCATATATGGAGATGCGGTCACGCAGGTAGGCGGGTCCCAAACCGTTTAGGGCTTTGTAGGTGAGCACCTGCATCTTGAATTGGGACTGGAAGATGAACGGCAGCCAATGAGGGTTGACCTCTCTCTGTAAAGAGCCCCAGTTAACTTCCTGGCTGCTGCCCCGTTGGACCAGTTGGAATTTCCGAGCCATCTTCAAGAGCAGCCCCAAGTAGAGCGCATTACAGTAGTCCAATCTAGAGGTGACCAAGGCATGGACCACCCTGGCCAGATCAGCCTTTGCGAGGTACGGTCGCAGTTCATAGAATCATAGAATCCTAGAATCAAAGAGTTGGAAGAGACCTCCTGGGCCATCCAGTCCAACCCCATTCTGCCAAGAAGCAGGAATATTGCATTCAAATCACCCCTGACAGATGGCCATCCAGCCTCTGTTTCAAAGCTTCCAAAGAAGGAGCCTCCACCACACTCCGGGGCAGAGAGTTCCACTGCTGAACGGCTCTCACAGTCAGGAAGTTCTTCCTAATGTTCAGATGGAATCTCCTCTCTTGTAGTTTGAAGCCATTGTTCCGCGTCCTAGTCTCCAAGGAAGCAGAAAACAATCTCGCTCCCTCCTCCCTGTGGCTTCCTCTCACATATTTGTACATGGCTATCATATCTCCTCTCAGCCTTCTCTTCTTCAGGCTAAACATGCCCAGTTCCCTAAGCCGCTCCTCATAGGGCTTGTTCTCCAGACCCTTGATCATTTTAGTTGCCCTCCTCTGGACACATTCCAGCTTGTCAATATCTCTCTTGAATTGTGGTGCCCAGAATTGGACACAATATTCCAGGTGTGGTCTAACCAAGGCGGAATAGAGCATGGGGAGCATGACTTCCTTGGCGCACAAGTCTCAATTGTGCAAAAGCCCTCCCGGACAACGCCGACGCCTGAGCCTCAAGCGTGAGCGATGAATCCAAGAGGACTCCCAAACTGCAGACCTGTGGCTTCAGGGGGAGTGTAACCCCGTCCAGCACAGGTTGCCACCCTATACCCCGGTCAGGTTTACGATCGACCAGGAGGACCTCTGTCTTGTCGGGATTGATCTTCAGCTTGTTCCTCCTAATCCAGATAGACACAGCGGCCAGGCACTCGTCCAGCACTCGAGGGGCCTTCTTGGAATTAGGTGGAAAAGAGTAGTAGAGTTGTGTGTCATCTGCATAGAGGTGGCACCCAACTCCAAAACTTCAGATGACCTCTCCCAGCGGTTTCATGTAGATGTTATAGAGCATGGGAGACAGAATGGAGCCTTGTGGAACCCCACAGGTCAAAGGCCAGGGTTCCAGGGTTCCATTTGTTGGTTCCAGGATTTCTGCCTGCGACATCTAGACTTCGTTATGGGATTTCGAAGGCAGACATCTGCCTGAAATTTCGGCAGAGATGCGCATATGCATGTTGATAAATTGAGAGAGGTATATCTCCCACCTCCGCTCCCTCCTTTGTTTTTGCGCCTACCTTCAGGAAAGGTGGGCATCTCCACCTCTCTCTCTCTCTCTCTCCCAAAAGAGAGAGAGAGAGAGCCTCTCCGGCTGGAGGTATCTCCCACCTCCGCTCCCTCCTTTGTTTTTGCTCGGTCCCAATGGCTGAGGAGAAAGTCAGGAGAAGAGGTGACTTTTGGTGCACACGCCGGGATCTCCAGGAACGCCTCCGGACCCAAAGCGGGCCAGGCAAGGGAGCAAGTGCGGCAAGTGTAGTTACTGGGATGTATAGTTCACCTACAATCAAAGAGCATTCTGAACTCCACCAATGATGGAATTGAACCAAATATGGCACACAGAACTCCCACGACAAACAGAAAATATATATCAATGATTGGTTGGGGGGGGTGCCAAAATACTGTTTGCTTACCATTGAAAATTACCTAGGGCCGCCTCTGAGTACACTTACAACCAAAGAGCATTCTGAACTCCACCAATGATGGAATTGAACCAAATATGGCACACAGAACTCCCACGACAAACAGAAAAAATATATATATCAATGATCGGTTGGGGGGGGGGGGCAAAATACTGTTTGCTTACCGTTGAAAATTACCCAGGGCCGCCTCTGCGTACAAATATGAAGATAGAATTAAACGTACAAGTCAATGGAATTCACTCTATTTTGTTTGCTTTCAGCACGCTCTCCCTCCGAGCGCCTACGCCACGGTCAAGGCCTATGGAAACTTTGATGCCGAACGAGACGCGGCGGCCCTCGAAACCGCCATCAAGGTCAAAGGTAGGCCCCTCTTTATAGAATTCTAAGAGTTTGAAGGGGACCCCAAAGGCCATCCAGTCCAACCCCTTCATCCCTCCATGTAGGAAGATACAACAAAGTCCTCCTGACAGATGGCCGTCCAGTCTTCCATCTGGTTCATCCCCTTCTTGAATGGCAAGGCATCATATTATTCCAAAGCAGAACAGAGTGGGACTAGGACTTTCCTCCATTAGATGTGCCTGATTGTTTACTCTCTTAAAAAATTCTAAAATTACAAGAGAGTAAACAATCAGGCACATCTAATCACCTCTCAACAAAAGATTCCCCCCAGGCACTGCCAAGCCATCAAATGCTAATTAAGGTGGTCAGTTGAAACATTCACACCTAGCTCCAGCAGACAAGATTCCTTTGTCCCACCCTGGTCATTCCACAGATATATAAACCCATTTTCCTACTTTCAACAGACGTCACAACCTCCAAGGATGCTTGCCATAGATGCAGGCGAAACGTCAGGAGAAAATGCCTCTAGAGCATGGCCATATAGCCCGAAAAAACCTACAACAACCCATTTCCCTTTATTGTTGTTGTTGTTAGATGTATAGTAAGAGTTGGGACTAAGTCCCATAGGAATCCTTCAAACCCATTGTTGTTGTTGTTAGATGTATGTTAGGACTTGGGACTATAGGTATTCTCCAACACCCTGTTGTTGTGGTGATTGTGGTGGTGATTATTATTATTATTGCAGGACTATAGGAATCCTCCAACCCCCTGTTGTTGTTGTTGTTGTTGTTGTTTTTAGCAGATCTTGGGACTATAGGAATCCTCCACCCCCTTGTTGTTGTTGTTACAGCAGGTCTTGGGACTATAGGAATCCTCCAACCCCTTGTTGTTGTTGTTGTTGTTGTTGTTATAGCAGGTCTTGGGACTATAGGAATCCTGCAACCCCTTGTTGTTGTTGTTGTTGTTATAGCAGGTCTTGGGACTATAGGAATCCTGCAACCCCTTGTTGTTGTTGTTGTTGTTGTTGTTGTTGTTGTTGTTGTTGTTATAGCAGGGCTTGGGAATATAGGAATCCTCTAACCCCTTGTTGTTGTTGTTGTTGTTATAGCAGGTCTTGGGACTATAGGAATCCTCCAACCCCTTGTTGTTGTTGTTGTTGTTGTTGTTGTTGTTGTTGTTATACCCAATGTAATTTTATTGATATCTATTTTCATTTTGAAATGTACGATTTCCCACCCTTGGCTTATACTTGAGTCAATACATTTTTCCAGTTTTGGGGGGTAAAATTAGGTGCCTCAGCTTAAATTCGGGTCGGCTTATGGTCAAGTATATACAGCATATCTCCCATGCAAAAGAGCTGATGATGGCAACACATTGCATCTTGCAATAGCCAAAGCTGATTCTGGGGTGAATCGAAATAAACAGAGATAAATACGGAATCAATGATGTGGTAGGGGAACAAGCTGCCTTTGATGCATTGTTATTAATATCAGCTTTTCTCTCCGTTGGGACTTGTTGCAACCCAGATCAGGAAACAAGACCATGCGATATTAATCCACCACACTTGACTGTAGGAAAAAACAATCCCTTTTTATTGATAAAAAATGGTTACAAAATAGAAGAAAATACAAAGTCCAAAAAGCCACAGTAAAATTCAGCAGTCAGGAAGATCTCTGAACTAGATCAAAATTCCAAAAGCAACACTATAAAAACCTGGAACCTGTTAGCATCTCACTAACCGTACTTGGAAACTAGAAGCCTCTGGGAATGCAGGCCATGGGAACCGGGAAATCTGCCAAGGTAATGCCTCAGTCTAAACGATGCTAAACTGATAAAGGGTCTGGAGAACAAGCCCTATGAGGAGCGGCTTAAGGAGCTGGGCATGTTTAGCCTGAAGAAGAGAAGGCTGAGAGGAGACATGATAGCCATGTATAAATATGTGAGAGGAAGCCACAGGGAGGAGGAGGGAGCAAGCTTGTTTTCTGCTTCCCTGGAGAATAGGACGCAATGGAACAATGGCTTCAAACTACAAGAAAGGAGATTCCACCTGAACATGAGGAAGAACTTCCTGACTGTGAGATCCGTTCAGCAGTGGAACTCTCTGCTCTGGAGTGTGGTGGAGCCTCCTTCTTTGGAAGGTTTTAAACAGAGGCTGGATGGCCATCTGTCAGGGGTGATTTGAATGCAATATTCCTGCTTCTTGGCAGAATGGGGTTGGACTGGATGGCCCAGGAGGTCTCTTCCAACTCTTTGATTCTATGATTCTATGATGCTTGATCTAATGAGAGAGCCTGGGGAGAGACACTTAAAGCTAAAGAAACTGTTTCGGGACACGCCTCCAGGCTTTGAAGCCTGTGCCTCCTTTCCTTTAATCTGTTTGACCTTCGCAGACTCTGCTATTCACTCCTGATTTTCCAAATCTGTCCTTTTCTATCCTCATTAAAAAAGGCAGGTGCTAGCTCCTCTGGAGAGCTATCACCGCTTGATTCAGAAACATTCCCATCAGGATGCGTAGTTTCACTTTCCAAGCCACTGCCCTCAGAATCAACAGTTTCCAAACCATCAGGGACAAAATCATGTTCAGTAGCCTGTTCAGTTGCATCAGGAAATACAATCAGAGAATCAGGTTCACACGCAGGCTGAACCCCAACAGGACTCGTTGTAATAATAATAATAATAATAATAATAATAATAATAATAATAATAATAATCTATTTATATTCTTCCTTTCTCCCCGCAGGGACTCAAGGCGGCCAACAATCCCACATTTTAGTCAAGTTTTTAAAAGCGCTATGCAAAAATAATTAAATAGTACATTGTGATTAAAAACAGATTCAAATATAATATTTATAAAATATAATAAATACACTTTAAAATTAGCCTTTAAGCCTTCTCTGGCCAAGAGCGCAAACTACTATAGAGTAAACCCACACCATGTTCTCTCCCAAGGCAAGTGGTTTCTTCCGACCCCTGAAAATACTGCAGAGTCTTGGTTACAGTTTGCAGAGATTTTTATTTATTTATTATTTACTATATTTGTATACTGCTCTTCTCAGCCCTCGGGCGACTCAGAGTGGTTAACAATAGCAAAATTCAGTGCTCAAAAACATCTCAGGACTCCATCGCACAGTTGAAGTGGTGCCAAACTGCGTTTGTTCTGCAGTGTAGATGCCCCTTATAATATGCCTTTGCTTTCCAGCGCCTCCGGAGATGTGGCTGGCGATTTCACGGGATGGGTGATGTGAACCAGTTTCGTGTCCCTTCATGTTTGAGGCGTTTATTATTTCTGGGAACTATTTATTATTTCTGGGAATTAAAAGCCTTGGTGGAAATGTTTCACTTGGCACACATTGACTTGCTTGGTACCACACCTTGAAATATACCAAGAGGAAAAGCAAGTCGTGAGCCTTGTCGCGGATATGATATATCCCATTTGGCCCTGTTTGGCATCCTGAAAATCCCTTGCTCAAAGAGGAACATACATGTTATTGCGGGGTAGAGTAAACCCACACAATGTTCTCTCCCAAGGCAAGTGGTTTCTTCCGATCCCTGAAAATACTGCAGAGTCTTGGTTACAGTTTGCAGAGATTTTTATTTATTTATTTATTATTTACTGTTGCCAGAGCGCAGTCTGCTCAACACCTTCCAGGTCGTCCACTCTTCTGTGAGCCCACTCTTCTGTGTGAGGCTCTTCTGAGTCTCTCATTTGGTATCAGCCATTGATTGAGGTTCTGGGTTTGAGCCTGCCGCTTTTGGACTCTCGCTTGCTGAGGTGTTCCAGCGAATATTTCTGTTGATCTTAGGAAGCTGTTTCTTGATATAAGCCATTTCTTGAGGTTGGCTCTGCATCTCGTGGTGCCAGAGCGCAGTCTGTTCAGCGCCTTCCAAGTCGCCCAGTCTTCTGTGTGCTCAGGGGGGAGTCTCTCATTTGGTATTGGATTCTGGGTTTGAGCCTGCCACTTTTGGACTCTCGCTTGCTGAGGTGTTCCAGCAAGTATTTCTGTTGATTTTAGGAAGCTGTTTCTTGATATAAGTCATTGTTATGCTGACTGATATCTGAACAGAGGATGTTCAGCGCCTTCCATGTCGCCCAGTCTTCTGTGTGCCCGGGGGGGGGGGGGGGGGAGTCTCTTATTTGGTATCGGATTCTGGGTTTGAGCCTGCCACTTTTGGACTCTCGCTTGCTGAGGTGTTCCAGCGAGTGTCTCTGTAGATCTTAGAAAACTATGTCTTGATTTAAGTCATTGACATGCTGGTTGATATCTGAACAGAGGATGGGCCGGAGATGCCTCTTCTCCATAATTGCTTGTCGCGGACTCCTCTTTGTGGCCCCATTTCTTAAGGTTGGCTCTTCATCTCATGTTGCCAGAGTGCAGTCTGCTCAACACCTTCCAGGTCGTCCACTCTTCTGTGTGCCCAGGAGGGAGTCTCTCATCTGGTATCAGCTACTGATTGAGGTTCCGGGTTTGAGCCTGCCACTTTTGGACTCTCGCTTGCTAAGGTGTTCCAGCGAGTATTTCTGTTGATCTTAGGAAGCTGTTTCTTGCTATAAGTCGTTGTTATGCTGGCTGGTATCTGAACAGAGAATGAGCCGGAGATGCCTCTTCTCCATACTCGCATGTCGTGGATTCCACTTTGTGGCCCCATTTCTTAAGGTTGGCTCTTCATCTCGTGGTGCCAGAGCGCAGTCTGCTCAGCGCCTTCCAAGTTGTCCAGTCTTCTGTGTTCCCAGGGGGGAGTCTCTCATTTGGTATCGCATTCTGGGTTTGAGCCTGCCACTTTTGGACTCTCATTTGCTGAGGTGTTCCTGCAAATGTCTCTGTAGATCTTACGAAGCAATTTCTTGATTTAAAATGTTGGCATGCTGGTTGATATCTGAACAGAGGGTGGGCCGGAGATGCCTCTTCTCCTTACTCGCATGTCATGGATTCCACTTCGTGGCCCCATTTCTTGAGGTTGACTCTTCATCTCATGTTGCCAGAGTGCAGTCTGCTCAACACCTTCCAGGTTGTCCACTCTTCTTTGTGCACAAGAGGGAGTCTCTCATCTGGTATCAGCCACTGATTGAGGTTCCGAGTTTGAGCCTGCCACTTTTGGACTCTCGCTTGCTGAGGTGTTCTAGCAAGTATTTCTGTTGATCTTAGAAGCTGTTTCTTGATATAAGTCATTGTTATGCTGGCTGATATCTGAACAGAGGATGGGCCGGAGATGCCTCTTCTCCACACTCGCATGTCGTGGATTCCACTTCGTGGCCCCATTTCTTAAGGTTGGCTCTTCATCTCATGTTGCCAGAGCGCAGTCTGCTCAACACCTTCCAGGTCGTCCACTCTTCTGTGCGCCCAGGGGGGAGTCTCTCATTTGGTATCGCATTCTGGGTTTGAGCCTGCCACTTTTGGACTCTCGTTTGCTGAGGTGTTCCTGCAAATGTCTCTGTAGATCTTACGAAGCAATTTCTTGATTTAAGATGTTGGCATGCTGGCTGATATCTGAACAGAGGATGGGCTGGAGATGCCTCTTCTCCTTACTCGCATGTCATGGATTCCACTTCGTGGCCCCATTTCTTGAGGTTGACTCTTCATCTCATGTTGCCAGAGTGCAGTCTGCTCAACACCTTCCAGGTTGTCCACTCTTCTTTGTGCACAAGAGGGAGTCTCTCATCTGGTATCAGCCACTGATTGAGGTTCCGAGTTTGAGCCTGCCACTTTTGGACTCTCGCTTGCTGAGGTGTTCTAGCGAGTATTTCTGTTGATCTTAGAAGCTGTTTCTTGATATAAGTCATTGTTATGCTGGCTGATATCTGAACAGAGGATGGGCCGGAGATGCCTCTTCTCCCCACTCGCATGTCGTGGATTCCACTTCGTGGCCACATTTCTTAAGGTTGGCTCTTCATCTCGTGTTGCCAGAGCGCAGTCTGCTCAACACCTTCCAGGTCGTCCACTCTTCTGTGTTCCCAGGGGGGAGTCTCTCATTTGGTATCGCATTCTGGGTTTGAGCCTGCCACTTTTGGACTCTCGCTTGCTGAGGTTTTCCTACAAATGTCTCTGTAGATCTTACGAAGCAATTTCTTGATTTAAGATGTTGGCATGCTGGCTGATATCTGAACAGAGGGTGGGCCAGAGCTGTCAATATTTGGTTCTGGTTGTAATACCAGATAAATAGTATAATTTCTCCACAAAAATAATGATAATAACAATCAACACTATCGAATGAATGAAGTTTGAAACCACCTTGATTACAATGGCTCATTGAACTCCATACCTTCTCCTTTTGCAGGCGTCGATGAGGTGACAATCGTCAACATCTTGACAAATCGCAGCAACGAACAGCGCCAAGACATTGCTTTTGCGTATCAGCGGAGGACAAAGAAGGTAAAGCGCGCACTACACACCTCACTCCAAACAGACGTTTGTGTTGTACTGGAGGACCGAGAATTAGATCATGATTTGATATTTCA